>NC_137672.1:8881814-9281137 GCF_963422515.1 Blennius ocellaris
ACGAGTCGCTGTTTTTGACTTTCTTTCAGCCGGCGGAAGGAGAAACGGTGGAGTCGGTGTTGGAGTGCGGCCTCGTGCGGGGACACGCCTATGGCATCACGGCGGTGAAGAAGGTGAGACTTCTGAAGAGCGTTGGGGCGTCGCGCCTCTTTATGGTGCGCATGAGGAACCCATGGGGGACCACAGGCTGGACCGGCGCCTGGAGTCAAAGGTGAGGGCGCTTTGGACCCGCCTGTGCCACATGTTCCACTGCTCAGCGCGTTTTTTGCAGGAGCTCTGAGAGTCAAACTTTCAGCTGATGTTTAACGGTGTCGGGCAACATTTTACAACGCCACTGCAGCCGTTTCTGGACATTGTCTGACGTTTTACAGCGGTGAATTGTTTTACCAGGAGCCGTCTGCCGTTCAGATCATGGGGGACTGAGAAAGTTTGAAAATGGACAAAATGGACCAATAAAAGTTTCCAGGAGTTGACGCACTGCTCTGTTTCCTTGTCTCGGAACACCGTCTGCAGGTCAGAGCAGTGGACACAACTGAGTCGGGCAGAGAGGGAGAAGATGGGGCTCGTGGTTCGTGACGTTGGGGAATTCTGGTACGTTGGTTGTATTTTTCTTTTATTTACCTTGAGCGAGGCCACAAGACCGAATGATCTTATCCTGATGTTCTCTCCCAGGATGGACTTCGAGGACTTCTGTCACCACTTCACAGATGTGGTGGTGTGCCGCCTCGCGGACAAAACCCTGCTGTGGCCGGGCTCTCACTGGAAAGAAGTGCGCTGCTACGGGGAATGGGTGCCGGCTCCCTCCACGTCTGGGGCGCCGCCGTTCACCGTGCCGGACGGCGGCTACACCATGAGCACGGTCAGCCTGAAACCTGGAGCGACGGAGCGGCGAGGGAACCGAAAAGAGGCGCAACTCAGGCAGAGTCAGCAGGAGAGAGGGAAGAGAGGGAGGCCCCATCCCGAGAAGACCGCGAAGAGACCCAAAGGGGAGGAGGTCCGAGAGGAGAGTGAGATTTGGGAGGCGCAGATGGATAAGAGGAGTCGATGTGGGGGATGCATCAATCACAGAGACACTTTTCTGCACAATCCACAGGTATGCAAGTCGCGCAAAGTCGCCCACTGAGGGCGAGAGTCACGACATTGACCTTTGGTGTTTTCCAGTTCATGTTCGAGCTGCGAGGCAAAGAGGAGGAGGTGCTGCTGTGTCTGCAGCAGGAGGACCGGAGGATGAGGAGGAAAGATGGAGGAGGAGAGAACCTGCCGATCGGCTTCGAGGTCCTGAAGGTCAGCAGACTTCGATGTGAATCTACATCTCACTCCCGGCTTGTCCACCGTCACACATCTGCTTCCTCCTCCTCCCTCCTCCTCCCCCACCCCCTCCACCTCCTCCTCCTCCTCCTCCTCCTCCTCCTCCTCCACCTCCTCCTCCAGGTGGAGGTGAACCGCTGCAGCCGGGTGCAGTGCGTGGTGGAGCAGGCGGCCAGCTCCGTCTACATGGACTCCCGCAGTGTGACTCTGAGGGGAACTATGGCTCCGGGCCGCTACGTCGTGCTGCCCACCACCTTCCTGCCCGGCGCCACCGGGCGCTTCCTGCTACGCCTCTTCTCCCACTGTCACGTGAGACTCAGGTGGGAGGAAAGGCTTTCATTTCCCATAATCCTTATTCCTCCCGCAGTCCAGTCTCCAGTCCACCACTGAAGAGTTTGAGGTCAAAAAACTCAGTTTAAAACATAAAACACATCAAATAAGCCTGAACTGTGCATCAGTTTTCACATACAATCACCTATTTTTTTTTTTTGCAGTGTTGTTATGAAACAGAGTTATTTTGCTGCGCGAAGGAAATACCAGTTCAAACTTGTCCAAATGTGGAACTTGAAGTTGAAAGCGAAGGATATCATCCAAGAAAGTCAAACTCCGTTTTTGCTCAGGGGCACAAAAACGACTCTCTGATCTCAGTTGGGCCACTCCAGTAAAACGACGGCATCAGAACCTATGAAAACTTCCATTTGACATCAAGTTTGACACCTTTAGCGTGTCACGATGCATCTGCATGTTAAGTCTGCATGCTAACTTCATGATCTTCTTCTGCTGTCACTGCAGGGAATTGAGGAAGGACTTGCCATCTCCCTCTGCGCTCCATTGTTTCCTACCTCCGCCCACCGTGGTGACGACGGTCCACCTCCGCAGGGCCTCGGGACTCAGTCCTCCCAAACAGACAGGTGACTGGCTGCACAGCCTCGCTCGCCTCCTCGTCATTCCTCCCGCTCTGACTCTTACGCTATGTTGTGATGCACAGCTCCAGATGTTTACGCAGTGGTGCGCTGTGAAAACGGCAGCATCAAGACTCGGGTGTTCAAGGAGGACGGAAGCCCAGAGTTCAACCTCAGAACGATCTTCTACAGGAGATACCCCGACGCACACATCTCTGTTGAGGTTTGACTTTTTTTAAGACACACACACACACACACACACACTCTCACACTCAGACATAAACACACACAATGGGACGTCTGTGTGCGTCCAGGTCTGGAGCCGAGGCCTGCTGTGGGACTCGCTGCTCGGGGAGGCTCGCCTGCAGACGTCGGAGTCCGAGAGGAGTCGCAGCCACGTGATCGATCTGAGAGGCGGCCAATCACACTCCAGATTCAGAGCGTGCATCTTTTTGGAGACCTCGTCCAGCGTCTGCCTCACGGACTTGTGACGGCATCCAACCACCGCCACTGCACCGGGTGTCCTGCTGCCGACAGAGTAAAACTGTGTTAAACGGCTTGTAAAGAACCACCCCCCCCCCCCCAACAAAAGACACAAAACAAAGGTGCTGTCAAAGCCTCTTATGGTTAAAAGAAAATCCCATTTCTGTCATTTAAAGAAATATCCCTTCATGATCTGCTGGTCAGATTTTCAGGTTTGTGTCTTCCATCAGTTGAACAAAACTGAAAAAAAGCTGTCAAAATCTGAATTTCTGTTGTTTTATAGTATTTATATGTAGTGTTTTGTTTTGTTTTGTTTTGTTTTGTTTCTTTCCTTTTAGGGCTCTTAGCATTAGTGTTATTTATTGCCAATACTTCTGTTGTTGGTAAACATTTGCATTTTTTATTGATTAAATAATGAGCATTGAATGATTGTCTGTTTTCATGACAGTTTAAAAAGTTGTTGAATCACAAAGTTGAACATTTGGTCAGAGGGTCAGTGTTTCTGCTGTGGCCTCATGGATCACGCATGTGGGACTTTACCGACATCTAGTGGAGAGACTGTATATCGCAACAACATCAGCGCTCTGCATGGTCGAAAACCACAAAACGAGCAATGTCAAAAACCGTGTAAAACTACAAACCCTGGTTGTGTTTTAGGTGTTTTCCTGCAGTAACACACCTGATGTCAGCGTCTACATAAAATCTCTACCAGTAAACCTCTAAATATACAAAAGTTTGGATTCTTCTTTTTTTTTTGGAACGAATTAAATTGCCTCTTTTTTCGCCATTTTTCAAATCACAGAATTGTGTCTCCATTTCCACACGTTTTACAGCACAAATCAGAATTCATTTAAAAAATCTACCACTTTGGCTCGTCTCAATAGTTTAGAGCTTTTTAGTCTTTCTTTTTGTTCAATGAGAACTTTAGATATAAAATGTAACTCCGAGTTCTCATATTTTAACATATAAAGAAGATATCATCATGTTTAAAGAGCAGGGAATTAGACAAATTTGATTTTTTTTTCTTTTTTTTTTCAATCCTGGTGTGCAGGAAGTTATAAGATTAACTATTTTATCAGCTGACCGCGTGAACGCGCTCATTCCTGTGCTGGCGCGCGTCCGTGAGGCAGAGGCATCCATGTGAACAAGGCGCGGCTGTCAGAGAGAAGCGTTGAGCTGCAGGCGGAGAGAAGATTATTAACACGAAGGTAAGTGTGGAACGTCAGACGAGAAAAAAAAGTTTGTTTTTGTTTGTTTTTTTCCTGTCACACAGAAAGTTTTGTGGTTTGGACACTGCGGGGCGCATGATTCCATTATTGAACAGCCGCTCCACGGCGTTTCCTCCAACTTAATAAAAGGCGAGGTCGCACTTCAACTGCATCTGGCTGGTTTGACTGCATTTGTTTGACATGTGACTCACTGACAGTTACATTCAACCCAGTTGTTCGTTTTGTTTTGTTTGTTTTAATCAATCATATGCTTGAGTACAAAAGTTCAATTTACTCACTTATAAATCAAACCTGGACGTTTTTTGTTAATAAGTGAGTGTTGTTTTAAACTCAGATGTGTTGGGGTTTCTTAAGGACACGCTCATAGTTACACAGACGCCACCAGGAGCTCTTTCAATATTTAACTGAATGAACCTGAATTTTGAACACTTGTGCTTCCCTGAAGGATTTTTTTAAGGGAAATGTTTATTAAATTGTTGTTGTTTGCCTTGTAACTGTTTACAAAAAAAAAAAATTCCTCCGCCTCTTATAGTTTACGTGAATCCAACCAGCTTTACCAAACTGAATGATTTTCAGCTTACAGATCCTCTTCACATCAATGGAAGTTCAATATTTTGATTTTTTTGTTTCCCCCCATTTTAACAGCTAAAATAATACAGTCATCTACATTTACGGTTTAAATTAGTCATTTAAAGATTCCCTGCAAAGGATAAAGTGAATTTTGGACTGCAGTGTTGATGCTTTTTGATTGGTTCAGAACAGATCTGATCTCTAAGTGAATAGAAAATGTCATAAAATATATATATTTTTTTAATGTATGGTTGTTCAAACTTCTTGCGTTTGTCACAGGGACTCCATAAAGTTTCAGAGATGAAGGAGTAATATATTACATGTGGTGATAGATAAAAGACAATATCAGGGGTCAGCAATTGTTTTTGTGAGTTTCCACCAAATGAAGTTGAACTGGAGCCGCAAAACGCGTTTAACCTTTTAAAATGAGGCTGATGCAGCTTGTAAACTTTCATATGTCGTTTTCATTCAAAACAATACTGTTAGGGTTCATTTATGAAGTTTCAATTATAATTCAGCGCTGTGAACATTTCATTGTATTTTACCTGTTTTCGTATCCGAATTTGTTTCTGCATTTTATGTAAGCAATTTTGTTTATTTTAAACATTTTGGCTCTTTTTAAGCAGTTTTGTGAAACCATTGTATTTTCTTTTAGAAATTTTTGTCATTTCAGGGTTGTTTTTTCTTTGTTATCAACCGTTTCATCTTTTTTCACAACTTCTTGTGGTTTTAGCTGTTTTTCCCCCCCAAAGTTTACTTGTAATCATTAAAAAACAATTTTTTTTAGTCAACACTCCTTTTGAAAATTACCCTGATGTATACAAGCAAGTAAAAATGTTTATTCACATAGAATTCAGCAAAAGCTCCATACAGCCAATGCAGAGGGGCTGAAGAGCCTCACGTGGCTCCAGAGAGAAACACAATCGGACGCCTACACAGGAAGAACATACAAAAGCCAGTAAGCTTAATGCAGAGACAGTCAAATCACTTCGCTAAACAATGCGATGAGTTGCTGAAAGAATAATAAGACGAAAAGGTCAACAGGGATTCCATCCAACCCACACAGTTTGCAGAATCGTGATCCGGGACAATGTCAACACTTGTTGCTTTACTTTGCGCCTCAGTCACCGTTCGTTTGTCTTCCGCTGCAGGTGAAACGCCGGACTGCTGACGATGTCGTCGAACGCTGCGATCATGGAGCGGATCCGGAACCCTCCTCAACCCTCCACACCCAACCTCGGTGAGCTCGACCCCCGACTCTTGTTTTCAAACGGCAATATATATATTTTTTTAAAGTTGATTGATCTGTGTTTCTTCTCACAGTGATTTGCAAGGTGTTTTTTATCGCCATCCCCATTGCGCAGATTGCAATCGGTAAGTCACGGATCCATTTGTGTTCAGTTCGTCCCGGCAGAGTTCTAACCTCCTCCTGCTGTCACCAGGGTCGGTGTACCTGCACGACTGTCCGCGCAACGACCACATCCCCATCTACCTGATCGTCAGCGGGGTCTTTGGCGTGATCATGGGCGTGGTTTCCTGCCTGCCGGGGACCCGGCAGGGGAAGGACGAGCCCGCCACCGCGCTGACCCGCGCCTGCAAGGCCTGGAACTCGCTGACGTCCGTCTTCCTCTTCTGCTGGTTCATCACAGGTGAAGTTTTGAAGTTCTCCACTTGCATTGAAATGTTCCCCCGCGGCAATGGTGTTCTGCCCGTCTCTCTTGATCTCGGCGTCTCCATGGCAACAGACGCTGATCTCATTTCATCCCATTTGTATGGGACATTTTATTTTTGTAGTTTTTTTTTTTTTTTTAAAGTTGCAGCAACAAATTCCTGAACGTTCCGCACCTTATGTGCTTTTTTGTTTCCCTGCTCTCAACTAGTTCCTCGCAGAAAAATAGTAACGATAATAATAAAATTAAACTGCTGCATAGGATAGTATTCTTTGCTGCCTTGCAGCTAAGGCGGGCACAAAAATAGGTTTTTTGGCGGAGTGGAGAATAAAGTAAACGTGTATGCTGGTCATCTATAAAACAGCTGCTCCAACACTCCTCCGCGCATACAGAAACAAAAATCTGCATATCTGTGCAGAATAAAGTCAACAGCCTATTCTTTCCTGATCCTGCTGAGCCGGTTCGCCTGGCGGTGGTTTTGCCTAATGGCATTGAGGGACAGGGGTATTGTCCGTCATACAGGTGAAGAAGCTTGTTGCTTTTGTGGCTTTCGGAGGGACGTTGCTCCTGCTTCTTGCTTACAAAGTCCAAAACTGTGACGCTTCACGGTTACTGAGGGCTGCAGGAGCTCCTTACAAAACGCAGTGAGCCAGAGCAACCATACACACTCACATTCACACCTACGGGCAATATATGGCAACCAGTCGGTCCAGAAATGCATGTTTTGTTGTTGTTTTTTGTGAACGGCTGGAAGGAACTGACATGCCTTGAGCTAATCCCCGGGAACTATGTAGAATTTACACAAAAATCCTTCGAGCAGGATTCAGCAGCAGTGATACTCTCCCTGAGTCATGAGAAGTAACCTGTGCAGTAACCCTCAACCTACTACTGGTTCAAAATCCTTCCAATGCAGCCATTTTTTCAAAAAATTCTTTATTTTAGATAAATTGCTCGGTTTCAGAGCCACGTTGACGAGTATGAACCCAGAATGAAAGTGAAAACGCAACATTATGGGGTTAATTGTAGAGATATTGCTCCGTGCGTGTCGTGATCAACTATTGTCGTTTATTGCAGGTAATGTGTGGATCTACTCGATCTACAAGCCGGAGTTCAACAAGAACGCGACCAATATCGAGCAGTACTGCAACAAGACGCTCTACCTGTTCGCCTTCTGGACCATGACGCTGGTCTACATCATCCTGGGCCTGTCGCTGGTCTGCGGCTGCTGCTTCCTCGTCTGCAGATGCGTGTTCGGCTGCGAGGATCCCGACGACCCTTAGAGGCCCCCACCCCCCCACCCCACGGGCGATTTAAACACGGGGCCGAGCGAGACGGGGTGACATGTTTACGTGATTTACCACAAGATGTGAAGAAATGTAATATATTTTTTTTTACATTCGTGGTCGTTGAAACTTAATCAATACGGTTCAATCAATATGAACATGGCTATTTTTTTGCAAATTCAATTATGTACTCATCTGCCTGATGAGGCACTTCTGCTGAAAAAATAATCAATGCTTTTCTTTTATTACATTTGTTTGTTGTCATTTTTGCAACACTTGTTCACTAAACTTGACTGCAATTGTTCCACGGCTTTAAAATGTACACAAAATATTAAGATTGCATGTAATTTAAGTGAATCATCAAATGAAATTGATTGTATTTTGTTAAATAAAGAAAATGGATGCAAAAAAATAGTGTGAATCTGTTATGTCTATTTGGGTCAAAGTAATAGAATGATTAATAAACAATGACCATTTTTGCACCAAACTACTGTGAATGTTTTTGGTTTTTTTTAAGATTTCTTGGCTCTTTTTTTGAAACATCCTGCGGTTTGCTTTCTGCTCTCAGAAGTGTCGGCGCCATCTGCTGTCGAATCTTGGCTCTGTGTTGACTGTTACAATTAGAACAGCATATTTTCAATGCAGTTCATGTTTAAAGTTACAAAGTTATTTGCCCTATTTTACACTTTGCAGGTTCATCCAGCAGTGGCTGGTTTTGACAAATGAATCTGCTCTCACAAATATATATATATATATCATCTGCAATGTGAAGTTTTCTCCCGAACTGAAATATTTATAGAAAACACTAAAACTACCCCAAAACACCTGTGTTTATTATGCATCCTATAGCACAGAAATATAGAACCATATAATTTACATACAAAATACAAAATGTAATATTTATTCATGTGTGGTTAAAATGTAACTTAAAAAAAAGGAAAACCCCAGTTAGTGCAACTTCACGGTTCATGTGAAGTTATTTAGTTTAGTTTTTTTTGTTTTTTCTTTAAGTTTTAGGGCCTTGGTGGTGAAATGACATGTGTCAGCACGACTTGCGGGCGAGGGCTGCCAGTGCTTTGGCGTGGATGGGCTTGTAGAGGAGCGTGAAGCTGGAGGGGCTGAGCTGGCCGTGACCCTCCGCGTCAACCTTCCCCATCAGGACGTAGTTCAGGCCTGGAGAGGAAACGACATTCGGGAGAACAATGTCACATATCCTCAAGAGAAAT
This sequence comes from Blennius ocellaris, assembly GCF_963422515.1. Classification (NCBI taxonomy): domain Eukaryota; kingdom Metazoa; phylum Chordata; class Actinopteri; order Blenniiformes; family Blenniidae; genus Blennius; species Blennius ocellaris. The sequence goes on from NC_137672.1 coordinate 8,890,486, forward strand.
TATTATTATTATTTTTTTTTTATCATGGACCAACAAGGTGGCAACAATTTGTTCTGTTTAATCTTTCAATCTTGGTATATCGTTTCCTGACATAGTCAATTGTTTCATTCGATTCCGCAATTTAAGTGAAGAATCATCAAACAAACACTGAGATTATCCATCAAATGAGACTTTTTGACATATGCTCATTAAGATATGTGTTGCTTGATAAAGGTTCTGCATAATTAAAAACCCTAAATTGCCTGAAATAAAGAAAACGGAAGTTAAAGTTGTCTTTAATATGAAAATGTACCCATTTGAAGGTTTGTTATTTATTCCTTTAGTGGTTTAAACAAGACCAACTATCTATTCTTTAGAGCTTTAGAGCCCAGTGAAACAGCATTTAGGGAAATATGATGATCTACTGAAAGGATTTAAAAACACGACAGGTTTTATTGTGGAAAAAAAGCCTATCTGAGAGCTGCGTTGAGCCTTTTTCTCTCTCCCCTCACAGAGAGGTCATCGGTACCAGTGTGGGTTGGAACCTTTCCTATGTGTTTTCCTCCCACGGCGGAAAAAAACCTGCTGTTGATGTTAATTGTTGCCTCTAAACTGTGATGTGAACGTGCGTGGTTGCCCGTCTCTCTGCGTTTGCCCTTGGATAAATCCAGGGTTCGGCCGTCGTACCTTTGGCCACCGCGGGGCACCTCTTGCAGGCGGAGGTCAACATGACGGACATGATGGGTCCGGATTTGGTGATGTTGAGGCGTCCTGCTTTGTAGGCCTTGATCAGGATCACCTCGACGGTTGCTGAGCCCCTCGGTCCGGGAGTCACAGATGTGACTTTGCCGGTGATGACTGGAGACGACGGAGAAACATCAGAGGGAAATTTTCAGTTCTTGTCACAGAAAATGAAGCGACCGGCGAGACGATCTCAATGTTTCTTACCGAAGTCATGTGGGCAGAAGCTTGTTTGGAGAGTTCCTGCTCTCTTGCAGGGTTGCGTACACAGTGGGTTCAGTGACAACGCTGTACACACATAAAGACAAATGTTAAGAACATCCTAACACGGGTGTCTGTAGGGACGTAGCTGACCTGATGGAGTTCCACTTACGCTTCTTGCTCACGGCCGGCTTCTTGGTTACCGTCTTGCCGGGTCCGGGTTTCGGTGATGGTTTTGGCTTTGGCTTCGGTTTGACTGTTGGTTTAACTCCACCTCGAGGGGTTGGCTTCACGGGCTTGATAAGGGGTTTTCTTGTCGGTTTGGTCTTTGGTGCAGGTTTCGGTGTGGGTTTGGCCTTGATGCTCGGTTTGAGTGTCGGCTTGAGAACCTTCGGTTTGGGTTTGGGTGTAGGCTTCGGCTTCGGGCTAGGTTTCGGTTTCGCTGCAGGTTTAGGTTTGGGTGTGGGTTTTTTCACAGGTAGTTTAGGTGTGGGTTTGGCTGGTCTGGGTTTAGGCATGGGTTTGGCCGGTTTGGGTTTCGGCGTGGGTTTGACTGCAGGCTTGCCAGTAGGTTTACGTAGCAGAGGTTTCTTGACAAGTGGCCTCTTCACCAGCGGTTTCTTCGGAGGCTTCGGTGTGGGTTTAGACACAAGGCCTGGTCGGGGTTTAGGATTTGGTTTCGGAGTTGGTTTGATGGGTTTGTTGGGCTTTATCTTTTGTGGCGCGGAGGTGGTCTGAGGACTGTGGATGAAGTCTCCTCCTGCAGTGGGTCTCCGAGACCCACGGGGAACGCTGGAGTAGAAGGCCATGAATCCGTCTGAGGTCACACTGAGGTCGGACACGAACTGGACAAGGAGCTCGTTCCCATTGCTCACAATGGTCCTTCGTGGATAATTGGAAGGTCAAAGCACAGGGAAGACAAAGACACACACGGATGAATGGAAACAAGCTGTAATATACATTGAGATAAAGAGAAGAACTACTTATTAAAACCTATTCTTTGCAGGGCAATCTCACCCTGGCGCTCTGTCCCCACAGAATTTCCCGATCCTCCTGGAGTCGTCCGTCTCTCCCCCATTAAACAACGCCACGTAGTCATATCGACAGTACGAATCCGGCTCCAGGTCCAGCTTCTTAAAGTCCACCTCGATCACCTGAAAAAGAGGTTGGTCACACGAACTCTGAAATCCCTGCCAGGGCGGTCCGACGGTTTATGTTTATTCCTGAAAAACTCTCATGGAACTCGTACAGTGCGGACGGAGGAAGGAGGCGGCGGCGGAGTCGTGAAATACAGAGAAGCATTTACTCCCTCTCTTGGCCTTGCTACCTTTCCTCTTTCCTTACGCTCAATCTCTTAACGCACACAAACACGCCCCCGCGGGGCTCAATGCAGCCTTTCATTGGGACCCCGTCACTGCGTTGGGAAGCCGAGGTTGAACATTTCCTCGTGACGGGCCCCTTCGCCGCTGTTTTCATTCCCTCTTCTCCTCCAGCATCAACGCAGAGACTCAACACACCTGGATGACATTTGGTTTCCTTCTTTCATGTAAGAAACTGAATTAAATATCTGGACCTTGTAGGCTGCCGGAGGCTCCAGCCATCGCTTCAAGGCTTGATCTTTTAGTTTTTGGAACATGTTTAGGCAATTGAGACGAGTGGGACTCTTACATTGCTTGGCTCTACGGAGATGTGCCAGGAGCAGCTGATGCCTGCTGGGTAATTGGAGTTTGGCCAGTTGGGCGTCCGGACGGAGCCCTGAGATTTGGTCAGCCGTCCACCGCAGAACTGATTCTCTGTGAGAATGATTTACAAATAATAATAATAATAATAATAAAACGAAAGAAAAGAAATGGGGCAAACTGCATCACAAACAGAATAAAACGTGATTTAGTGCTCGAGAGTGAACATTGGGTCTCCACACCCTCCATGTGAGGCTTCCCAGCATTGAAGGAGGCCAGAAAGCCCCTCCCCCCGGTGGCTTCGTCCGACACCATCTCCAGCATCATGGTGTTGGAGGTGGAGATCAGGGCGCCGGGCCTGAACGTCCCACAGAAGCGGCCCAGCTTCTGCACCAGGCGGGTGTGACCGTTGTAGACGTCCAGGTAGTCGTAGCGACAGGTGGGGTCGGCCTCCATGTCGAAGAGGCGGAAGGAAAACATGACCACATGACCCTCCGGGACCTGGGGGGGGGGGGGTCACAGCATGGGCACATCAACACTGGTAATCCACACGATGAAATCTCAACTTTTGATCTTTGTTTCCAGAGCGATACTTAAAAATTCTGCCCAGAAGGTTTTTTTTCTTCTTCTTCTTCTCGCAAATATCTGTCACTCTGTCGTTGAATGCAGTGGTCACTCTTCAATTTCATATAGTTGTATTCTATTTCATTTAGTTTAGGATCTGCAGCCTTTGTATGAGTAAAAGAGCCATTTTTGAACATTTTCACCAAATGAAGTTTGTCTGGAGACACAAGACAATGTTCCTGGAATCACATTACGTATTGTTCATTTGCTCAAAAGTGAGTTTTTGCTGCGTTGAATGATTACAATTTAAAAGGCCGTAAAATTCTGAAATGGGGTTTCAAATGATGATCTACGCATAAAAACGTCTGGTCAGTTGATGTGGGAAAAAAAAGTGTGATATTGAATCATTACAAGCTGAAAGATATTGCAAATAATAGGTCACTCAAACACATGCACATACTGCCCTCAGCCTTTATTGCACAAGTCTATATTTCTTTATTTGCACATTACACAATTACACAATTTTCTAACATCTATACCTGAACTATAACTGTGTTTATTTCTTCAACAAGACACAATTAAATTAAATTGAATGGAAAAGAAAAAAGTCTCGGGTTTAAATTCGGAATACAGAAACTTCTATTTTTTGCAATAGGTAGTTTTGGTTTTTCGTTGCCAAATCGATTGTGGACTCACAGTGATGTACCAGACGCATTTACTGTTGGGTTTGTAGTGACCGGGGAACCCTTCGCTCGCCACGATGCCAGAGTCTGTGACCAGGTGGCCACCACAGTGGAAGACTGGCCTGCAGGAGAAGGGAAGGAAACGACAGTCCACTGCATTGCTAAGAACTTGAGGCTATACTGAAGAGCATTGAGGCAAAACCATGCACACACACATACACACACACACACGGCTTGGAAACCACAGTGGCACAGTCTGTCTCTGTTTTCGTAGGCCAGGGAGGCTCCCACTGAACCCTCATGGTGCCTTTTTCCTTTTTTTTTTTAATGAAACTTAGTCAAACTGAACCAGTAATCATATGCAGCATATTCATGCCCACAAGAAAGTGCAGACCAACTTCACCAGGCAGCCACATTGAAAAACACCCGACTTACACATGGACCCACTTTTTCACACTCAGATAAACACACATCAAAGCGACGCCAACTTTTAATTTTGCCCCACTTGCCAGGCCGAGACTCACTTATTTAGACGCCGCATGCGGTCAACTCGGGTTTCCTCTTGAGAACGTGTGGGGTGGATTTTAGACTTGAGCTCCACTCCATTGATTGAGAGGCAAATCTGATCTGTGATCTGTTGACCTCTTTCTTTTGCCTTCCAGGGGAATGCGTATTCTATGTATTGCGGTGGTGTGAGGCGACGTTTGGTCAAAATATCTCGGCGGTGGAGTCCCTCCCTACTGACCCTCCGGAGCCACAGGCATTTGTTTGTCCTTCATGAGGAAGTCAGTGCACACGGGCACAGAAATGAACTTTTCAGCTTCCAACAAAAAAAAAAAAACCCAAAAATGTAGAAACAAGTGAAAAATCAACAGATTTCACAGTTTTGCGAGCGGATGCATATGTGTCCACTTTAAATCACTGCATTAATTAGAGTGTGTGTTTCTACTTGGTGTCCGCCTGCCTGTCTGTGTGTTTACGGGTCGCCCGACCACGTCTCCCTGACATTGCAACCCTCTATTTCCACTGGTAATCACAATACTGCCACCAGCAGAGGAAACAGAAAACACACGGTAGTTAATCTCAACAGCTTGCCACATGTGCACATGCAGGAGGCACAAAAAAAAAAGCAAAGCAGAATTGAAAGGAGAGATTATTATATTTTTTTTTACCTTGAATCTGTGGCGTTGGTCTGACTCTGAGCGTAGGTCCATCCTGATGTCAGGACGACGAGAAGACACACTGTCAGCCTACGGTCCTCCATCCTGCTGTCCTCCCAGGTCAAGAAAGACGGGAGGAGGAGGAGAAGAAGTCAGAGGAAGGAGGGATAAGCGATGCAGAGGCGTGGGGAGATGTAAGGTTTCGAGAAGGGGAGGACGAGGGGGGGGGGGGGGGTTGATGTGACAAGGTGGTGTGTTCTGGAAGGGAGGAGAAGAAAGGAAAAGGTGGATCGCATGGACAGAAGGCTGTTTGACGGGAGGGAGGAGGGAGAAGCATAACTTACTCTGGACTTACAGCCAAACATAATGCACGTACAGTTCAGAGGAAGGCGACTCCATACAGTGTGCTGGTTCTTCTGCGGGCAGACGTGTTGTTGATTAACAGGCAATGTAATGGAAACGTATGTTTCTGCAGGTGTGGGCTGAAAGACTCTGTGTTGCACGCGTGTATAAAGACCACTTCACTGCACAGCGTGTTGGCTGCAGGATAAGCATCTGGACGTCCGCTTTTTTTAACTCGTAAAATAAGGATTCGGGGTGTGGGAAGGACTCCGGTTATAGAGTTGAGCTCGGAGGAGTTTGCATGTTCGCCCTGCGAGTAGATTTTCTCCGGGTCCTGCAGTTTTCCCTCCTACAACAATCCAAAAAACATGTATTTGAGGTAATTGGTACTTTTGAATGTAAATGCGAGTGACCGTCTGTGTGTTTGGACGAGTGACCTGTCTGCTTTGGAGCACGGCCTTAAAAGTCTGTACAGATACACATAAATGATGGTAGGATAAAAAAAAATGAATAAACACCCTTTTTCAGACTAGTTGATTCAGTTTAGTTGAAAAGAATGAAAACAACTTGCCAAAAATAGGCACCAGGACTTTGAAATGATGGAAAAACTTGAAATAAACTTGGCCAAATATTCCACTGGCATGAAAAGAGTCGTAATTAAAAATAAAAATAAATGCAATAAATATCCACTTTAGGTTATTCAGAGGAGCTGTGTCACTATAGGACCCACATATATCACAATGGGTTTTAATCACTCGGTGCAGTGGGGTCAGCCTTTTGTTCCATTTCTAAATGAAATGCCCTTTTTTTTGTGTGTCTTTTTTTAAGCTGCGGTTGACGGTTCTGGGGAGAAACCACCGCTGAGTAGAAGGAGACTGCGGTCGGTGTGACTCCCAGGCCAAGTGCTGCAAAAAACACCCGTCCACAAAAATAGCCTGCAAAGGAGAGATGTGATCATAAAACTCCATGCAGGAGGAGGGAAATTGAAAAAAAAATATATTCACATTTCAAGGTCTTTCAAGGAATTTTTATTGTCTTTTTTTGTACAAATAATTCACAAAAAATATTAAACCGTCGCAGACGCCACCGACGCCACAAAGCAGAAGATACCACATGACCAGAACAGTGCCACAGAGAGGAAGAGAAAGAGAGGAAAGATAGTAAACACTCTCCCAAGAGCTTTAGGATTTTTTTTTTTTTTTTTTGGTTTCGTTTTTTTTTTTTTTTTCAAGTTATGTTCGCCTCGTTCACATTCCATCACGAGCAAACACTGGGAAACACTAAAGCTCTTCCTTCTCACACGGCTCTTTTCAACAATTTAGAAAATACTCGTGTGGCGGTAGTGTGTGTGTGTGTGGGAGAAAGAGTTCCTCACTGCAGCACAAACTAATGCCCGGACAAAGATCAGATTTTTTTTTTTTTAGCGTCCAAGATGAACTTACAAACGCCACAATTTCAGCACGCCAATTCAAGTAACTGGCCTCATCTTCTTAATCTGTCATCGGTTTCACGCGCCAGAAATTCGTAGGAATTTAGAATCTGATTTAAACACTTTTTCTATAATATAGATACTCTATGTGCAGCGGATGACAGTATAAAAATATACACAATTTTACAAAATAAACTGGTTCTCAATGTACATTTTCTCCGTCAGGTCAAAGGAGATTCTTTTTTTTTTTTTTTTTTTTTTTAATTTGGAGCTGGATTGTTAGTAAAAAGAATGAACAGCTTCTGAGAGACGCCGGATCGGCGTCCCAGCAGGGTCCCAGAAACATTCAAGAAGAAGATAAAGTTACAAACAAACTCCCTTCTTTCCTCCCGGGATGAAAACATTTTGGGGGGGGGGGGGGGAGGGGTTCACTGGTGAAGCACATCCGTCTTTATGGTCAAGGCGCCTTTTCAGTTTCCTCCGCAACACATTCACCTTAGTCTCATCTGATTATCTCACCACTGAAATAAATATGCCAAGGACTACGAGAACAGCTGAAAGACGAGGGCGGAGGGTGGGGGTGGGGGCGTCACTCTGTGTGTGTGCGTGTGTGTCCTCTGTGATCTCAGGCATCGTGCCTCCTTTGCGCTACATCCGAGTACGACTCGAAGTAGAACGAAAGAACAAGGATAAAACCTCCAACGCGGCCCGGTGTCCTGCCCGGGCACTGGAGCGTGGATTCACATGCACCTCTTCCGTCCCGGCACGAGTGCAGAAGGTCCTGGAAGGTGCATATTCTCCTCAAGTGTCAAGATTAAAAACAGTGAAGTGTTTTGTTTTCATCTTTGGCCCGCCCACTTATTGTGAAGTCATGTCCCGCAGGCAGCGGGCTGTTAAGTCTCCGTCTTGTCCTGCGCGGCTTCAGGCGCCGCCGCCTGCTCCTCCACCGCCATGTCTTGGCTGGCGGCCTTCGCCTCCCCGGCCTCCTCCTCCTCGTCTTCCGGGGGGCCGTCGTCCATGTTGGTCTCGGCGAGCGTCGCCTCGGACTTGTCGGCGTTCTTGAGCGAGAGGGGAAGGCACAGCTCCATCTCGTGGATCTCCACGTCGAAGGGAGCGGCGGGGAGCACGGCGGGGGGGGACCGGCAGCCTGTGCAGCCCTGAAAACAACAACAACAAACAACACAAATTCAACGTCAGCTCGCTGTCGCACCGAAGGGAGAGCACATCAGTTGACATCCTGAACTTTAGATCGCTGAAAAAAAACTCGGAACTTCCAACTTTATACATGGAAATACATTAAATTCTGTTGAATCTGTCCCTGGGTTTATCGTGACATGTTTTAATACATAAATATTGATTCATCTATTAATTACTGCCCCGATTCAAATGGGATTAAAGACAGTAAAATATAAATTGAACAGTATGATTCTATATTGAAAGATTTGAAAGTATAATAAAACACGAATGGAATCACATCCGAAAGAGGATAAAATAGTGTTGAAGTAAATACTACAAAATAAACCATTTCAATTACTATTTTGCTACATTCTAGTATTTCCTACAACTCATCAGTCAGTTTAGGAAGATACAGTAAAAATATTCACTTTGTCATCATGGCATGAGAGTCAAGCCTACATCTTAACACAAATGGTTCTGGTTACTAGAGCAATAACTTTTAAAATGTATAATCCTCAACCGACTTCTTTACTCGAGTTTAAATCGGGACAGGTACTCACAGAGATGTTGATGGCTCTGGGCAGACGTCCCGTGCGGATCCAGGGGTGAACCTGACTCAGCTCCCTCTTCTGGTCCTCTGTGAAGCGCGGCTGCAGCTTCTGGAGGTTCCTCAGAGCCTCGCGGTCCTCGCGCAGCACCGTGTCCATGTCTCTGCAGGCCACAAGCAACAAAAGTGCTATTAGTTTGGCAGGAGAATGACAGCTTAAACATACTTTTTCAACATCTCTTCTATTAAATTCTCTAATTACAAATGGACCGAGTGAAACGGTCGCATCTGCTTTTAACTGAATTTTATTAAACATTTTGGACTCTTGAGCATGACAGCGTGGGTCACGTTCCGCCCTGCGTCGTTACCTGGTAGGCAGCTGGTAAGTCATCATGACCTTGTTGTCGGTGTTCGCCATCAGCAGCCAGATGGGGTCCTGCAGGACACACTTGATGAACTGCTCCTCGCCGCCGTCGCCGCCGGTGCAGCTGCTGCCCCCTGCTGGCTGTTTGCGGGAGTGGTCGTTCTCCGACGAGTCGATGCTGCCAAAGTATTTGCTGGTGTGGCTGCCCTGGCTGCTGCCTGGTGGGACGGGGGAGTTTAAAGGGGACAATTAGTTGGAGAGTGGACACACGAAGTAGTCCTTTTATGCAATTAAAAACCGTAGAGGACGTATTGTGCTTCTCTGCATGTTTTCTCAAATATTTAACATATAATTTGGATAAAAGTGCTCTGAATGTTAATCACTGATTTCTTTAAAAAGCAAATTGCCGCAGTCAGGCGTCTGATTCACCACGTAGAAGAGGAAGTGTGCTTTCGGGATTCATTAACCTCAGATAATAACCACAATAGGTCCCCCTTTTGAAATGAATGATCGGAGATCGTCAATAACTAAGAGGTACTGACTGGTGCCGCTGGTGCCAGACATGCTGCAGCCGTTGGAGCCGGAGCCTGAGCCCAGGGATCTCGTCCCCGAGGAGCCGGAGCCAGAGGCGGCAGAACCGGTGCCTGAGCGGGAGTCTTCGGCGAGCAGAAGCTCCAGCAGGTCGCTGGAGACGGACATGGTGTCGTTGGACTCGTTGGTTTCACCCTGGGAGACAAATCAGAGGTGTGAAAACGCTGAACGGGACGGAGGGGGACGTATTTGAAGCGGCACCGTGTTTCTCGGGGGGAGGCCGGCCGTGTGTTCTTACGTTCTCGTTTTCTTTGGAGGTGTCGTCGGAGCTCCCCTGGTTGGTGGAGGTCTGGTCCCCCGGCGAGCCGCCCTGCGCGGACGGCGCGGCCTGCTGCGAGGCCGCCAGTGCCGTGGCGACCTCCAGCCGGTTGCACGGCGCCTCCTCCAGCTGCAGGAGGTTGAGCGGGGAGGAGCAGCGGGACTGGAAGAGGGGGGACTCGGCGCCCTCGCGGTCGGCGGGGGCCTGGCTGTAGGACTGGGGGGTGCTGCTGCGGGACGGGGCGCAGGTACCCGGGATGGGCAGCGGGGGGGCCACCAGAGGGGGGGCCGCGACCGGCGGGGTGCCGGGGAAAGGGAAGTTGGGGTTGTAGAAGTGTCCCGGCGGGGCGCCCGGCTGAGGCATGGGGGGCGCCATCTGCGGGAACACGTAGTTGGGCAGGACGAGGGCCATCATGGGGGGCACCATCTGAGGCTGGGGAAAGCGCGACGGGTCGGCGACGGGTATCTGCTGAGGCAGCGGCTGGTAGATGGGGTAGATGGGCAGCATGCCGGGCGCAAAGGGGGTGGTGGGGATGCTCGCTTGGGAGCCGACGGAGGGCCAGGAGCCGGACGTCGTGGGGGGCCCGAGAGGCACGTTGATGGGCAGCGGGACCGCCGCCGCGGCGGCTCTGGGGTCTCCGCAGGCTCCGCTCAGGCCCAGAGAGCTGTGCTGGTCGGAGGACTCCTGGTGTCGGAGTCGCTTGCCGCCGCGGCCGCGTCTGTGACCGGAGCTGCTTCCTGCGGCCGGGTAATCCCGAGAACAACGCACGCCTGAGGAAGAAAAACAAGGGGGCATTTAGATTTGCTGAACTTGGAACAGCCGGCAGGAGCAAATACAACCGGGTGCATCTTTAAGCGTCGACGTGGACGAGTAGACTGATTTATCACATCACGTTATGGTAGAATCAGTATGTGCCGTGTCTTTGGAGCATCTACCTCGTGACAGCGGGTTGGCAGTTGGCGCGTTGCAGCGTACGGTGGAGGATGCCGTCTGATCGAACACCCGCAGCTTGCTGAGGTCCTTGAAGCGATCGAGGAACGCCTGCTCCTCCTGCTGGGTGTGGGCGGACAGCACCTCCTTGGTCAGGCCCAACCGGCCGCCGCCGCCTCCCGCCGCCCCAACGCCCCCAACTCGTCGGCGGCTGTCTCTTTCCAGCTGACTCGCTTGATGGAGAGGTGGTGGTGGAGGAGGAGGGATGGCTGCATTTGCAGGAGGCAGAAGTGCAGAAGTGGCCGCAAGAGGAGATGGAGTGGTGGTGGGAGGAGGAGGAGGAAGAAGCGGAGCCGCCAGTGTGGGAGTCGTGGGAGCCTCTTCCATGACGATGTCTGTGAGGAAAGATGGCAAAAAAATTTTTTTTTTAAAAACAGAAGCGAAGCCAACGGCTTAACTATTTAACATAAAATAGAAACTTTATATCTCCTTTATAATTGCCAGAAAATGTGACCCACCAGACTCCGGTGGCTTCTTGTCCCCCACGTGGACGATGGTGCTGCTGAAGCTGCACTGGGACGTGATGGAGACGACGCTCTCGGCCTTTGCAGCCAAGGTCAGAGGCGGCAGGGACGGCGCCTCGCCCACGAGGTTCACCGACGGTCCTGTGGGAAACAACGAAGATTAGTCGGTGATCAAGTTGTTTTAGACTCCGTTTAACACGACGCCCCCTAATTAATCGCCAGCCGTGGTACCTTTGTTGCTAACGCCGGCCTCCTGCTTGTCGTCGTCGGACATCGATGACGCCGTGCAAGAGGAGCCGCACTTCCGCTTCACGGTGTTTGGAATGTTGCAGCTCTCCAAGTACCTGAAGGCCACAGCATTACACAATGAGTCCAGGTATGGAGGAAGGCAACCGCGATGTCAGAAGTGTCTCCCGGCTCGTCGTGCACATACCTGATGATGCTGTCCAGACAGTTGATCTGTTGGTAGGAATATCCAGTGGAGGGCTCTTTCTGTACCAGCGGCGCGGGGACCAGAGCCTTGGGGGGCTTCGTTATGTCCGCTATCAAACCTCTGATGGGGTCACTGTTGATCGCTCTGATCTTCGCCGTGACTGGAATGAAAACAGGACGTTAAAAACCGGACTTTCACTCATAATAAATGGACGAGTTCGTTTTTTTTTTGTCTTTCTTCTTCGTACCAGTGTTGTTGTTTTTCCTAGCCGGTGGACGGTTACGAGACTCGATGAAAACCTGCTGCCCGTTGGTCTTCACCATATGGACGTCTTTGCAGATCTGCTGGAACGTCATCTGCAAAGCAAAAAAAAAAACCAACACGCCGTGGGTTAACGACACGTGAACCGACAGGCGCCGTCGCCGGAGCGTTTTCAGAATCCTTGCTCGCGCTCACCGGTTTCTGATGCGCGACGGCGACTTCGTCGGCGGCGGGGCCGTTGCTGTCGCTGGACGAGGCGCTGAGGTGCTGCTGGTGGGAGCGGCGGGAGCCCCGCGAGCCGCTGGAGCCCAGCGAGCTGTAGCCCTGGGAGCCGCCGCTGTGCACCGGCTGCACCAGGACGCGGTGGATCTGCTCGCTCAGCTGCACCACGTCCGGAGTGGTGACCCGGCTCTCGCAGCCCCGCGGCATGGTGAACACGTCCTCGTTCAGGGGACTCCTGGCAAAACATAGAAGATGCGTTTGGTTTTTACTACTTTAGCCATTACGTAATAGAGCGAAACAGCCGCTGAGTCAATGTTTACATGCGTCGCCGAGAGTTTTGCAGATGGTCACATCCTTCCTCCACTCTCCTTCAGTTCATATGTGTGTTTGTTTCACTGATGACTAACTAACAAGTTTTAATCCTCCCACTGTGTACATTCAAAACTCCACTTCACGAAAACCCAAAACAAATGAAAGAAACTCAGTGAGCTCCGACACGGCCACCGCATCCTTTAGCATTGGACACCTGCTTCGACCCACATTTGTTTTCACCGATGTCTGGATTATTCAAAATCAGTCCCCCTGCACCTCCCCCGAGTGCGTGCTTGTCGACTTAAGTTGCGTACTTACGTTCTGACTTTGTGGCGTCCCACAATGAACGCCACCTTTCGGCTCCAGGGGTTGACGAAGGAGGACCAGCTGGTGTCGATGGTCAGGTATTCGCCGTTGCGGGCGCACATCCGCAGAGGGGAGTAGTCGAACGGCTGGCCGGCGAACTGAAAGACTGGAGAGACAAAGCAAAGCATTGTTGACATTGTGGAATATTGAATTGAAATGCAGAATGACAAATTGTATTACGGGGGTGCCGTTTCCCCCCACTCGAGTCAGTATCAGGAGAGTATCACTGCAAGTCAAACTCACTCTTCTCGTGTATGGCCAGCATCATGGGTCTGTCATCGGGGTGGATGTAGAGCAGGGTGGGGGTTCCCACCAGGTCCTGAGGCAAGTAGCCGAGCAGCGGCACGGCCCTGCAAACACACGTTTACACCCCGTTAACAGCAAGTCCCTGTTATGCCCCTTTTTGCTGTGTGGGCAGGTTTCCTATCATTAAAAATGTGTCTATAATTGTAGTGTGGTTTCATCAAATCAAAACAGCGAAGCACCGGATGAGACCACTGACCTCTCGTCGACTTCCTGGAAGAGGCAGCTGGGGGTGTGACTGGTGGTGAAGATCCTCTTGTCTGGGGGGATGCGAGGAGCTGCCGGGCACACGGCGCAGAGAACACGGTTACAACCAGCGAACGCTTGCTCTCATTAGAGAGACGAGGCGCTCTGCATAAATGGCAACGGCTTGTTCACAGGTGGAAAAGGCAGGCTGACGATATCCATATTCAGAGGAATCTGTTTTCCAGATCGCGCCAGTGGGAATCATTCTGCCTGCCTTTTATTTATCAGTGCAGGCGTGCGAGTGATACGCCTCTCGAATTCAGAAATGGCTTCTCTGTGTTTATGCCGTCTCGCGGCGTCACACCTGTCGAAGTGCTGGAAATCCACTTCAACCGTTACGTTTTAAATAACACAGTTTGAATTGTTGACCAGATTAGCAAATGGTGGATGATCTGAATTGCTTTGTTTTTTTTAAACCTGCCTGTGATTTCTGACCGAGCGGCATCCGTTTCACGGTGTACAATATGACATCAAGTACCTTCGTATCCAGAGTGGACCTTCTCAGCGATGAGCAGGCAGCAGGGCTGCGGCTCGGCGGCATCCGAGTCTCTGAGCGTGAGCTGATAGGGCGTGAGGCGGAAAGGGTAGTAGCGCATCTCGCCGCCGTGCGTCCGGTCGGCGCTGATCCGACAGAACATGGATTTCTCCTGCGTGCAGTCGACTGGAGGAGAGGCTGCAGGAACGACAGTGGGTCAGTAACGGGACACGGCGTGTCGACACGCGACTTCCTGTTACACAGTCGGCGCGTCTACCCACCGGATCCGATGCAGGAGGCCCAGGTCGGCAGGCGGCAGGGCGCCGTGCTGCTGTAGAAGGTGCTGACGTCTTGCGGCGCCAGTAGGTCCGAAAACACCGTCCCCTGGAGACACTCGGGCTTGCAGCGCAGCAGCGAGGAGCCCTGGGGCGACACGTACACGACCTTCCCCGACAGGAACGACACGGCCATGGAGAACGTGTCCTGGAGGGAACGGGTGAGGTTTGAGTGTTAACTCACAGTTTGCACGCGACAGCTTAAAAGTTTCTACTCATGGATGAAGAACGTGTGACGACATTTGCCTTAAAAGAAAAAGAAAAAGAAAAGTGAAGAAACTTACGGTGTTTTTGAGGGTGTACTCTGAGGTGATATTGTCAAGCTCCTCAATTGTGAAGGCGGAGAGGTCTAGACTGCAGCCGTGGCACTCCTCCACACTCCACTGATGATAGTACTCCTTGTTCGCTGGAAACATTAAATAGTGCGACGTCAGGGTGCTGCCAGGTGAGCAGTGTCATTACATGGGAGGGCCGTAACAATGAGCAGGGGAAAAAAAAGGTGAGTTCTTGGCTTTTATGTCTTTCGTTGGTACCTAATTAACATCACAACAAAACCGGGCCTCACCTCGGACTTGTCTGACACACTGCAGAGCGTATTTCAGCGCGTTCAGAGTGCTGGAGTGTCCCTTGCCCGACTTGCGCTCGGTTGGCAGGCGCAGTTTCAGCTCCTTGATGGCCTTCATCAGGTCTTTCTGCGTCTGGACTCGAGCCGACTGGTTGCTGCTGCATCCGGAGGTGGAGGGAGGGTCGTGCTCGGAGCTGGTGGACAGCAGGCTGTAGGCCAGCGAGCTGCTGGGGGGCGAGAGGCTCTGGGAGTTGGTGCTAGGTGGCGAGAAAAACCAGAGGGGACACCATATTGACTTTTCTGCATTTTGTTGTGTGTCGGAATGATGCATATCAAAATACACTGCATAGATCAGATTGCTGCTGATCTTCTAAATATTACTATTGAAATTTAAGTACCGCATGTTTCTGATAGAAATGCAACTCAGAGTTGTTTTTTTTCCAATCCAGGTTGCTTCAGACTAAGAATTATAGCAATGAAGCCAAGCTACACCTCCTGAGAAGAAACTGCACGATAAAAATATTGTAAAAAAAACAATTATTTGCTAAAAAAGAATGGGGAAAAACTATGATAATAAACTGGGGGTCGATAAAGACAGAGAAAGCATCCGTCACATGTCGCAGAAACAAAAGAAAGTTACAAAAATGTGACGGATGTTAGTCAGCAGGCCATTGTTCCAGTAGAAAACCTAGTGTTTACCTACTAAATTGATAAATAGACACTCAGTTAATACTTAAGCTGTGTCCTTTGTGCAGTACTTGGTAGCAGAGGTCTTAAATGTCTGAAGATTAAACTAGAATCTATAATAGAGTTTATGTACTTTGAGCTGACCAAACACACGACCCAGCGTCAGTCAGTCAAATAAACAGAAGTGAAACGTCATCGCACGGCGTCGTGGACGCTGACGTGCTTTGAAAGCAACAAGCTTTATTACTTTTCCCACTCGGACCGATGACCCTCTCTCCTCTTACCTCTTGTTGCTTTCCGTCGTCTCCATCATCATGCCGGAGTCCTTTCCATTTGACGAACTGTGGCTGTGTGTGCTGCGCGAGAACTGGTGCCCGCGGGACCTGGTGCCGCCTTCGCTCTCCCGCTCCCCGGAGTCGTTCCCGCTGGACACTCCGTCCATGTCGTCCGAGTGCTGCCCCCTCTGATCCCGGGACATTCCTCCAGCGGATCCGGATGAACTTCCTCCTCCTCCTCCTCCTCGGCTTTCTTGCTCCGGAGTGGCGACATGGTCGCCGGCCTGAGCGCCGCTGGCCGCCTGCACGTTTAAACCCTGCGAGACGCCGTCGCGGTCCTTCTCCTCGGCCCCTGCCACTCCGCCATGAGTGCTGCTGCTGGGCGTTGCTGTAGAGTTGTCATAACTCATACTAGTGTAGGATGAGGCTGGTGCAGCTTGAGTCAGCCAAGGGAGAAAAAAAACGGCGACGCGATTTTAAGTGGGACTACTATGTATCACCGCGTGAATCATTTTTGTTGCTGCGAGTTGAATAAAACTAAGGAGAGAAACTCATTGCTTTTCCTGCAATATTGGAGAGTTTAAAGGCCAGGGCGGTAAACCCCACTGAGAGTCTTTTTAAAGTGGAGACGGCCCCAAAAAATCCTTTAAATTAGAACAAAAAAAGAGAAAAATCGCAAAGCGCTTCTCAATAGTGTCACTCAAAAGGCTGCTCGCAAGTGATGAATTTCTGGTTACGAAACAGCCTTGGCATAAGGATGCTGCAGCAGATGGGATGAGAGATTGAGAAAAACAGCTCTTGGTGAGAAGCAAAAAGCCGCTCCTTCTCCTCGGTCTGTCGTCTTCTCGCCTCTTCTGAGACGTGTTGCTCTCGGTGAGAAAGGCCACCTGCAATGAGAGAGAAGACAGGGGGGGGGAGAAAGGCGACGGCATTAAAAAAAACGGTAGAACGCCAGTCATGGTCTCACCAGTATCTCCCAAGGACTTGTGTGCCTGCGCGGCCATGAAATGTTTTTGCGGCGCCGTGTGATGCATGTGTTCGGGGCCCCAGCTGTTTTTCTCCTGCGCCAGATTATCTTAAGACGAAGGCGATCCGCTTCGATTTGAGCGCAGAACGGCAATAATCTGCTTCTATTCGCATAGGGCCAGTGCGTATGTATGCGTCTGATTATAGCACAGGTGAGCGTGCAGGGATGCCAAAACTTCATGGGAGACGCTTGTCGGCCGTCACGGCCCGGTCCTTTATTTAAACCCGATGACGATCAAAACAAGCGCGACACGAGGAGGAGGGAACAAATCTCATCACCGATGAGCCCCATTATATCAGTGCTTGCTCGGCAATAGGACCTCGAGGTATATATATGGACAACACCTACGCAAGTAAAAGTCTTGCGCTATTTATTTCCTTGACAACGGTGACACTCCGTAATCCCTTAAGACCTGCAGACGCAACCAGAAGACGACACAGGGCTACTACCGAGCCCTCAATCCTCTCAGGCCGGTAACACTGTGGTGTCCCACAGCCCTCTTTACCTGCTGGCGGCAGGTGGGGGGTGATGCGCTGATGCGGGACAGGTTTAAATATGTCCCTGTGCGGGACATCTCGGACGTAAAGGCTCTGCTTCCAGTTGTGATGCAACAGCCCCAAAGTCCAAGGGTGGGGGTGGAGGGGCTGCAGGACGGCTCGGGATGACATACCGACGCAGCTTGGCAGTAGTGGCCTTTCCAAGTCGTGTTCTTTTTTTGTTCCTTATAAACTTTTGACGCATGGACCCAAAACCCTCGTGGGGAATGTGCACATGGACAGATTTCCATCCACAGCCTGACAGTGTGTGTCGTTG
The DNA here is from genome assembly GCF_963422515.1 of Blennius ocellaris. NCBI lineage: Eukaryota > Metazoa > Chordata > Actinopteri > Blenniiformes > Blenniidae > Blennius > Blennius ocellaris. The sequence goes on from NC_137672.1 coordinate 8,907,975, forward strand.
GACAAGGACGGCAACAGGCTGGTTGAATTATTCAACCTCCTGGTTGAGGAACAATTGCCGAACAATAAAGTCGATTATTTTTTTCGGTTCCCCTTCTGCAGGTCATGAAAGACTCTGCAAAGGTTTGCACTGAATAACAGACTGAGCAAATGCAAAACATGAGCATGTTGTAACTGACTTTAGTTTTCCAGAGGGGCCGTTGCTCTGTATTCTCCTTATATCTAACTGTACGCATGCATGTTTATTTGCGTGCCACAGTGTGATGGCCCAATAACCTATTCAGGATGTATCCTGCGTTTCGCCCACAGTTCACTGGAAGTGGCTGCAGCACCTGCACAACTTTTGAAGAACACTGCCTTACTTCCATAGGGTTTCATTTTAGTTGATCCTGACTGTGCGCCGCAGCTTTTTGGACTTCAGCGGAGCCGCCGCCTCACCACCCGGCCGTGACATGTTGATTAGCATAATGTTTGGTCAGATGGGTGATGCACACTTGCACATGGCAAACTGTGTGCTCCGACCAGTCTGGGCGGAGGGAGGGAGCAGTTACGGTCTGGAAATATGCAAGCAGGGCGTGAGTGGGCGTTAAAAGACAGGCTGCCATCCATGCATACTTCCAAGGGTGATGGCAGAGGCAAAAGAAGGGGGCCGTGACACGGAGCGCAGGCTGCGATAATGTCCGGATGTGCCGGACCAGTCCACCCGCCCACTCTGCTCGACCGACTGCACACGGCCATTTCACGAAAGAAAACACATCTTTAAAACCGAATGATTCGTCTAGAAAAACTTTCTCAAGCCAGTCGGAGGTGGGGGGAAATAAGAGGTGAAAAAAAACACACGGGGACAAATTTAGCAGGCGATTGTTATTGAACCCGCCGGGTTATAAGCCATGACTGCAGGTTTAACAGTGATGAATCCACTATGCCACCCACGCTCTCACATTATTCACAGGAAATGCCCTCAGCGATGTCCGATCCCGGCTTATGCAAGCAAGTGTCTACGCTGGTGTGGTAAATCAAATGTAACCGGGCTGTGCGGCGGCGTGCTGCGGTTTGTCAATGTTTACAACTGGACTTGAGCGACATTGAGCAAACGCACGTTCAGACACAGCAGCGCGGTGGGTCAGTGGTCGGCACTCTCCATTCCAGGCCAGGACTTTTCTTGTGCATCCAAGTACTCTGGATTTCAAAAACAGAGGCTTTGGATGAATGGGTGAAGTGTGAGTGTCCTCATGACCGATTGTGTGACTCTCCGTTGGCCTTGCCCTTCACTCAGCTGGGATTGAACTCCAACCCTTGAGACCTCCACTGGGATAAATCCGGTATAGAATAAAGGAAGATCTTTACACGTTGCGACTGTTTCAAAACACGTTAAAAGGATGAAAATATAGTTTTCATTCCATGGTCTATAACAACTTGTAATGAGTCGTCAAACCAGTCTTCACTCACCGACACTAAAAAGCTTCATTTCAACAGGTCAGATAACATATTTGTTGGAAGTTTCCCCTCTTTGTCTGCATGAGGAACACAAAGTTCAGAAATCCTGTCATCATGAGCCCAGTTTTGATATTGTGCACAATCACACCACTGCTGGTCAGATTACAATGCGCCAGAGACTCACAAGCAAAACATTTCCCCCTTTTAAGTCAATGCAAACTGCATCTTGTGTTTTGACCGACCGAACCACAATCAACAACAACATTAACTGTGGCGGTAAACAAAGACGGGGGATCTCAACGGATTTACAGGCAGTGAAACAACACCTCTCTCCTGGAGTTGGGCCGGCCGGCCGGGCGCTGCTCCAACAGTTGGCAAACCAATCTGCTCAGTACGACGCGGCGACGAAGCAAGTGTGGCTCTGATAGCAAACAGTGAAAAGAGTGGCTTGTTCATGTACAGTAGCAGAGGTAACGGAGTAACTGGTGATCTCAGCAGGGAATCTGCATCACATGACAAGTCAGCAAGTTCATTGGATTAAAAAAAACCCAAAAGCACACAGACATACAGTATTTTGGGATTCCACCCAAAAGTCCTATACTTTCCAAGTACGTGTTTTTAAAGCTTTTACAAGCATAGCTGCACACATGAGAAGCCATGTATACTCGGAGCAATTTCATTTTGAGGCATGCGTGTCGTGCACATGAGAATAACGCGCTTCTGCAGACTACAATCGTGTAAAGACCGACTTTTGAACATTCGAGGTGTTTTGGGCAGTTCATTGTATCAAGTGTGGTCATGCAAAAAAAAAAAAAAAAAAACAAGCATTGGCGTCACTGCTAAATTGAGTACGTAAGTAAACATAAATCAATAAAAAAGCCATTAATGTAAAATCATACAATCAGTTAACGGAATATATCCACATTCAAAGTAATTCATGAAATAGAATGACTGTCAACAATTTGATATCATTATTTACTAATCAACTAATCCTTGCAGAGATAAACAAACAACAATATGCGTCAGTTCGAGGCATCAATTATCCTTAAATGCATGTTTATTGACCGGGGATGAACGTTTCTACTCTTACAGGTAAAACAGATGTACAAGCAGTGACTTTTTTTTAACACTATTATTCTTCGCCACTCACATTAGACTGATCAATTATAATTCTGGTGAGTTCTTTCTGAGCAAATGTTTAATCAAAGCCCCAGACGCACATAATCAGTTGTACCTGGCGAGATTAAACGTGCTCATATTAAAATATTAACGTGGATTGCAAGATAATGCGCACAATCCAAAATGTGCCACTCCTTCAGATAAGAACGGGAACAGACGCGGTCACGCTGCGTCCAGCTTCAAACCCGCACGATTCCAAAAGACACACAGAGACAAAAAGACACTCAATGAGAAAAAAAAAAGAAGTATCACCTGAATCAAAGCGCGAGCTCCATCGTCATTTTGCACGCGAAGTCTGCAGGAAGGTGCGGCGAGGCTCCAACGTGCACAAACTTCGTCACGACGCGTTTATTAAGAAAATATCATAAAGTCAAGGAGCGTTTCGTTTCTGTCTCTCACACACTGTCCGATCTAACGGAGAAATGCGCGCGCACAAACACTCACACACACGCGCCCAGAGCTCAGCTTCGCCCCTTCGCAGTATCCACATGGCACGTGTACTCAGCAGTGTTTTCTGAGAGCCTCGACGGCTGCTGATTGGTCGAGCGCGCTGGACCAATCACAGAGCGCGGCTCAAGGAGCCACAGCCGGAGTGGATGTGGAGGAGAGAGGGGAGGGACGGAGGGGGCCGGCCTCCACCCGCCTCCTCCCTCCGTCCTGCCCCAACCATGAGCGAGTGCCGCGGAGATGTATTGGACACAATGTTCGCCTATGAGACAAAGACACACCCGCCCCTGCACGCCGCGGCCCACATGACTCCACACCGGAGAAGCGCAATTAAAAACTAGAACATTCCCGGCGCATTGTTTACGTTCCACTTATTATCACTTCATCATGTCCACCTCGACTTGCCTTAATTCTTGTGTGGCACAGATTCTACAAGATTTTGGAAACATAATCAAGAGTTTGGACTTTGTTGACATGATGCATGTCTGCAACAGATGCAACCCTCATGAGACAAGTTAGACTCACTGGGCCAAAGATGCCCCAAAGTAGTAGTGGAAAAAGTGTGAACAAGGTCAAACTTGGGAGATTCCCTACTCGGAAAGACAGAGAGTTCCTGGAAACTTGTCTGACTATCCTCGATAGAGCGAAAACAAATAAATGAAGATTTAAATCATTTAAATCGTCTTCATTGTTCATCCCCTCACCACTTCAGTGAAATAGACCTGCCAATTGTAATTATAAAGCTTTATCACAACAGTAGCCAACAGCTGATATCGAAGTAATGGCTGTACGGAAAATATGCAGAAATAATGTGTAGCGTGAAGACGTTTTGTTTGACGTGCAGGTTTTAGTAATGACTTTGGTGACTCTTGCTCTGTATATCCGTCACTATGTACTGTTTACACACAGCATTGTGACACTGCATTAATGTTGACTCTGTTTGAATATTACAAATAAAAATGTCATCACAAAAGCAGATCGGCCATGTTTACATTGACACTCATAAGTCATAGGCCTCATTCATAAGTGCCTGTTCAAATTTGAGTAACGAAATCCAGACTTGGATTATTGGACTATGTTTTATTTCAAAGAAGAAAAAAAAAAGAAAGAAGCTCAAGCACTTCTCAAAATAGCTCACTGATGTGATGCGAGTGCAAATAAGTTATGTATTTAGTTTAAAATGTTATAAAAGTTTATGGTGTGAGTGTGTCCACTCTGTTTTGAATGACAACAACCCAGTTCGAAGATGATGAATCGACAATAAAAGGGCTCAGCAGCAGCTCGTAAAAAGATAAAAATGGTTTATAGAATATCAACAGACGAGTGACAGAAAGTGTTGCAAGACTGAAGTCATGATTGTATCTTTATACTTCAAGATGATTAAATTGAGTTTGTGGAGGGTTGCTTTAAATCTAGAAGCCAGAATAAAATCTTCTGGTCGCTTGCCAACAATGTTAAACGGGGAAAAAAATGTGCCTGTAGAGGCTCTGGGAACATTACATAATCACAAGCAACAGATAATAGTCCACGTTCACAGCTGTGTTGTCATAATACTTTTATTCTAGCAAATTGCTTCAAAGCAAAACCGTAATTTTAGATTTTTTTTTAACGTCACAGCAACACACTGCGATTGAGTTAATAGGGGAGTCTTAAATCGTCCCAGGCACTTATAATCCACCATCAATGGACGACAACGTTCATCTGCGTCTGTTGTGCATCGTCATCATATGATATCAAAATCCATTTGGACTGGAGGTTTTCACCTTTAGTGGGACTATTTGGGTTGGTGTTCAAATGAAATAGCTTAAGTGACACCTCTTAAATGACGATAGAAACGTTTTAAGGGGCAATTCTATATGGGGTTTTTTCAGATAATAATAAAAAAAAAAAAAAAACAGTTTTAACCCTGGGATGGATACAGGGCTAAAAGACAATACGGGAATGGGGAGTAAACTTTATTCACATAGAATGTTTTTATAAATCTAATCAGTTCTTACTTCAAAATAAAAAAATACTGGGAAAAAACAAGGTGAAACTTTGAAACTCTCCATGCTTCATTCGTGTTTTATCCTTGGTTCCAGTTACAGAAATACCCAATTCATCATCATTCAAACTGGACAGTTGTGCCAGACAATTTTATTTTTTTTTATTTAAAAAAAACCCACTCTGTCCAGGCTGCACCGCGAAGAGACAAAGCTTCCCCGAACAACCTTGGCAACAAGTACAGTTTTTAGACAGAAATGCAAAACAAAGCAGCCAAGCGGGAGACGAGGTTCATCACATGGGGTCAGAATAACCTCCATAATTCAGGGGTGGAAACGACAAGGCAGTGTCCCCATGTGAAGGCATCCCGAGAGGACACGGGGCAGTGTGGGAGTGCAAAGGGCAGCGGGAATGAAGACACTGTGTGATTTTGGGCCGTTCCCTCTGACACACTTGTTTGAGGAGAGCCTCGGCTTGTTTGCTTGTTGTGCTCTGGGAGTGGAGTCACTGTCCAAGAAAACATGTGATCAACTGGTTCAGATGTGGAGGAGGAGGGGGGGGGGGGGGGGGGGGGGGGGGGGCACACCACCCTCTTCTTCAATGGCAGAAATTAACACTCTGATTTGTTTACTGGCAGACTGTACGAAAAGGGGGGAAGTTTGACGGTTGTGATGTAGGGGACAGAATGCACTGTAGCAGGAGTTCCACTATAAAAGCCCATTCTGGAGCACAGGTGTGTCTAAACCCGGGTGGAGCAGAGGGGAAATCGGCATCAGTCAATGCAGGCAATAGAAAATACTACTGGGCAACAGGCTGGACACCGCAAACCCATGATCTGTCACAACAATCAATGGGAAGGTCACAAGAGATCAGTGCCATATAGTCATACGCCACAAGATGGTGTAGTAACGCCCTGCCACATAAAGGGGGCAGTACTGTGCGACATCCGCCAAGCAGGTCAACACTATAGTAACACAAAAAAAAAAGTGACACGATCACGACAAACAAACACCGCTGGGAAAAACAAAACAAAATGTTCCGATTGTGGCACTCGACGTCTACATGCAAAGCAACAGTCTTACAACGTGACGTCGAAAGCGTCTTTACACGACCGTCGATGGGTGAAAAGTAAACACGACTATTTGTTGTAAATCGACGTCTCGTCTTTGGCGGGTCGCGGGAGACAAGTAGTGGGCAAAACTCGATTTTTTTTTTTTTTTTACTTTAGTGCGATTAATAAAGAGGCACGTCTGCGGGTTTGTGGACGGAGTGTGCGCCACTTCGTGACTACGGGACGACGGTTGCCAGCTTACCTTCGAATATGCTTTGAAATCAGGCGCAGATGCTTTCGGGAGTCCCCCCCCGGTGAGCAGATCCACAAAGTACACGAAGGAGCAGAATAGATCCTAGTAAGTTGTCTCGACGTTGCCGTCCGCGTTCACTGTCCAACACAGTTCCTCCTTCCCGTCGTCTACCACACAACAGTAGTTTACACGCACGGACACACGTGCCTGCCAATGTACTAGCAAATGATAATGTGTCCGGCGTCCTGATTGGCCCGCGCGCGACACGGTCTCCGCCCCGGAGCGGACCCTGCGCGCTGCGATTGGCCGCGCGGGGCGGGGCTTCCCGCACGGGGCTCGGCGCTCACGTTGCACCGTGGCTGCTCCTGAGTTCACTTCCAAACATACTGGAACATAGGAAGGCGTGGCCCGCGAGCACGCTGGACGCACTTTACCGTAATGCACGGTGCAGGACCGCACCGCCCGGAGCCCACGACACAGCGGGCGCGACCACATTCAGCCTGCATCGAGGAGGGAAAATCAACCATATTTAAAATAGAACATTTAAAAAAAATAAATTAAATTAAAAACTGAGTCAAAAGTGCACGTATGTTTTGGCATTTGTAAATAATAGCACATGGTGTCTGGGAGAGAAACAAACACACAGAGACAGACAACCACAAACACTCACATTCACACATTTATTGGCAATTTAGGCTCACCAATTCATCTTGCATGCATATTTTTGGAGTATGTGAGGAAACTGGGGTACCTGGAGGAAAGCCACGCACATACAGGGAGCGCATGTAAACTCCAAACAGAAAGATCCAGCTGGTATCTGCACCCGGACCGTCTAACTATGGGTCAAAAATTGTTATTTACTTGAACAATGCCAGGCCTATGACAGTGGTATAGAAGATGGATGGAAGTGGCAAGTTAATTTCCCCACAGGATGATGACAGGACTGTCCTGAAAGGTCAAATTGTACGAATGAAACAGCAAAGAAGAAACATTTCTGTAATTTAGGAGAGAAAGTGGGGAATTAATAAGAAAAATTAATTACACATGCACATCTTAAATATTGAAGGAGTCTACATCCCATTTGAGAAAACTTCAGACTGTACTAGTGGAGACAGAAGGGTTATATTTGAAGCCAGTTTTGTAAAAACCCTCCACCATGCTGCACCTCTTCTGTGCGCCAATGCCCGGCAGCGTGCGGATGTTCTTGTTGCGCCTCTGCCCCGGACTTACGGCTTGAGCCGCAGCTCCGCATGCTCTTTTCAACGTGCGGCGGACACCGTGACGTCATATGTTCCTCACGCCCTCTGCGAAGGCACGCGGCCACGGGGGTGGCTGCTGCGAAGCAGTAAACACAGCAGAAAGTAGGGCGCGTGCCTGTGTGTAAAGTCACCGTCTAAAACAATGTGGAGTTTTTAATACTGAAGCTGAACACACAAAACTAACAATATACCGAAGAACCAGGCGATACACGACGCAGCACGAAGACAGTCAGCTGCTGGTCAATGCGTCATATGGATGGTCTGCAGTCACATTCCATTGCTTCAATGCACTTTATATTCATGTACACTGTCGTTTGCAACAATCGGAATAAGTGACGTCTCAATAATGAGAATTCTCTTAACCACATTATTCGTGCAGCAATGTTAAGCTGCAAATTCTTATTTTGTAAACCAGCGAAAAGCCCTTGATTGAAGACAACAGTTCTGAAGTGGACTAATCATCTCTTCTATGACGTGCTCTCCAGAATAAATCGGGTGAGAGAGATGTAGGGATTAGAGGAGCTAAAAGAAGAGCCACGAATAGACTTGAGAGGGAAGTTGTACTAATGTGTCCACCAGATGACAGCATTGCGCACACATTCTGAGGGGTTACACTATTTTAAGAAGGAAAAAAAAAAGTTGTCAAAACATCAAAATTGACACAGATAAGGCAAAAATGAATTCACATTATAGACGCAATAAAATGGGGGAAATATTTAATTTGTGGATATGTTTATTCATCCTCGTGATATTGACTTAGATGATTTGAATAGATGTCTTCATTTAAGAATAGAATAGAATAGAATAGAATAGAATAGAATAGAATAGAAAGACATGACAGGAAGTTGCTTTCTTTTAGCAATATACAAATCTTCACACACAGACACCAACACTCAATGATAAACATTCCCCATAATAATTAAACATTATTAATAATGTGTATAAGTATGACAATGTACAATATTATTTACAATCACACATACAGGCAACTGGTATTGATTTTAGCTGGCAAGTAAAAAAACAAGCTTCCTGTTTGCTGTTCTCGCTGTTGTCGTGGAATAAGTTTAAAGAATGATTGACATTGTGTAAACCAATCAAAATTGGAGCTGAAACAACGTGACCAATCAGATCGCGTCATTTACCACGGAAGCTACGCCCCCCGGTGAGGGCTACTTTCGGTTTCTCCGAGGATGCAGCGCGTTTTCTTGTTTTCCAAGACTTTTAACAGATGTTTTTTTGATTTTTGTTTTATTAGCTTCACGTTGAGGAGCGATTCGCCAGGGCAAGTAAATCAAAGTGAAGTTAAATTCGTACACGGTAGGTTTTTCTCCCGTTTCATGCTCCGTTATAAAAAAAAGTCGTTATTACCTTTTTATTGTTGTTTCTCGAGCAAAACTATAGTTTGTTTGTGTTTCCTTATTACACACAAACACAAAACCCGCCTATGCTTCACTCCGTTTATTCAGATTGAGCTGGATTTTGCTTAATTTATCAGGAAGAAAATGTGTAAATGCTGGATCTGAAAAACAGCTCAACTGTAGTGCTGAAGGAAGAGAAACTTAACAAAAAGTTGTAGGACTGGAAGGTCAAGAGAAGGTTCTTTAGGTTAAAGTACCAGTAATAGTGAAATAATATCAATAAAAAGTAAAAGTAATAGTAAAGAAATGTCATTAAAGTTCCAGTAATTGTGAATGAACATCAATAAAATAGCAGTAATAGTAAAGAAGTGTCATTAAAGTTCCAGTAATTGTGAATAAACATCAATAAAATAGCAGTAAGAGTAAAGAAGCATCATTAAAGTACCAGTAATAATGAAATAAATCAATAAAATAGCAGTAATAGTAAAGAAGTGTTATTAAAGTATCAGTAATTGTGAAAAACATCAATAAAATAGCAGTAATAGTAAAGAAGTATCATTAAAGTACCAGAATTTTGAAAAAGCATCAATAAAGTTGCAGTGATAGTTAAAAAGTATCGTTAACGTATGAGTAACTGTGCAAAAGAATATAATTTAAGTACCTGTGTACCAATAATAGTTAGAAATTGTCATTTACAGCACCTGTAATAGTGAAAAGGGGGGAAATTACTGCAACGTGTACTCAACTAAAAGTGTTTAGCTGCAAGTAAATGAGCTGCCTGAAAATAGTTAACTAAAAGTACTTTACTCCTAAACTTCTACGAGGATTAGTATGATTTTAATTGCATTGTAAACAACAACCACAGGCACAAACTGTGTATTATTCTTATTGTCCTATCTTTAAGTGTTGATAGTAAAATAATCTTCCCATCGATTCCTGGATGTGGGCGCAGTGAATGCTTTCTGTGGCATGTAATCTATATCCATACATCCAACAGGTTGATTCGGACATCAGCTTCTGGTGTGAAAATGTAAACGTCCTCATTTGGTGGTCATCAGTATGAGCGATGACAAAGTAAAAAGGTTGAAGGACAAACTGGAAAACTTACCCTTCTCAGGTAATAGTGAATTAAATTGACCCTCTCGCAGGTCCGAGTTCTGTGAAAATGATGCAGCCGTGTTTCCTTCTCTTTAGATTACTATGGTCTGAAGAGTCCAGGCCTCACGTGCTACTTGAACAGCGTGCTCCAGGTGCTCTTCATGACCAAAGACTTCCGGGATGCAGTGAAAAGGTGCAAAACCTCAGATTTGTTGAAAAGTTCACTGTTGGGTGGAGTTTTTACAGGAGCTTGTTTCCAGAATTTATGCAAAAAGTAAGTTAGATAACTGGCTCCTGCTTTCATTCTGCAGATATGGGAATAGTATTGATCGGCCTATATCCCAGTAAATTAGAAATACTGACTTTGGGTGATAAATAATGAAGTTGTGAGAGTAAATAATAGACAATAGGACACTTTCTAGAATCTAAAACCGACCTGAGCCCGTTTACGGGACAAAGCTTTCATGTGAAAACGGAAAACGTTCGAAGGAAGCGCGACATTTTGAAATTGCTCCATCTCTGTATAAATGGGAGAAAATGCGACTTTTTCAATTAGCTCCGACTCTGTCTCCACGTCGATGGTGGAAAACGCCATTTTTCTGAAACACTGTAATAAATAGTTTTAAAGCACACACACACACACACACACACACACACACACACACACACACACACACACACACACACACACCCACACTCAAGAGTAGATGTCCAATAAGGACAGTGTTAACCTCCAGAGTGTCACGACTCCCCGTCCACGTTCTCCTGGGACTTGGTACCTTTATAGTTGACAGTCACCCGTAAAAACAATGAAACCTGGTCGTCTGTGTACTTAACCATTGTTAATGTTCATATTTATTGCTCTCCGCACGTGTCTGTGGCTTCCTTGCAAAAACTCGCAACAGCACCCACCAGTGGCCCGACAGGAAAACTGCAGGGTTTTCCTTCATTGTGAAACGCTCCTGCGAATGTGTCATGTGTGCTCATGCGCTTCAGAAGCGGCGACAAGAACGCCACGACCATCGACTGGCGACTGGCGGAGCTGTTCGACGCTTTGGAGAAGCGGGCCGCCACAACGCACGCCATCGTCGAGTTTCTGCGCATCGCCAACGGTGAGTTGATATACGCGAGACTGCTTTTGGGGTGCGTGTTCACGACTCGCTCTTTAGTCCAGGACCCTGAGGGGAACGTACCTCCTCTCTCTTGTCTTTCAGTCTACGAGCAGCAGGACGCCGCCGAGTATTTAGAGAAGATCTTGTCGCTGTGCAGTCGAGAGGCGTCCAAGGTCGGTACGGTTCTGTGTTTTAACGAGAACTGCTGCACGCTGTCAACAGTGACCATGGGCACTGAGGCAGTGGTTGTGTTAGTCGGTCGTGATTAGGATTCGTGAAAAGGCCTTCATGTTTTAGTTGCTGAGTAGTAAGAGTAGTAGAGAAATGACATCTCTCCTCTCGCTGTGTACAAAGCGACTGTCTGTCCTCGTACTTCCAGATCTTCCGAGGGGAGCTGCATTATAACGCCACGTGCCTGACGTGCAAGGAGGAGAAGCGCTCCTGCAGCCTTTTTTGGCTGTTGCCTCTGTCAATGGGAGACTCGCAGCGCGACGCCGACACCGTGGTGCGGCGCGTTCCCTCAAAAACCAATAACGCGGCGTCCTCCGCGCCTCGTTTGCGCGAGAACCAAAACAAATTTGCACGTGTGAATGAATCTCGCCGGCTTACAGGCGGACCGGCTGGATTCGTTCTTTGACGTGCAAAGGGTCACCGGCGACAACCAGCTGTACTGCACGCGCTGCGAGAGGAAGCAAGACGCAAACCTGGTGAGTGGTTTTAGCCACAGAGGGTTCTGGTTTCATGCAGCTGTTTTATTTTGGTCGTTGTTGTTGTTGTTTCTAGGAATGCGAGCTAAAACAAGCTCCCGGCGTCGTCACGCTCCTGTTGAAGAGGTTCACGTTTGACGCCAGACGGCGGCGCTACGTCAAACTCCAGCACAGCGCCGTCGTGCCCCGGACGTTATCCCTGGCGGTATTTGCACGTCCGTCTCCCGGCAGTCTCAGGGGAAACGCCGGAGAGACACGCGCCGTTTGATTTCCACTTTGGTCCGTTTTCATCTCGACAGGGATGCACGTACGACCTGTATGCAGTGGTCAACCACGTCGGGACTCTGACCGGAGGTCATTACACTGCGGAGATCAAATCCTTCCAGACGGGCTGGTGGTACTGCTTCGACGACCGCGTTGTCAAGAGTGTAAGGAGACGCGTGTTTCCAGAAGTGAACAGCCACGTGGTTCAAAATTTGTTGTGATGGGGTTTTGTTTTTTTTCAACTCGACAGCTCAAAACAAAACCTTTTGGAGAAGGAGAGACTTTTTTCAGGTAAATATTCTCAGCGTTAAATGACACGTATCAATATAACCTGCCCGCTGACCCGCTGATTTAACATTGTTTCTTTTACACACAGGACATGTTCAGCCTACATCCTCATTTACAGGAAGGGTAAGTTTGGATGTTGAAAAAAAAAAAAGAGAAATTGTGAAAGTTGAGCACTAAAGTATCTGTCAAGCTTATTTCCTCTTCGATGCGTGCCCAGCTTGACGGGACATGGATAGAGCTCAAGTACAATGACGCGAGGCCAACTCAGTTTTTAAAAAGTTTATTTCCAGCTTTTTATAACAGGTTGAAAACCTTAAAGAAAAGGGTAAAAAAGAGATAAAGGAAGAAATAAGCTCTGTTCAAACGTTTCCAGTGAATTAACGCTCTGAGCTTTTTATCATTTTTATTAATTCATTTATCAACTGAATTCTCTATTTAACACAATGTTTCAACCTAAAATGTTTTCTATTTGTAAAATTAAATCGTGTACCTTGACGTACATATTTTAACCATTTAATCAAAGCCTAACTTTTTACAATGCATTTGACCCATAAATGTATTTATTCATTTTAGTCTTTATGTCTCTGACAACGTCTCTGAGCTCCTCCACTGCATTCTCCGAGTGTCTAACCACACAGGTGCGATCAATTTTAAATCTGGGTAGGAGTCGCACAGGAGGAGCTTAGAGCTCAGGCCCTACCCTTATGTTGGGCTCCATCTCCTGTCTAGATGTGGCACTGCCCTACACCTGACCCACGGTGAAGTGGAAAGAACAGGTTAGACTTGAGGCGTTTTCTTCAGCGTTTCCCTTCTTCATGTTTGGACAAACCAGTATCAGTAAAGAAAACTATATTATATTTTATACTTGAACACATTATCAATAACCAGTTCACCACCGCAGTTGGTTTTATTGGTCACGGATGAAGCTGCGGATTTTCTCGACTAAAAGAAGAGAAATCGACGCAAGGCGTGGGTTTTTTTTACTTTACAGTGAACAGAGCGCCCGGCGAGGCCGACGGGAGCGACGCGGCGGCTCGCTTTGCCCCGTCAGGTGTGGAGGACGAAGGGGGAGCCGGCGAGGCCGAGCCAGGAGACGCTCCGGGACTCCTCAACGGGGGTCCGGGTCACGCGAGTTGGGACGTCCCCTCTCCTCCCCGCCGGTCGGTCAGCGAGCTCGATCGGAGTGGGGTCGTCGCTGGATGGGCTCCTCCTCCTTCTCCTCCTTCTCCTCCTCCTCCGGACGACGGCAGGAAACATTGCAGGCCAAGCAGGAACGAGCCGAGGCAACATAAAGGGAGAAACAGCAGGCGGGAGGCGGCGCAGACGGTGACCAGGAAACGTGAAAACAGCCCAAAAACACCGTGGAGGTATTGACGTGTGTCAAATCTGCATTTTGAACTTGCAAAACTCACCTTAAGAATTTATATATATATATATATATATATATAGATAGATTTTTTATTTTTTTTTTCTCTCTATTTAATTGGAAAACAACAAGCTGGCGGACCTGCGTTTCTTGTTAAAATGAGACAAATACTGGATTAGGCTGCTTTTTTGTTTGTGTTTTTTTTTTTTTGCACTTTCACATGTTCCTGACCACATTTATATGTACTTTTAAAGCAAACGTTCAACATTGTGAACTGTGAAAACTGCTACTTGCCCGTTGTACCGACACGCTCAATACCAAGACGTTTCAAGCATTTTACGTATTTAATTGTGATGATTGAAAAACGTAAGTATATTTGATTTTCAAAACCTACCTGCTGAAATGTTGCCGTTTTATTTAAGCTTTCTATTTATTTCTCAAAATGCACACGCTCTTCCATTTCAATGTAATAACTCATTTGTTGCTGATGGATTTTTTTTTAACAAATAAATGAACCAACCAGATATTTTGTCAAAAGTGACGCTTTATTTTATAAATGCAGTTACCATTGTGCAAAGCTGGAGGCATGTAAGCAAGTAAGACGTTTATTAAATTAGACTCCAGCCTAAATACGTGGACTGATATTGCCAGTGGTGCAGTATTGATATTAAGAGGCTGCTAATCCAACGTCGACGGGTACAGTGGCAGCAGAAACTTCATTGCTTTTATTTTTTTATATGTGTGAAAATCCACGTTAAGATGTTTCATACATGATCTGATCACATTAGCAGTGTTTCCGGTATACTCCGTGTTCAATTAAGAGGAAATGGAAGGAAATCAGTGAGAATGTCACACGTCTCCAGGCATTCTGCTTTTCTTCCTACAGTCTACAAATGCGCATTAAAGGTTAATTGGCGACCCTGAGATTGTCCATATAGACGTCCACGTTGTATAAAGCAGTGAAAGAAGACAGATGGAATCCCAAGACAAGAGTGTGACAAACATGCAAGAAAGTGACAAAAGCCATTTATTAATCACGTGCCCATGATACACATGCTTTCACAAAAATAGCACATTTTTCAATGTGTCCACTTCAAATACTTTGTTCCAACACACTATGAATTTTACAAGAATAGTTTGCAGAGAAATTCTTCCAATTAAGTTCTTCTTCCTCCTCATGCACGTCTCAGCTAATTTTTCCTCAGCACTTAATGAATTAATTAATTTAGATTTTGCATTTTAGTAAAGTTTGGATTTCCCACCTCATTCTCATCAGAATATACTGAAAGAGTTAATCGAGTTCAAATACACCAATTTGAGTTTGTGTGTTTGTGTGTGTAAGCCCTTGAACGCGCAAATAAAAAAATACAAATAAACAATTTTTGACGGAATCAAGCTACAGAGGGGGAGTAACAAACAATCATATCAGTCTGATTAATTATGTCACAGCAAAATTGATTTCACATTCAATCTGCAAAGTATGAGTACATTTTGTCAGGCCTTGAAATTATTAGGAACTTTCTGGAACGATGTCACAGGTCAGAGTGAATTTTTGACGTGAATATTTGACTGACTTTTCTCTTTAATTTGACGACTTGGGAGATAGATTAGCTCGTGGGAGACGGTATTCTTTGACTTTCAAAGTGTCAATTAGCGTGTTCTGTTGGTATGTTTCTTCAATTATTATAACCCAAACAAACTTCCGAGGTCGAGTGGTTGTTTCTGGCTCGGTGCTCTGCCGCCTCATCCTGCCACTCACCTGGGTCTCGCTTTCTGACGACGTCTCTTTCGATTCAACTTCTTTCGCGTCGCCTTCATCTCCTGGCTGCTTTTCCACACCATCATCATCATCATCATCATCATCGTCGTCGTCATCCCCATGTGCTGCGCTTGACAAATAGTCTCTCTGCCCCTGTTGGTCTGATCGGACACAGTCCTTCTCGTCAGCCCTCCCCTCGTTCTCTTCTTCTTCTACTTCCTGCTCGCCCTGTCGACCGCACGCCGCCACTTTATCCGCGGCGTCCGTTTCTCCGTCACCCCTACCCGGATCTCCGTCACTCGGACGCCCTGCGCTGCCGTCGCCCCGGCCCGTCACAGACCTGCCCTTCTTGGCCTCTGCCGGCTCGTCCTCGTCCGTCCTCGCGTCCGTCCTCCTCTTCCGGGCGTCGCTCCTCGCGTGTTCTCTGTGAAGCCGGCCGCACGCCGAACGTCTGACCGTGTCCGGCGCCTTCTCTGCGTCGGCAGGTGATCCTGCGTCTCCCTCGCGTTCTCCAGCTGGCCGTTCTCCGTCACCCCCCTCGCCCTGCCGCCCCCGCGTCGCCTTCCTCTCATCCGCCACTCCGTGTTTTCCGTCCACGTCACCGCATGGACCGTCGGACGCAGGCGAAGCGACGTCCGCCACTTCTGCTCCTCCCTCTACGTCCTCCCCGTCCTCCTCGTCCTCCTCCCGACACCGACGTGACTCATCAGCTGCATTCGGTGGGAAACTTCCACCGGTCACGTCAGGAGCCTCGGCCTTCGCTAGAAAGTTTTTAATTAAAAGAAAAGTCAGACAAACGGTTTCACACATCGTTGATATTATTCAGTGGAATTCTTACTTTGTCTCTGGTAAAACAGAAGATAAGCGCTCTGGGATCTCGAAGGACAAAATGTCAAGAGAAGCCGAGTTATTTTTTCACGCACGTTAAAAAGCAATGCACAACATGTACGTCATACACACAAACACTATGCTGAGACTGTATTTTGAGATGAATAGCACTTTGTCGTCCCGCCCGATAACCCAAAACATGCGTTTTGTGCAAAAATGATCAAAAGGTGGAATCTCACATCTCGGTGTTCTCCTGGAAATGCCAGGCGTCCAGCTGTCAAAGGGAGGAATAATCAAATTAGACACAGAAAAGTAATTTCATATGGGGGTAGAGGACTGCGGGAATCCTACGAGAAGGTCAGTCGCACCGCTGTGACTCTGGCATCGTCGAAGTTAAACCATCTGTCTTGGTCGTCGTCTCGAATTTTGATTTTGGTGGCGTAATGTCCACTTCTCAAATCTCCAAAATGATCCACGACTGCATACAGTTCATATGTCCAGTCCTGATGAACAAAGAAATACTAATAAAAACAAACAAAAAACAAAGCACACCCCTGAATAGATTGAGACTGAATACTAAAGTAAAACACACCTTTGGCATGCGCAGGGAGCAGGGGACGACCACGGCTTGGTTGTTCTTCATGTACGACATGTACTGGTAGCTGAAGCTGAACCTCTTCAGCAGCAGAACCAAAACATCTGGATGATGCTTCATCACGTTCTCCTGTGGGGTCAAAGCGCCCATTTTACAATGGAGCTCGGAATACGATGACATTTGGAGCAGACGCCGCGGCTTCACTCACAAAAACGGCGTCGACTTTGGCGTCGCAGTTTTCGCAGTACATCTGGTTTTTTAGTTCTGAGGGCTTGAAGAAATCGGAAATTCCGTCCTCCTGAGGGGGACAAAAATACAACAAGACAAAACAGGTTATCGGTTTATGTTCAGGCCAAACAAACTTACGAGAGCTTACGGCTGGGGAGATCCTCACCACACTGTAGTCTTGCTTCACGATGGGAAGAGGAAGATACCAAAACGGCGCGTCGCTGCTGGTTCCCGACTGACACTCGGAGCAGGTGGCCCTGTTGTCCAACCGTCCATGGAAGACCTGGAAGCACAGACGCCCGCGAACACAAGCTCGGTTGACTCGAGGTGGATCGCCCTTTGAAATGGGAGTCCCCTACCTGGGAAGCCTCGGAACTGGTCCTGAGCAGGATCTTCTCAAAGTACTCGGCGGCGTCACGCTGCTCGTGCACTGGATGAGGAGCAGACGAGTGTTTTTTCGTAAAACTATGGTATCGTGTAAAAACTGCATGACGTTTGGGATTTCCTGCTGTCGCGCCGTACCTCGGTCGATGCCCAGCTTCCTCGTCAGATCCCATGTGATCGCTGTGTTTCTCTCTAAGTCATTGAATAACGCCTTGAGCTCCGGGTCAATGAACTCCTCACGGTTTTCACAGGTTCTGCCCAAAGCAACAAAATGTTGGCAAAGATGACAGTTAAAGCATTTGCTTTAAACTGTTCATTTTACTTTCCTGCTGTGTGACGCTTTACACTTAGTAACAACGGACCTCACGGCCTCTCGGAAGTCTTTGGTCCTGAACAGCGCCTGCAGCACGCTGTTCAGGTAGCACGTCGCCCCCTGATTGAAAAGGCCGTGATGCTTTTGACGAGCTGCGGGAAGAAGAACCGGGAAGTTGCTCATCAAATGCAAATGAAACCTTAAATCTTCCGCACTTGTTTCGACTGCATTTGCAGCAGGGTTGTTCTTTTTTTTTTTTTCCAAAAAAAGTTTTTATTAATTTTTATAACATAGCACACAACAAAACACACACACAAAAAAAAAAAACACATCACACTGCCCGTTTAGAAAGAATTAACAAAGGTAAAGTAACCATCACACTATTACTCATGCTCAAAGGTCTTTGACATACAACATGAAAGGCCCCCAGACACTCTCAAAAACATTTTGTCTGCCCTTCAACACATAGGTGATCTTCTCCAATGGGAGTGTTGACAACATCTGCTGCCTCCACTGTTCCACAGAAGGTCCATGACTCTTTTTCCAAAATAGTGATATACATCTCTTAGCATTCAACAGGCTTATATTTATAAACATTTTTTCACTCCTTGTATATGTACATTCCTCTGGGTATAAACCAAATATGAATAGCTTTCGGTCCAATATAAATTTCCTAGAAATAATTTTTTCAATGACACCTCTTATTTGTTCCCAAAACATTATAATCTTCCTACAATACCACATACAATGAGCCAGTGTTCCCCTACAGTCGGTGCATTTTGGACATAGATCAGGAATGTTACCATTATATCTATGAAGATCTACCGGTGTTACATATACTCGCATTAACCATTTAAACTGTATTAATCTGAGGCGTACGTTAATAGATGTGGTATGTGCCAAGTTACATGTAGCCCTCCACTCCTCCACAGTTAAATCCAATGATAAATCCTCGTTCCAAGCTTTGAGTCTGCCATATGAATCTTCAGGATCTCTTCCCATCATAAAATTATATATCTGTGATATTATGCCTTTCTTTTGACTATCCTTTGTCATAATTTCCTCTAAGTCTGAGTGTGTAGGTTTCGTTAGTATATTGTTCTGGGTTTTGTGTATGTAACTTCGCAATTGAAGATATTTAAAGAAATGTTTTTTATCTATATGAAATTTATCTTGTAACTCCTGAAAGCTCATTAATGTATCACAGTTAGGTAGGTAAACATCTCGAATCCTTCCCAATCCTTTGACTCTCCATGTATGAAAAACTGCATCAGCTCTCCCAGGTACAAACAAAAAATTGCCCCATATTGGAGTAAATTGGGATAATCCATTTGATTCTTTTAAGTATTTTTTCACATCTCTCCATATTCTGATCATATTTTTAAGTATTGGATTTTTCGTCTGTTTTAATAATTTTGTAACTGTGTTGGAATACATGTACAAAGGGAGTTCCAAATGTAACCCTTGACTTTCCATATCCACCCAATGTGGAGAGTGATTTGTATAATAAAACATCATAGACCTCAACTGTGTAGCCCAATAATACAGTTGGAGATTTGGGCATTTTAGACCTCCTCGTTCATACGGAAGATAAAGCAAAGACAGGCGGAGTCGTGACCTTCTATTATTCCATATAAATGTGATAAAAAGCTTCTTAATTTGGAGAAAAAAGTCTGGAGGAGGCAGCAAGGGGATGTTTTGAAACAAATAGAGTAATTTTGGTAACACATTCATTTTCAATATATTGACTCTCCCTATCATAGATATTGGTAGAGGCATCCATTTTTCAATTGAATTAGTTAAGTCTTTCTTTATGAGATCATAATTTATTTCAACTATTTCTTCCAAATCTGGCAAGATTTGGATTCCCAGGTACTCAAATTGTGAAACTACATTAAATTGCAAGACCTCAGGAGGTGGATGGACTCTATCATTTGCATTTAATAACAGAATTGAAGACTTGGTTCTGTTAATTTTGTAACCAGATATCTTACTAAATGACTTTATTATTTCGAGAATGATTGGTATTGACTTGCTTAAATTTTTCAAAAATAAAATTACATCGTCCGCGAACAGCGAAATTTTATGGCTCGTTGGTCCAACCGAGATCCCACTAAACTGAGGGTGAGAGCGCAAAGCAACAGCAAGTGGTTCAATAGCTAATGTGAACAATAAAGGGGAAAGTGAGCAACCTTGTCTACAACCTCTGCTAATCTTAATTGGGTCTGAAATATTTTTATTTGTCATAATTTCAGCAGTCGGGTTTTTGTATAATATCTTGACCCACTTTAAAAAGTTTGCTCCACAGCCAAATTTTTCTAAAACCTTAAAAAGGTATAGCCATTCCACTCTATCAAAGGCCTTTTCAGCATCTATTGATAGAAGAGCGGTGTCAGATGCAGCCCCATTGCAATGAATTATATTTAACAATCTTCTTACATTGTGAGAGCCCTGCCTACCCATTATAAATCCATTTTGATCCCGGTCAACTATGTGAGGTAGAATATTTTGTAGTCTCCTTGACAACACCTTAGTGATTATTTTTACATCAGAGTTCAATAGGCTAATGGGTCTAAAGTTCTCACATTTATTCATGGGTTTACCTGGTTTTGGTAAAAGAGCAATCATTGCTGTATTCATTGTAGAAGGGAGACAATTTAACTGATAAACTTCTGCAATCATTTCTAACAGAGGGCCAATTAATTTATCTTTAAATTTCTTGTATAGATCAGTTGGGAGTCCATCTGGCCCCGCCCTCCTTCCAGACTTCATGTTGTCAATGGCTTGTCCTATTTCTTCTTTGGTAATTTCTAAGTTTAGATGATATTCATTTTCCTTTGAGATCCTTGGCATATCTAATTTATTTAAAAAGGTATCGATTTCTTCTGATAGTATAGCGTTTTGCGCTTGATAGAGCTCTTCATAATATTTTTTAAAGGCCATATTAATCTCCTGTGGATCTAACAGGGTTTGGTCATCAGATAGTATTGTTGTAATAGGTAATTTGGATTCCAGTTGTTTTATTTGCCATGCTAAAAGTTTGCCCGCTTTATCTCCCTGCTCATAAAATGATTGTTTAAGGCGGAGAAGACTCGATGCAGCTCTAAAGGCAGAATGTTTATCGTATTCTGCTCTCACACTCAGTAATTCTTTTTCTAATTGTGGGTTATGGTTTGTGTTAATCTTGTCTTGAAGCACTTTTATTTTACTTTCTAAATGTGACCTAACTTCTTTATTCTTTTTGGATTTATGACCTGTATAACTAATTATATGTCCTCTAAGGAATGCCTTAAATGCTTCCCATTTAATAGATGCTGTTGTTTGTGTGGTATTAATTTCAAAGAAAATATCAATTTGTTCGCCTAAATATTTGACCAAATCTTCATCCAGTAACCATTTATGCTGAAATTGCCACCGTGGAGGGTCTCTTTTCAACTTAGGATCTTTATATATCAGGCAACAAGGAGCATGATCCGAGATCACAATACCACCATAAGAGCAGTCATAAACCTTGGATTGTAACGTAGTAGAAATGAGAAAGAAATCTATTCTAGAATAGGTCTGGTGAGTACCTGAGTAACAGGAATAAGTTCTAATATTTTGATTCCTTTCCCTCCATATGTCAATTAAATTTAAATCTTTCATTAATCTTTGAATTGTAGCTCTACAGCTAGCATGCGACCGATCCACTCCAGTTGCTCTGTCCAGTTCTGGTTTTAGCACACAATTAAAATCTCCCCCAATTATGTGCGATCCCTGAAGAGTAGAAAGAGTTAAAAAAAGATCATTGTAAAAATTACTATCATCCACATTAGGTCCATAAACATTTGTCAAATTCAAAAATTCTGAAAAAAGAATACCCTGAAGAATTAAATATCTTCCTCTTTTGTCTTTGATAGTATTTTTAATTTGAAAGGGAACTGACTCGTGTATCAAAGTCATGACTCCTCTAGACTGCGATGTAAATGCTGCTGTATGCACATCACCCCTCCACCTCCTCCTGATCCTCAAAAGATTGTCATCCAGGAGATGTGTTTCCTGTAAAAACACTATTTTAGAATCCATCTCCTTAATTTTGTTTAAGACTTGTTTAATTTTCTGAAGGCGCTGCAGGCCCCTACAGTTCCATGAAATAAATTTAAGATCTAAACCCTGAGACATGAATATTGTAAAATGACTTTGTCATAACGTTGCTTTGTAGCATGGAAACACATTCACTGGGCAGAACAAAAACAGATGAAAGAACAATCATCCAACAAGTAGAACACAAACACTTCCCTTTACCCCCATCCACTGGATGACCCCCACCCTCCCCAACTTTCCCTTCCGTTATTGCAAAAGACCAGTCCACACTAAGGAGGAATAATCAACCCACTTCCCCAGACTGCTCCTCACTGCTACTGTATCATCATTATTTCAACTCCTGCTCACCTACATATTTTTTTTTCCTTTTTAAAAAAAAAAAAAGAAAAAGAAAGAAAGAAAATTAAACGTTTAAAACAAATGGCCCTCTCATCCTCCACTCTCAGTTATGTAGCATAAACAAATAAAGTAAATAAGAGAATTCAAAAAAAAAAAAGTGTAGTATTCACTTAGTTTGATCACTTTAAATATCACAAATTAACCAACATGCTACAAAGTATCAGTCATTTATGCACACATCTTATATCAGACCAACTGGTCCCTGCATGTTAGTGGTCTTCATGGTTTGGAACTTCTTGGATGATCTTCAAAAACACACTAGCTTCTGTAGGTGTTTTGAATACATGAGTCTTACCCCCATAAGTCACAAGAAGCTTGGCAGGATAAGCCACTCCATGTCTAATGTTCATCTTTCGGAGTTCCTCACGAATGGGGTCGAACCCTTTCCTCTGCTGGAGCAGCCCTGTGGCTAAATCAGGGTAGAAACGCACCTGCTGGTTATTGTAGGTGACGTCCTTTCTGTCCCGCGCCGCTTGGAGGACCGCCTGTTTATCTTTGAAGTTTAGAAAGCGCATTATCAATGCTCTTGGGCGAGATTTGGTGTCCCTCTTTGGACCTATCCTGTGTGCTTTCTCCAGTATGAAGGGAGACAATGACTTTTCACCCCCGCTCAGCGCCTCTCGTATCCACCGTTCCAAGAATGAGCACGCGTCGGCTCCCTCCGCTCCTTCTGGCATATTAACAAGCCTCAAGTTGTTCATACGTGACCTGGTCTCCAAGTCTGAAAGTTTCTCCTCCATATCTTTGTTTTTAGTTTGCAAAGTGCGCACCTCAGCCTGCAGACCAAGCACCTCGTCCTCGGTGCCAGATATGCGTTGCTCCGCTTGCGCGACGCGTGCGTTACATTCAGCCATCTCCTTCTGCATGTCCCGTATAGCCGCCGTCATGTTGTCAAGCTTGGTTGTGAAATCCGTTTTCATTGTCGCTATTTCCCCTTTCACCGAGCCCAGCAACACCAGCACTTGGTTCACTTTATCTCCGAGCGAGGCGTCATCACCGCTGACCTGAGCTTCCCCGTCAGCGGGCTCCTTGGTAGCATGCTTCGCAGCCATATTGCTGCTAGCTCTCGTCGCCTCGCTGCCCCGGAGGTTATAGTCGGGCAGTTTTGTTTGCTTGGATGGAGGCTCGTTCTTACCCCTTGGTGTCTTATTCGAAGTCATCGTGTCTTTAATAATCTGTTTTGGCCAATATTGTGCGTGAGCAGGAGGCTTTAGCAGTTAAGTAGGAGCAGCGAAGAAACACACGTCTAACTACGTGGGCGCCATAACCGGAAGTCAGGGTTGTTCTTTTAAACACAGCCTGGGTTCATAGCGCAGATCACGTTCCAAGGTTGCGAGTTCGATTCCCGTAAGGACGGTTTGTCAAGGAATCCTTGAGTAAGACTCAAATTCACAATTTGCTCAAAAAGTGTTTGTGAATGGGTGAAAGCAACTGATGGCGTAAAATGAAGACTTTGGGCCTGCAATGTAATTATATGGGGTTATTAATTAATTATAATAGTGTTTTTTCAGTAAAGCCCTTTGTACTACTTCAATATTTTAACAATATTTTGTAAAAATGTGACTGAATGCAATTCCAGCATTATAAATGTAGTTGTACTGTAATCGCAGTTTTTAACATATTTTTTACCACCTCTGATTCAGATGTAAGCGTCCACATGTCAGACTGATAGCAGATCAACACCTTTAATGCAAAGCATTGTTTCAGAAAGTCAATATGTGATTAAGATGTGATGAACTTTGTTTTGTTTACATGTTATTGTTGTATATTTAGGTTTTCTTGATTTTCTTTTCCCAGGAGAACATAACGAAGTAACATAAAAAACATACATTTACTGTATATCAACATCAGAATCAGTAAACATCAGGTTTGAACAAATAAAATGAATTAACACGTTCAAAAAAACAAAGGTAAGTCCAGCAGGGGGCAACGTTTCTGAGTTTAATTACAGATAAAGCTCATTAAATCCTGATCACACAAGCGACATTACAAACCAAGTGGCATCTTTTAAAGCTTCGACTCAACATATTATGTTAAAAGGGAATTTGAACTTTTGAAAATATATTGTTTTACTTGAAATAATCCTAAACACACATCTTAACTTGCTCCGAGTCAGCCCAAACGAAACCGAAAGAACATTATCAGATCCTCGCAGTTTATTTAAATTTTCAGATATTTAATTGTTCTTTCCTTGCGTATAGAATGAATAGACCACAAAAAGTAAATGATTCGAATAGCAAATAATGTACTTACCCGGAGAAGTGACATTATATGGATTCATTTTGCGCACAGTGTCCGGCTGAACTGTCACCTGCAAAAACATTACGAAGTGAGAGATACTTGAAATACCTTCACATTTAATTATAAAAATATTTCTGAGCCTACCTTCAGGTAAAAGATTCTCAGTTACACAACGTTCCTGGAAATCAAGCGTGGGTTTTTTTTGTTTTTGTTTTTTTGTTTTTTAATTAATCCCATGAAGTTATCAAATTAAATGTGACACTGACTCACTCTGTACTTTCCATTTCAACTGCAGCATTGCTGCGTTCAGGGCGTGTCTGGACGTGACGTCTTACTGAAAGACGTAATGCAAGGTCATAACACAGCAACACCAAGACATTTATAAACGCCTCAAAACAGTGAAATGTCAATTGAAATGTGTTTTTTTTTTTTTTTTTTAGCCCTTTTAACTTTTGTCAGTCTCATTATGAAAATTCCAGCAGGTTTTAAAAGTACCACTATTTATATGAAAGTTTTTTTTTCTGCAACAATGCAACTCAAAGTGTTTAACCAATTACAGAATAAAAAGATCACTTAAAATGTAAGACATTAAAAAGTAAAGATGGAAAAACGCTGTTACTCAGAGCTTGTTCCGGAAGTTTAGAAATGTATAAGCCATTCAGAACCGCTTGGACCATGTTGCTTTTTTAAAATTATTTAATCATTCTATTAACCACTGCATCAACCTGAGAATCTTCACACTGCAGCAGCGTTCTACAGCGATCTGATGGAGTTTTTGGAGTTTTTCTGGAGTCCATTCAAGGTCAACGAGAGAAACAACCATATTCATGTGGATAAGCAGTTCAGAGGGACAATTTAACCTCACATTTATGGACTGTGGGAGGAAACAGTACAGTACCTGGAAATCCCATTCAGGGAAAACATGCAGACGCCATATAAAAGCAACTGAATGGGCTTCAACTGGAGCATTACAATAAGCTTAAAGGAGTGAAAACATCATCAGAACTTATGACCAATGTGGAAGGATGTGCACTGACAGTTGATTTGGAGACTGTAGTTTAATGTTTTAATACCCTCATAGTATTGTTATTCCAGTTGTCTATTACTGTAAGATAAAACAACATTTCTTTCTTTGCCATTCTGAAAAGGAATTATTTTCTGCTGGTTACAATAAATCAGGTACCACATGTGCTCTCTGCTTGACGTCTTGATGACAGAACTTATGTGAAAGCCTCCTCACAGCTGGGCACTTGACCAATGACGAGTCGTTGAAGAATTGAAGAGAACCAGATTTTTTATTTATTTAGACAGTTAGATGAGTACTGCTATTGAAAGGCCTGTGAAGATAGCTTTAAAACCTTGAAAGATAGAAACAGTTGAACGGTGTTGGGGATCTGGAGCGGAAGGACAGCGTCGGCGTCATGGTGTCATCGGCAGGCCGGAGCAGAGATGGACGGCCGAGCAGTGGACGTCTTGTGGCCACAACCCACGCCGGTGGCGGCTCTCCCTCCTCCAGGAACCCTCAGTATCACGTGGATGACGGACATGTTCTGGACTCCGTATTCTGACAGCGGCTTGTTGTTCTCGTCCAGCTGCTTGTCTGTAAAGACCAGCCGAAGAGATTCTTGGCCTGTCCACACACGAAACAACAAACACAAACAGGCACAGAAGTCATGAAGAGAACCTGGAGAAAACTAAGGAAGACTCGGGGATGACCCCTCTGGGTCAAGAATGCTACAGGCTGTTTGCATTGCACCCTCTGGATGGTGGATGGGGAAGAAAACAATGGAAAAGTAGCACTGAATTGCAAATAAACACTAATAATTTAATTTAAAAACAGCATTTCCTCGTTTATAAATCAAACATATAATATAAAAACAAGCTAGTTTGCTTGAATGTTGTGAAAGTAAGTAATACATTCATTAAATTCTCAATTAACACCTCGTGTAATACCTACATTTGTCCACAACGCAGAAGACGATAAAAAGCAGTTCTTATGGAGCTAATAACTGAATATAAATGACAATAAACTCGTGTTTTAATGTTTTATAATAGACGAGAAATACACTTCAGGGGTGATTGAAATAATAAGCGACCTACAACTATAATCAAAATCCTCAATAAGTCAGCATAATGTGGCTGTAATAAATATTAATATCTGGCTATTGATCTAAATGAAGTATTTCACATTCTTATGAAAACCAAATCACATTCTTTTTATTAAATACACATTTCTTACAGTTTCCCCTCATTTAACAGTGAAAACACGCACAAATATCCGCAAACTGCGACTCGCTCCCTTTACCTGCGCTGTCCGGGAGTTTCTCTGCGATCTTTTCCTTGAGCTGCAGCACCGTCATGCTCTTCATCTGCTCCTCGGTGTTACACAGGTCGATCACTAACTTCTCGTTCCTCAGGCCGGAGACCACCACCTGGTAGATCTTCCCCATCTCTCTGCGCCTCCGTGCGCCTTCAGCTCGGTGCCCAACTCCTTGTTTACCCAATAGGTTTCGCTTTCGGGTGTTTTGTTTTGTTGTTGTTTTTTTTTTTTTTTTTTTTTTTTTTAAAGTGAAAGTGAAACTGTTTTCCCTGATTCCTTAGCTCGTTTCTTGACATTTTAATAACTTTCAAACAGAATCCAGACGTGCCATAATATACAAAATGTGACGTTGTTTACAGTCTGAATCCGCTGAAGTGCGCCAATCTCATAAATATAATTTGAGATATGAGACATAAAAATGAGATAAATGTTGATGACTGGAAATCACCTGAAAATCCAGCTGGTGATTTCCAGAGAATAAACTTTGAACGTCATCTGAAATTTATTGCTACGCTTTACAGTATGTAAAACATGTATTTATTATTTTGTATTAAACTTTATTTAACCAGAAAAGTAAAAAACAAAAACAAACAAAAAACCCTCATTATCTCTCCTTTACAATGATGACCTGGCCAAAAGGTTCGCAGCACACATCATGTCATTCGATTTATGACAAATAAAACTGAGTTAACATAATGCAATAGTTAAAGTGCGATAAACAAGATTTAAACGATAAAATACTCTGAATTTCAATACTTTTCTTAAATTTTTCTGAACAGCCACTGTTCTACTGTATCGTGCAGTATTTGTACACACAAAAAAAAAAACATATACCAAATACCTACAAAAGAATGTGCATATATTTGATTACTTGGATTAGATTTATGTGTATAACTTTGCTCAAGCAGCTTCGCGTTAAATGGATCAATCATCTGAATTCACTGGAGGGAAACATTGTTTTTTTGTCTGTAAAGGAGGAAATCACAGCTTGCAATTTTAAACACAAGACTTTAATAATGAGAAATTATCTACGTATTAGTTTGGAAGAAATCGGGAAATACGTAAGGTAACAAAAAAACATATGTTTACCTATATGATAAATAGATCCAACAATGTGGTGCTTGTTTTGTGTGGTTATTAATATTGTTTCCACACATTGCCTATTGTGATCTCTGTAAATGTCCCAATTAAATAATTAACTAATAAGTATTGGGCTATAAATGGCAGCCAGAATCATTTTAGTTATAATGAGGTTGATTAATTTTCCCATTTCTGCAACTTTATTTTTTTTTAAAAAGCAGCAACATCACTTATCCATCCCAGACACTGGATGTAAACAAAGTGGCGGAAAAGTTCCACCGGTTTCACCGCACATTGCGTCATTTCTTGTAAATGTGGCAGAAGTGAAAGTAGAAAGTAGAAAAGCAGCTTTTGGGTGTTGTGACGCAGCAGTGCGTCTGGAGAGAAAAGCCGAACAAGTCGATCCCGGGGACGATCTGAGCCAAACATGAGCAACCCGGATCAGGACGAGAAACGCTACGACCGCAGAGATACCACGCTCAAGTTTGTCAACAGGCCCGATGACCTGGATCCACTGCGTAAGAACCCAGTTATTCACATTTCTCCTGGAATTTAAGCGCAAGTCGTGATGCCACGCGCTTGTTCGACCGTTTGTCCTCTCGAGGAGGTTTTTTTCCCCCCTCGTTGTCCCCTTAATGTCAAAGTGCTTGTTTTTTTTGTTTGTTGTTGTTGTTGTTGTTGTTGTTTGTAACGTTCAGCCCCGGAGGAGGGAGACCCGGGCCTCAGAGCAGAGATGTCCTGCGGTCACGCCGTCACTCCGGAGTCTCTGACCGGCTGGTGCCGCAGCCTGCTGGATCAGGTGCTTCCAACTCACTGGACATCCACATGTCAACATGTTTATCCTGTAAAAGTAATGAAGATTAAAAACAAAAACAAAAACAAAGGATTTTTTTTTGCAAAGGAGCAAAAAAAACAAAAACAAAACGACGCAGTTTCAACTACTAATACAAATAGAATGTTTAATACTACAACCAGAGATCCATCCATCTATTCCTCCATCTTCTATAAGCTTATCCTGTTCATGGTCGCAGATTCCGGTATAGTATTGGTGAGGGCAGGGATCATCCTGGACAGATCAACAGTCCATCACAGGGCAAACACACAAAGACAAACAACCGCATACACTCACAGCAAGCAGCAATTTAAAGTCGCCAATTAACCTCAAATATATGTATTTAAACCTTCTTGCTGCGAAGCAAGCACACAAACCACTGCCTCCACTATGGTTTAAACAGAAAACACATTTAGAGTTGTCAGAAAACATTCTGCATGTTGTGTGACTTCGTAGCCTGATGTTGTAATTTCATAAGGGTTAAGGACTTGTGCCTGTAGAAGTTCAAGCTTCGATGACATCGCCCTTGTCACGCTTATGATAATGTAAGGATATGAGCAAGCGGCATTTTACACATCCTGATTTCCTATATATATATCCATGTCAACATGTTATATAGTAGTGTGGTACAATAGTGCAGTACGTTGTTATGGATACAGAGCTCTACATCAGGAGTCTTTGATCTCTTTGACATTGAGGGCCTGTTCAAACTCTCACAAATAGGGTTGTTGAGGGGTGCCAGTTTAGGGTTTAACCTTTAAAATGGAAGCTATAGTGAGTCTGCAACCAAGACGTCACTTTACATCAGTGTCACATTTGACACTGATGTCTTCAGGTCAGTTTGTGAAACACGAAGTTCCAAACGAAAGCCTCACGGCGGAAGGTTGCCAAACACCTGATCTAAGACGTCGCACACCTCCAGTAATCCCATCTAAATGTGTACGTCTTCCTGTTTGCAGGGCCAGTACAAGTTTAGGTGCCCTGCATTGAAGGACGGCACTTTGCAGAAGTGCGATGCAGAGTGGTCCTACCAGGAGGTGCGCCGGTTGGCGGTGCTGACAGCAGAGGAGATGCAGTACTTCGAGGAGAACCTCGCCCGTCTGGCTGCCGCGGAGCATTGCGAATTCAAATCAGTGAGCTTCCGTATCGCTTCAGAAATGTCCAGGCGGTCAGACGCTCGAGGTGCAACATCATGCAAACGGATTGAAACCAGTTTCCTTGTCAATATGTATTAAACAGTCTGATAGATGAATTAACCATGGTTGTTGGGTTTTGTTTTTTTTTTCTCCATAATTTTGTTAAGAGATTCTTATCAATGTGTGTTGCAACAGTGTCCCGGCTGTAAAACCTACTTGGAGCGGGAGGACCTGACCAACCTCAGCGTGCAGTGCCTAGTGTGCACGGCCGACAACAAGGAGTTGTTCCAGTTCTGCTGGCAGTGTCTGAAGCCGTGGAAAGGAAAAGCCCCGAGCTCAGTCCGCTGTGCCAACGACGGCTGCGTCAACCACGACCTGGAGCTCCTGAAGAACTGCAAGAGGACCGCCCTCCCCCAGGTCGAGGGGGTCACGGCCTGCCCCTCCATCCGGGCCTGTCCGACCTGCGGCCAGAGGGTGGAGCATGACAAGACGGGCTGCAAGAACATCATCTGCCCCCGCTGTCAGGTGGAGTTCTGCTTCGTGTGCCTGAAGGTCACCGAGGTGTGCCTGAGGACGAGCACTCACTTCGTGCTATGCAGCGACGGCGTGGCTCCCAGACAGACGTCCATCCCGGTGTGGCGCAGAAACTAATGTATAGATGAAAGCGAGGCACGCTCGCTTTCATCTTTCTTTGCATTAGAAGTCAAATCTCTTTTCACTCCTCTTTGCTTGTATAGTGACAGCATTTGTTTATGGCTTCTCTGCTGTATTCTCCGGTTTAGAAATATAAAACAATGTTCTGTGTTTGTCTTTGAAACACGTTGTCCTTGAGTTGACGTTTGTTCAGTCGAAATTCACTATTACGTAATAAAGATTCTTCTGAAGTGAACATAGTTTACATGTGTGACTTAATCTAAAACACAAGTGCGAAAGACAGAAAATAGGAAGAAGTATCCACAACACAAAAAGGGAAATAGTATGTTTTCACCATTTATTCTTCTGGCGTTGAGCTCCAAGGTGCTGGAGCTCTGCGCAACCTGGATCTTTTTCTACAACAAGCGCGCCCCCTAAGGTCAATTTCAAAACAACATTAAACAATGGATTTTTTAAAGTCCCATTATGACACACTGACGATTTTTCTTTGCATATGAAATTGGGTATTTCAATATATTTACGCCACCAGTGAAAGCGACGTTGAAATCCCAGCAAATAAAGATCCATGTATTGATTCTGTTCCGAGAGAAGCTTGAAGAGAAACACACAGTCAAGGTTTCAGTGTGACGACAGATGTGGCCTGACTGGACCTGCTTTGCTTTCTGGAAGGCTGAATCATCCAGATGTT
Source organism: Blennius ocellaris (assembly GCF_963422515.1). NCBI lineage: Eukaryota > Metazoa > Chordata > Actinopteri > Blenniiformes > Blenniidae > Blennius > Blennius ocellaris. The sequence goes on from NC_137672.1 coordinate 8,939,316, forward strand.
AATTAGAAACCAATCGGGACTCACAGGATGGATTAAACAGTTTATTGAGTCTCATCAGTCATCGCTGTTCCTCAAACCAACTTAAAACACACCATTCTGTTACACAAGCAAACATGACGCATACACTTTTCACACTTTACTCAAAAATGTGTCAAATGTCAATAACTAACACCATGTCTTCAACACCAATTAGTAAGTAATCACTTTGACGGTTGACCAACAGGATGGAAGCTGGGCTACCATTCTTTAAAGATCAATTATGCAATACTAAAAGAGTTGTGCATTTTTATATATTTTAGTTTATACCCAAATGAACACTTTTGCAATGCAGCCCACTATCATATGACACTCACTTTAAATTACATCCAGCCCTCTTTTAAAATGTGATTTAATCTCTTCAGCAAAACAAAGCTGTAGCGTACACACTCTTAATACATATATTTAAACCATTACCAGCTTGAGTGCAGCGCTACTGTGGCCAACGTCTGTACTTTTGTTATTTTAAATCTTAACTGTGATCGCTGCTTTTCCTGCCGGGTCAGTATCGATCCAAAGTGGACGTGACGCTTCCCCCGGACACGTCACCGTCCTGCCGCTCAGCTTCACGCCGGCCTGCCACTTCATTAGCATGTGTGTGTGTGTGGGGGTGTGTGGTGGGACCAGTGGTTTGGACTGGTACCCGGGGGTGATGTACATGGTTTCCTGCAAAATCTGAAGGGTTCAAAGGTGTGGATATCTGGTGTGAATGTATGTCTGTCGGCACTGTTCCCAGAACACACTGACAATTCCCACACACCAGATGTGAAACCCAGCGTCGGCTCTGCCAGCCCGAGTCACCAGCGTTGCTTGGCCGTGTATCGAAAATCAGTGGGAAACTCTGATATCCATACATTGTTTGAGTAGTTTGAGTACCTTTGTCACATTTTTCAACTGAGGTTGAATCCCTCATCGTCACATCACTTAACCTCTCGGTGAAAGGCCCCACGTCTGCTGCGTATAAATCGCGATTTCCTTCGGCGGCAGCTTTCTCCCCCGCCCCCCCTTCCCAGTGTTGACTGTGCCCGTCCAACGTTCTCTCTCCTCTCCCTCCGTCCACCATGGCAGTTCGTCCTTCACTCCCTCCAACATGCTTTGTGTCTGCTGTTGCCTCCTCATCCTTACGTTTCTCTCTCCGGTAGAATAGAAGGTAAGCATCCCGGGATCTGGAGCAACAACATGAAAACAACTTGTGATAATTTCCGGTGAATATTGAATAAACTGTGAAAGAGACAGTAGAGATAAACACTGACCTGTTCAACTGGAGAGACTGGTTTGGAAGCTGATCATAAAGATATGAATTAAAAACACTTTTTTTTCATTCTCATCCACCACAAAATTGCACAACTACTGATAATACTCACCATCACGACAGAAGTATCATTGAAGCGATACCATTTCTCATCGTCCTCAGACTTGATGGTTACGATGTAATGTCCTCCTTTCAGATCACCGAAGTGCTCCAAAAAGGCATACAGCTCATATTTCCGACTCTGATGACAGAAAACTGCATGTAAAATACGCAAATAGTCTAAATGCTGATTAGCAAAATATGAAAATATGAGTTTACCTGTACTGTTATTGTGTCGGAAATCGCCACACCGCGACAGCTTTTCACATATTGATTCCACGAGTGGTTGAACTTAAATCTCTTCAACAGCAGGGTCACAACCTTTGGGGGATCTTTCATTTCAAATTTCTGATCAAGACACAAACGAAATGACAAGAACAAAGGACACAAACGACAAAAGACTTTCAAAATAAAGTGAGAAACAGGCATCTCGCAGCGTGATGGAATAGAGCGTCCTCTCTGATTGGCCCACTGGTTGTCAATAACAAGTTATGGATTAGAACATGTCGCTTACGTCATAGGAATCCCTTTTGTCCCCACAGTGTTCACAGTACAGCTGCTCCTCTCCAGTGACCTTTGACTCGCGGAAAAACCTTTCGATGCCGTCCGCCTGAAAACCATCCCCAGTTGTTACTTCCTCGTGGAATTCAGTCGTCAGGTTATCGCGAACTGTGCGAAACCGAGGTTCTCGTGTCACCGATGAAAACCTAACGCGACTCGACTCGTTCACCTCGTCCCGAAACCCATATTCATGTTTGACTATTCAGGCTTCCATCGCGGCGACAATCCTCCTCACCACTTGGAAGGGACGATCGCCTTCCTCAACCAGTTCGAGCGGAAGATGCCAAAACTGTTCTTCTGTGCGTCTCATCGTCCCACAACCAACACAGACGTTCTCGTGCGTCAGCAAGATCTTGAACACCTTTAGGAAGAACAAGGCCTCGTCACATACTTTGTAAAAACAATGAGAACGTGAGATATCACTTTGATAAGAACTGAATTATTGTTGGTTTTTTTACCCGTGAAGCCTCCACAGTGTTGAGACTATTCATAATTCTCTTAAAGCACTCAGCAGCATCACCTTTTCTTGATACTTGAGAGGAGACATGAAAAAGGGTCAGGGGTCATTGTAGTTTTAAGACTTTGAAGAAACACGCACTGCAAACCAAAAAACACTGGCCCCTTGTGGTGCAAGGCGTTCTATTTCACGGTGAGTCGACACACTGCAATAAAAGAATTCTGTACAATATCTGTAAATGTTTGTCTTAAAACGTTTAAAGTTCAGTAATGTGAGGCATGAACTTCTTCCCCTTCTTAACCTCCAAACAATAAGGTGTGATTAGACTTTTATCTTTATTGCAGAGAGAGTCAACGCAGCACTCGCACACTTCCAGGACCGTTTATCTTGGATTAAACTCCAGTGTCTTGTCAATACACTGGGAAGGAATATTCATCCCACCTGACTGGATGCCAAGCCCCTGTGTGATGAGCCATGTGTCAGTTTGTCCTTCTTCTAACTCTCCAAAGAACGTCTTAAGATCAGCTTGAAATGTTCCACATGTTTCGCCGTGCCTGAGGAACGTCAATGAAAGGGGAAAAAGCTGACTGATTAAGTTGCAGAGTAGTTTAATCCTAATACATCCTGTCTCTCTCATTTAAGGGAAAGTTTTCAAATTAAAACTCAAACTCATGTGTCTTTTAGCTTGTGATTAAAAAAAAAAATGATGAAAAGTTGAATGATGATCTGTCATTGCTTATGATTGGCATTTAGTTTATAAAAGTTATGTTAGAATTGTTACATGCACGGTATTTTCTTCCTCCATTTCTTACTTGAACGTGTTCTTGTGTAATTTTTATGATGACTTAATTATTCACGATTACAAATTATCTTTTTAAGTCCCAGCTTGGATCTTATAACATTGCCTTTCCTTTATATTCGAATGATAAATAGAAAGAATGACTTTTGACAGCTTTTTTTTTTTTTTTTATAATTTTTGCTCAATCTTACTCTAATTTTCCCATTCATTCATCATTCATTTTTTATTTTCCGCTATCTTGACTTAATCACATTACAGCGGCACTTTTCAGATTTTAAATGGATTTCATACGGTTTTCTGCAGAGAAATTAGTAAAACGATGTAGTCCTGTTTCAGCGAAGAGTGTTTCTGCCGTTCTGCAGTTCATGAGGATGATTTTGAGTGTTTTCAGTGTTGTTTTGTTACAAACCGTCTCACAGCCTCTCTGAAGTCCTTGGTCATGAACAACACTTGCAGCACAGAGTTGAGGTAGCAGGTTGCTCCCTGGTTCCTCAGTCCATGGTACCTAGCGACTGAAAGAAGAAAACAACACTTGGTTGTTTAGATCAGGATTACATTTGGACCATTTCCACAGATGAAACTGTACAAATGCAAGGTGTGTCAATCTTACCTGCAGGTCTGGAGAAGACTCCTCTCAACATCTCTATTGCGTCTATTTAAACGTTTTCTGCATCAGAGTTTGCTACAGAAACACAATGAATCAAACTTTTCCTCACCAACATTTACATTTAGAAAATGGCTGGAATATGTCCCGCGGTGTCCGTGAGGAGTTTTGTGAGTTTTGTGGAGAATCAAGCGGTGCGCTTTCTGCTTTAAAGGAGCTGCTGCAATGATGCGTTCAAGGTAATCAGGGGAAATTGGACGTCAGATAAATTCAAACCCAAAGGTCGGCTTGAAAACAATTTCTCAATAAACAGCTGCAACAACAACCGTTGCGTTTATTGTTTTGCCTTTATTGGTCTTCTTCCTTTTCGGTAGTCGTTTCTACGTTTCTTGATCGTTTTAAAATACGCGTTCTTTTTTCTTTTCTTTCTCAAAACGACCTGGCTGCAGACCTCCACTGTCAGGTTACTTCCGGTGCATCTGAATGCGCCGAAAAACGATTTGTTTTACTAATATTCTTGTTTTATCGGCCCTTTCTACACTCAATTAAACCGGATGGTCTGAAGTATTTTTTTTCCAACAGAAAATAAAACACTGCAATATTTTTAGATGCAGTATGCTTGGATTTCATGTTTTATGCTAAAATTATTATGAAGAAAGACTTCAATATTTCAGTGTATGTGTAATACAAGTAAAATATATGAAGTGTATGGACTATATTGCACAAGTATTTCAGTGAACAATCACTTCAATTGTGAATCCTGCCACGGCTGACTTCAGGGGACACCTGGCTGCAGAATATGCACTTATCATACATTTTAACATGCTACAGATCTTTGATAGATTAAAAAAAAAAACATGGTCTGGTGACACCTTAAAACAAAGGGTTAATCAGTTCTAGGAGAAAGACAACACCCATCTGCTCTGAAGTCACATGAATTCCTGTAAATGGCAAATGAAAGTGAAAATCACTCACATACAATGGCACCGCTTTATCTGTGGTGTTATCTGTCTCTGTGGGGGGGGGGGGGGGGGTTTCTTCAAGAATGTTATTCTTGACGAAACTGCTTCAAGAATCACATTCTGAGTGTAGCTGCGGTTGTAGTCCCTTTACCGAAGCACATTATAACATCACTTCCCAGTTTAACACCCTGTCATTTTCCTCATTGGTGTGTCTTGATAATGTAGGGCGATCAAATGAGCACGCCGTTTCTCTTCCTATTCCTCATCTTCACCCAAAGCTGCCATGTCAGGAAACATAGCAAATATAACCCAATAATTTGAGTGATATTAGGAATCATGAATCATGATATGACCTCCCTGAAAACAGCTCAGTGTGACTAAGGCATTATAACGTAAACATGAATTGAACAAATACCTGTTGCAAGGATGAAAATCATTCATTAAAAGAAGTACAGAGAACAATACATCATATTTGGAAGTTTTATTGGGTGTTTATACATTTCATGAGTTTTAGACAGAAAATATAGAGAAGTGGATTGTGCACAAAAAAAGCAATAATATAAAAGATGTACATCGTAAAGAATATAATGTGAAGCCATGTCATTTGAAGATCATTTACAAGGAGGGAGTTCAAACTATTGAATTGAAGCGTCGGCTTCTTATGTTACTGTTGAAAGTCAAATCGGAAAAACTAACAACAAATCATCATTTGGCAAATTAGTATTTATTCGAATTATGATCAATAAATTGACATCATTTATGCATGTTGAGAGTTGTTTGAGATATATCCGAGCACACATGTAAACAGAAGCAAACACAGAGGCAGGAAGTGTCTTAACTTTTCTTCAGCCATACAGGTATGGACGTCTGTCTCGGAGCCACACCGCTGGAGCAGACCCTAAAATAACCGCCTTCGTCTATGGCTAAACACACTTTGGTGATCTTCAGACACACAAAACAGAATTGCACCTTACAGCGGAGACAGGTGACGTTTTTACATTTCTCGGAGTTGTGCTCCACCAGTGATCCACAGGTGGGACAGGCCCGGATGGAGGGACACCCAGTGACGCCCTTTACACGCGCAAAGACAATATCTTTGCAGGTTTTTAGTGTTTTCAGCGCCTCGTTGCAGCAGCCCTCGTTATCACAGCGGTCTGACCGTGGTCGTTCTCCCTTCCACTCCTTCAAACACTGCCAGCAGAATTCATAGTTCCGTTGTTTTGTCATTCTGCACATTCTGCATTGAACATTGAGATTTGACTGATTTTTTCTTGCCACAGAGGTGTTGCATGCGGGACACTGTCATGGTGAGAGCACATTGGAAATAAAAATATTATTTCTATTAGGATGGGGAGCAAATATTCATGCAGCAAATCTAACTTCAGTGAAATACTGACCAGTTTGCAGTCTAATCCATCCTTGGCTGCATTGGCGGCCATGGCTTTCTCAAACTCCTCCCTTTCTTGAGGTGTCAGAAGAGCCATTTTACGAACTTCCACATAGGGCCAGTTGGCACGACATTCGCCACATCTAAAGGAGCTGTTACCCTTTAATGCACATTCAAACCAATACATCACAATTCAAACAAAGCTCTTAACTATTCTCAAGACTCAGCAGTGGTAGCTATTCTTTAGGACAATAAACAAATGTTGATGTCAAAATCAGAATCGAGAATCTGTTGCCTGTTTGTCTTTCATCCCAGCATTTACACATTCATTCCTGACAAACGATTTTCTTTGATCTTTTGAAGTTACTTGAGTTGCTGCTGGCTGGAGCCGCAGATGCATGCAATTAAAACAACAACAACAACAACAACAAAAAATCCAAATGCAGCACATTTGTAACTCATTATCACCAACAAATACTACGTCCCCTCGTCAGACGACACCAACGTCCCACTGTACTTTTGCTAAAAATGGACTCTATGGAAAATAGTATTTGTTGAATGTGACGTGCTGAAAAAGTCTCAAATCTTCAAGAAATGTTCAGAATTTCCCCAACCCCGTTGTCTTCTGGATTTTCACAATGAACAGCAAAATCGCCCTTATTTACAACAGTCATAATCAGTTCATACAGCTGACATCAGTTCGCTAAAGTCATGAAAGACGTTTGCATTGTATTTGGGTGGCGATCATTTGTCATATATGACAAATGATCAATCACCAAATGGTATGAGAGTTGAAATGAAATTTTAAAAAAAGTGAGCAAAAAACTATTGTACTGGTGACGATCTTTGAAATGGAGACTGTTATTAATTCAAAGGTATTTATCAACCTACCTCCGTCAACAAAACACGACACCACTGGGTGAGAGATGAAGGAGTGACCCCATGTCCACAGGACATCTTCGCCCTGAGAGACTTGAAGTCGTCATAAAGATCTGCCGGGAGCATTGAGAGACAAGAGGAGACATTACGATGTAAAACAATAGAATGAGTGCGCCAATGATGATCCACAACTTACAGTCCAAGTCATCCTTTTCCACAAATGTCAACGTAGAATCGAGAGGATCGTAGCACTTCTCTTTTTCCATTTCATCAGCCGTGGTCCATGGACTGTCCGTCTCATCAGCTGTGGTCCATGAATTGTCGGTCTCGTCGTCTGTGGTCACTGGACTTTCCATTTCACCAGCTGTGATCAGTGGAGCAACACAGTGCAGTCATGCAGGTTATTATTATATCACTATATGCATATTTTTATGCAAATATCATAAAACCAGTATGAAAACCCATTTGATAGAGGATTATTAATAGAGAAGCATGAATATTTCATTTCCACATATAACATGAAGCCTGAAATCAACATCGCTTCTCCAACAAAAATACTGACGCTGCCTGTTCACTCAACTACTGAAAAGTGATTTTATTTTGTTTCACTCATGGGAAATAATTTGTCAACAAACTGTAAGTTGAAAAACAACAATATCTTCTATTTATAACAAAACTACAACAAGCATCTCAAATGAAATCGGTTCTATTGTTCGTTCAAAACCTAAATTCTGAGTGGCTCATGCCGGAAAATCTTTTCCTTAAATGTTGCTCTGGAAAGCTTTTAGCTGCGTGTGAATATTTAGAACACTAAGATTCTCCAGTTTGCGTGCAAACTCCATCAAGCTACTAAATCAAGAACCGACAACAGAATAGTTTATTATCTGCCTATTATAACCGGATCATTAATCACACGTCAACAGAAGATGAGATGTATACTTTACCTTTCAGTCACGGTAGATGTTTATTTCCTGAGTTGAAACAGCATCCTGCCGTGGATTCAGCAGCATGTCGCTCTTTTATTAATCAACTTCTACAGCCCTCCGTTCACTTCCTACCATGAGACAAAGCCTGGGTGTTTCATGGAAACTCAACCTGTTTCTTACGAGTTCACTTTAACAACCTGCTGATATGATGGTGCGTTCAATGTTTACGGAAAAATGCAAGTCACTCGAAAGGCAACCCAAAGTCCAACTTGAAAACAATTTCTCAATAACAACTGCAACAAAAACCATTTACAACACAACACAAGAACAAGTTTATATTTTTAGGATTGGGTTGAGTCAATTAAAACACTGAAGAATCAATCACCGATGTGTTTTGGGACTGATCTTATTCTCAAATATTCTGGATCTACTTATGTTTGTGAATTCAAAGCTTATGGACATTCAGTTTGATACAAAAGATACGAAACCATGTGTTTCCTGTGCTGTAAACGTCCAAAGAGCCACCGACACACACGGGCAGCATACACTCTCATTTCATACGAATAATATTGAACGCTTCCCGGATTTATATTGTACATAGTCTTCATGGTAAAAAAAAAAAAAAAAGAAACTGTTTAGATTTTGGGGAGACGCATATTGATGCATATTGACTCCTCAATCTGAAATCATATGCAAACTTGTGTTGCTAATAAGTTCGTTGGTGTAGTGTTTACCAGGTTTAATCGTTTTATCTACAATAAAATCGAGAAAATCAATTCAAATCAGCTACTATTTTACTGTAAAGCTGCAAGAAGATGATTTTAAGAGGGCTTCATCAGTAATACAAAAAACTCCCTATTTCAAAAATCAAAGTTTTTAATGTGGTTTTTATTGTTTTATATGAAGTCCAGCCACGTTATTACCTGTTCTTTTTCAGTAAAATTGTTTTGAACGATACAATTTCAGTCCTGATCTCCAACGACTGAGCGAGTATGTTACAATATCAATAGTTAGGTTTGTGTGCCAAAAAAGGTAAGATGCCACTGTGCATGAATGAAGTCTATTTATATTTTCTTCTGTACATTTAAGAACCTGTACATCGTTACTTAAACAAAGAAGTGGAATTTTTTCAGAGGTCTATCTAATAGTGAGATGATTTTTTTCCTTTCACCCAAAATCGTTTTTTTTTTTAAACACAAGTAACGATGAAGAAGTCTGGAGAATATTCCATTTCCAACCATGTTTATTCAAGTAGCACTGTTTAATTCACAGAAAAAACAATAAATTCACACATACATACATTGTGTTTTTTGGTTGTTTTGGTTGTGTTTTTTTTTTTTTTTGGGGGGGGGGGGGGGGGGGGGTGTAGGGTAGAAAACGATGTAGTGCCATCATCATCATGGGACTTGGGGAGGAGGATCCATCCAGTGCCTCTGCTGGGTTGTCAGTCCCCCAGGAAGGAGCATCACCATCTGGATGGTGGATCTGTGTATGAGTCCATATTCAGCCAGAGGTTTGTTGTCCTCCTCCAGTCTCTCATCAGCGAAGATCAGCATCATGTCAGACATGGCGGCTACACACACGCACACGCACACGCACACGCACACACACACACACACACACACACACACACACACACACACACACACACACACACACACACACACACACACACACACACACACACACACACACACACATTAAATAAATGGACGAACAAATGCACCCGGTGCTCGTAACAATAGGCGTAATGAAAAAAGGCTGCATCCTTACCTCCATCCCCGGGAAGCCTGCGGGCTATTTTCTTCTTCAGTTCTAACACAGTGACTTTTAGCAGTTCGTAATCCTTCTCACAAACGTCGATGGTCATCTTGTCCCGGTTGATCCCGTAGACGATGAATTGGATCACCATGTTGTTGTTGTTGTTGTTGTTGCTGCTGCTGGCTCAGTCAAAGTTGGCTGGAGAAGCTGCTGAAGCGCCGGTCGCCTTACATTCACCACACTGCTGGGTTGTGCTGCCGAGTGGCGATAAAGTTCAGGATATGGTCTTTATATGCGCTGTGCAAATCAGTTTCACTTTTGCACAAGAGATTATCTCCTTCAACATTGACTTTGAAAGAGGATTTAGAAATTGCTTTTTTTTTTTTCATGTAAAATGGAACAAAGCATTTTTTTAAATATACAAATGCAGAGTTATTCTTTTTTTTTTTTTTTTTTTACGTATTTGAAATATAACAACTTCAAATGTGGATTTTGTGTCCCGACAGTCCTGAACGCAATGTCCAACGTTCAGTTATGGCACGTGGTCATTGAGACGTCAGAGAGGATTCATTGTCTCAAACTTACTGTCCTTCATTACTTTTATTTGATTTCTGCTGTTTGTTTGTGGGACAAGTGAGTGGAACCAACATGAGTGTTCCTGAGGTGAGGTGATTCTGTCAGTCCTTCTTTTTTCATTCATGAAAAAAAAATTCATTTTAATATTTATGTTCTTTTTGATTTATTGGTGCTTGCCAACGTAGGCACATATAAGATAACAGCGGCCTGAAGATACAAAAGTAAATCATTATCAATTCTGTTGATAAGAAGTGTCGGGATTTCTGTACCCTGAAGGAATCACTGGTAAACCGAAAGAGAAAGAATCATCAAACGTAAGTCACTTCATAGTTTGACTGTCTGACTAGTTTGACTTGCTCTGGGAGCTTATTTCACTACGGTTTAAGACTATAGCGTGAAGAAGAGTCTGTACTATGAAGAATAATGGCTCCACCACGGAAGAACAATGAACCAGGAGTTACCTTACGCACCACTAAAGGTAAGAGATGAATTAATAAAATAATATCACACAGATGTATAATCAGCTATTGTTCCCCTCCAGGGAATTCGTTCTATGGCCTCATAAACCAAGGGTCAACATGTTACTTGAACAGTGTGCTCCAGGTGCTGTTCATGAACGAAGAGTTCAGAGAAGCTGTGAAAAGGTTTCTGCAGTTTATTCTGCACTGTACGTTCATGATCATGTGTGTGTGTGTGTGTGTGTCTGATCACTTTGGCTTCACTGTGACAGGTACTCTGGAAAAAACAATGACGAGACGCACATTGACAGACAGCTGTCAGAGCTGTTTGATAAGTTGAGCAAAGGCATAGCAGAAACCGTCGGAATCACAAACAAGCTGCGGATCCAGTCGGGTACAGTATGACGTCACGCCAAACATCCCGGTCACCCTGTTGTTTTACACATGTAGAAAAAGACTTAACGATAATAACAGGAAAAAAAATTCTGCTAAACATTGAAAAGCTGCAGTCGTTTTCCTTTGTCGGAGAATAACTCCCTCTGAGTTTGTGTACCCGCTGACACACTTAAAACAATGTATAAACGTACAAAACTCGTCCCAGTGGTAATTCTTCAAACAAATTCCATCCGCTTCCAGGAAATATCAGCCTCCGTGATATAACGTGGTGCCGGTAACCGATAGTATCCAGAAATCCACTTCATCCACGGTGTTTTTAATATATGCATGTAATATAGCACGATGCCTCTCCTCTTTTCAGTGTATAAGCAAAGTGATGCAGCGGAGTATTTCGAGAAGATTCTGACGCTCACTAATCCCGAAGCGTCCCGGGTAAGTGTGGCATGGGCAAGCCCCCAAATAAGGTGTGAAGTCAAATTTCACTTTCTGTGCAAGTCACAGTATATTTGTGCTTTCAGATATTTCGAGGACAGCTGGAGCACATGACAGAGTGCCATGGCTGTGGGCACAAAGCCTACGAACAGGGGTCGTTCTGGCATCTTCCTCTGACGCTTCCTGTTACGGGTTCCGACGGTCAAGGCTTTAGTGTGGTAAGAGTCGCGTCAGACAACTTTGTTGATCCTTCATGACAGTGGTTGTAAAAGTATGGAGGATGAGAACGAATTTGTATGGAACAAGCAGGGCCGCCCCCTGGCCAAGTGGGGGCCCGAAGCAGGATTTTATTTTGGGGCCCCCCTTCCAATAATATAATAATAATAATAATAATAATAATAATAAATTACAATTACTAACGAATCAAATGAACAGCCTCTATCAACAGTGGAACAAGAACATTATAGATCAAAAGTGGAACAATAACTTTACAGACGCACACGTCTGAAAAAACTTTGTGACATAAACAGTTTATGCCACAAAGTTTTTTCTTTTTTATTTCAACCACATACCCACCTTCAAGTGAAGCACGAGCCTCTTCTTGTTTGGACTTTTTCTTTCATTTGCTAGCTCCCGAATCGTATTGACATTTGGAAGCCATCTCTTCCTCTCTCTACTCTCTACCTGGAAACAACTGCCTGCTGGCCCGTCTGACCGCTGATTGGTCAGATGGTGAAGCTTCGCGCTTTCAATCATTGCGTCTCTTTTTTTCTCTCTCGCTCCTGCCTCGGGCTGATTTGGTGGCTCTATGCGCACATCTCGGCAAGATACACGCGCATCCTTTGCGCATTTGCAGAGAATGATAATACTTTATTGATCCCGAGGGAAATTCAATTCACTTGCGCAAAATGGGGCCCCCCATGGATCGCGGGGCCCTACGCACAGCGCGTGTTCTGCGTGTAGGAAGGGGCGGGCCTGGGAACAAGAATTAGAATAAAAAAGGCCCGCGACTTCTTTAATGGCACGGTTTGGTTTCTTTTTCAGCTCGAAGGCCTCAACGAGCTTTTCAAGAAATCTGAGTTAAGTGGAGAAAACCAGCTGTACTGTGATCGATGTCACAGCAAATGTGACTCGACGATTGTGAGTAAAGAGAAAAAGTGGTTTCTGAGTCACTCACTTCACGTTTATGTACTTTTTTGGAAAGGTCTGCCGGCACTAATTTGTGTTTGGGACTTCATCTTTTTCATTCAGGAGTGTAACATGAAGGAACATCCAGACATCTTGACGCTGCTGCTGAAGCGCTTTGAGTTCAACTACAACTACATGTCATATACTAAAAACAACTGCGTTGTGGATGTCCCACACAGCCTGGACGTGCCTCAGGTTGTGTGCATAAGCGACGTTGCCATTCTGTATTTTACGCATTTATCCTGGTATTAATGATTTTCTGGTTCCTTTTTGCGATCAGGGCCCGACCTATGAACTGTGTGCATTTGTAGAACATGGTGGAAGTCTGAAAGGTGGACACTACACAGCCACAATCAAGTCTCAGGATGACAGAGGAGCCCAATGGTACAACTTCAATGATTCAAGAGTTGTGGGGGTGAGACACAAACTGTACATCCACAATCCAAAGCGCCTTGTTGCAAAGTGTTCAAGTTCATTCAAAAAAGCCTCAATTCTGAAATTAAATATTGTCATTTTTTTCATCAACAGCTTGATCGCAACAATTTAAATTTGGATGAATGGAAAAGGTACATTTTGATCCTTGCTTTTTCCTTCACGTGCACTTCAGTAAATATCGAAAAAATAATTTTTTTTTTCTTTTTACAGTCCTTATCTTGTGTTTTACAAGAAGATAAAACGTAAGAATCAAACTATTTTTCCCCCCCATGTTAATTGTTTTGTTGTGTAACTGACAGGATCGAAACTGTTTGACACTTTATCTGAATCACCTGAAAAGGTAAGGTCACAATAGGACATATGAAATATCTCTGTATTTGAGAGCAGGACCAACAAAAGGCCTGAAAAGACAGATTGCTTTGCTTCTTGTTTTTTTTCTGGTTGTTAAGTTGTTGGAGTTGGAGCTCTGATTCATTCTTTGTGCATGTCGCAGATGATCCAAACACCAAAGAACCGTCGACCAACAGGTCTACTACTGAGAACCACAACCCGCACAGTGCCGGGAAGAGAGGTAGAGATGGAAGTGCCAAGAGGCCGCCAGTCAATCGAAACATGGTGACTGGAGAAAGTGGCGAAGTGGCAACAGAGAGTGATAAGAAGAGCAGCAAGCAAGGTGCCCGCAAACTTGGTTCTCCACCGAGAACAAACGCTGCGGTTAATACAGGCGAGGATGATGGCACTCCAACCACAAACAAAAAGGGAATTTGGCATAAAGGGCAGCGACAACAAAAGCAAGAGAGAATAAGAAGAAAATTGAAGCCGCCACCAGCTTTGAATGTGTTCTCGCGACTTGCGGGATTCCTACTGAGAAAGTCAGTCAGCATATGTTTTCTCTGCATTACTGTCGCAGTGTTAACATATATCTACATAGCAAATGTGAAAAGTGGACCCTACGCAGTGACACACATCTCTCCGGATCACAGAGGAGCCCAACAGTCCGGCTTCAATGATTCAGTGGTTGTTGGGGTAAGACTGGTCACAAAATAATAACGCACAATCCAAAGCACCTTGTTGCAAAGTATTCGAGTGCATTAAAAAAACAACAACAACATTAATTATGATATGTAATATTATCCTTTTTTCATTATTAACAGCTAAATCACAACCATTCCCATTTCAATAACGGGCTCTTAAAAGGTAAGGTCACGATAGGACATAGATAACATGTGAGGTGTTGGAAGTAGGTGAAATATCTGTGTATTTGAGAGCAGGACCAACAAAAGGCTTTTAGATACTGAACTGGACAGACAAGTCTGAAAAAACTGCATCTGAAACTTGTGGAACAATAATAGAGAATCTCAGTCTTTTCATTGGAAATCGAAGCATAAGGTGAAACGGCTGGTGATAGTTGGGTTCTCAGGTGGCCCTGGATTAGGATACGGTTTGATTGTGGACTGAAACCATTGTCGGTGAACACAACTGTTATCACACAGACAAGACTCCAGATGAGAGCAGCATCCACAACAACACTGCTCATTCCTGATGAATGGCAAGAATCCTCCACTGGAAAAGAGAAGGACGACCACTGTCGGTGTAGAAATAACTATCAGAACTATAGACTTAAAAGAAAAATCCTCAACATCGTCTTTAGATGATTGATTGGGCTGCAGCCGATCACTCCATAGTGAGAGCAAGCAAAGATTTTAGAATCACCAAGTAACCTCGATCGCATTTTTTTTTTTTTTAACTGTTGAACCTGGGAAAGCCCCTGCACACACAGGGAAAGACATGTCATCTCCACATAGAAAGGCCTCTAAAGCCTAACCCAGATGTCATCATTGACACTATTGCAACACTGCGGTGCCGCAGCGTTTTAACAACGTGCTGTTGGCATCGAAATACAAATCAACTAAAATTCTCAATACGTAAAATCTAAACAATAACGTCTCCTGTGTTTAACATCTATATATTCTATTGAGGATGAATTGCAAGTTTTTGCTGGCAAGCTTCTTGTTTTGTTTTTGTTTTTCTGGTTGTGAAGTTAAGTTGTTGGACTTGGAGCTCTGATTCATTCTTTGTGCATGTCGCAGATGATCCAAACACCAGAGAACCGTCGACCAACAGCCCTGCTACTGAGAAACACATCCAGCGCCGCGATGCCGTGAAGACAGGTGGAGGTAAAAATGCTACGGGAGAGGGCGACGCTGCAGAGGTGGTTTCCCTCAACATAAATGACAAACCGCTAGTCAATCAAATAGTCGGTGACAAGTCCAGTTCAACGGGGGCGTTAAGCGATCGCCGTGACACCCAGTTCCGGGACGACGGGGGTTTTGCCAATCAGAGCAGTTTGAGTCATCGGGCGACTGAGGGCAGAGGTGAGAAGAGAAGTGGAAACATCCCTTCTGCTCACGATGGAAAGGAAGAAATAGCAAGGAGGAACACGACGGACAAAGAGCGTGAAATGAGAGGGGCAGCGAATGTAGATCAGCAGGAAAAGAAGAGAACAAATGTCGAAGCAGAAACTTCTCGTCAAAAGAGTCTCAAAGATCAAAAAAACGTAGAGGTTGATGTGAATAGAGAGAGCGCATCAGATCGTGTTGTTGACCCCCGTGAAATGGAGGAATTGATTGCAAAGCAAGACCCGAATAAAAATGTTAGTAGTGTGAAGGAAGGGGACAAAATGAAAGGAAAGAACCAAAGTGGCCAAGTGGCACCAGGGAGTGATGAGGAGAGCAGCAAACAAGGCCAAGTTGATTCTCCACCGAGAGCAAACGCTGCAGTGAAAACAGGCGAGGACGATGGCATTCAAACCACAAACGAAGAGCCAAGTCGGCAGACAGAACAAACGAGAAGGTCGGTCAGATCCTTGACCACAAGAAATGACGGAGGAAACCAGAGCGACGACCCCTGCGCCAAGACAAACAGAAAAAAGTCACATTGGTTTTCAGGTTGTTTTCCACGAAGAAACAAAGGAAAAAAAGATAAGAATAAAAAAAAGGTGAAGATGGAAAAAAAACCAGTTAAAGAAACACGGAAGAAAAAGAGCAAATTAATTTCGACTGTGTAGAACCTCCACGTGTCTCGTGATCCAGGATAATGCACATCCTTATTGTACTATTGATCATCCTGATTTTTAAGTACATTTCCCGCAATGGCTGGCAGGTGGAAAGTCTGTTGAGTGAATTAAGTGAACTCCCGACAGTGACAGGCCTTAAAGGTGGGAGTGGGGATTTATTCATTAATTTGTATCTTGTAAATGAAAAAAAACAAAGCTACCTGTGCAACTTGACATTTTAATTTTGAAATAATATTTTCTGCACCAATGACTCGAGCTGTTTACTGTGAAATGATACTATATGTAAATGTACCCAATGTATAGCAAAGTACACGTCAATAACAAAGTGAGTTGGGGTCCCAAACACCTGGGCAAAAACAACCTGTAAATTGTCTTTAGGTTATGTGAAGTAATTCTCAAGCCATTTGATCCAATAGCCATAATAACTATCTCCAGTTAACCGGATGTTATAAATACCCAGTTAATACCAGTTATTTGTGAATTGAACAATTTATGGCATCAAACATGATTTCCTTCAAGCAAGAGCTTATGTAATAACATTACAAATGTACATTTTTTTGTATGCACATTTCTTTGTATTGCGGTTTTTGTGATTTCCTAAAATAGTTTTTCAAACCATATTGTCCTTTTGATTTCATGTCATTTTAGATGGTGGTGGGGATATTCCAATGGAATAATTCAATTGAAATGAAAATAAAAACACAGTATTTGAACGTTTCTCACAATCTACTTTCTCTCGTGAAGTATTTTTCATCCTTGCATTGTGGCTTGCAAATGCACACAGGCAGACTATCAAATGTGTCTCATTGAAAGTAATTAGAGTTCTGTATGACTTAATTTATCCATTTATGTTACACTTTCACCTGCTTAACACAGAGACACTCACACAAACATCGACAGACTTTGGTGCTATTTAGAGTCCAATTTTATAGCATTTGTTTCAGTGGCACACTCCACTGAGTAGGAATACAACATCTTTATTGACACTTTCAACATTAGTCGTTCCCATTTTTGCTCTGCGGGTTGAACCTGAGAACACTGCTTCAAGAAAAGCACACGTAAAATGCTTCAAATGTTTGTACTACTGACTCAACCGGCCACCAGTTTGTTATAGAAATCCATTAAACATTTGTCTTGCTGTTGGTCAAATCTTTAAGTCTCACTTTCTGTCACTTTCGACATTTACAAGAAGCCTGGCATGAAGATATCGCAGTACCCCATGAATGAAATTTGACACAGATTAGATAGTTGATTTATAGTGCTTTGTAAAGTCATAATTTAAACATCAAGGCAGAAACAATTAAGAAACCAATCTGAATCTTTTAAAAGTGTCCTTCATTTTGTTCTGACTTATACTCGTGCATTGAATTGAAGAACTGTGTCATTTGCTAGGCCGGGAGAAAAACAAAATGCTCAAATGAGTTCAACTTAAAAGTGTGCATTGTCCTGGAGACGTAAAAATGCAGATATTGTAAAAGAGAATCTTTGAGTTCAATGGCTGGACATACTACTGTGATGTATTCTAAGTTTATTTCTTCATAGTTGCCATTGACAAGTCCAAGAAAACACTGCAGATATGAGCTCTCAACAGACGCGTGTGGAAGTCGCACACACTTACTTCATGCTGCCCCCTTTTGGTCATTTGGAAGTATTGCACTGCAGGTGACTGATGTACACTGACAGCAGGTAAAATCATTCACAGGTCCACAACTATTACGCGTTTTCTTTTTTCACCCATGAAACTAAACCGTTTCATCTTTGCATTATAATTGAAAAGACACACGTCTCAGTCGTACAGTATACTAATAGGTTAGGGGTATATGTGTAGAGAGGGCAGAAATATATCTATAAATATGTAGACATTTAAACATGCATTTTGATTGAAATAAAGACTACATGCAAACCGCCTATTTGAAAATAAGCAAAGAAATAGATAGATAGAAAAATACAGATTACTTTCGCGAAAACTTGTCATAAACAAACTGAAAATGACTCTTCACGCTTCCCGTAGCCGGCCCCTGCCAACATGGCGGCCATCAGGAGTGGGGTGACTCCAGTTTGCTTAGCAAGATGTTTTCTGAGGCCCGTGGGCAAACCGAGCCGAGGCAGGCATCCCCTCGCCGACATCTGGGAGCAGGTAGGTCTCCTCTGCAGTTCCTTATTCAGCGTGTTTTTCCTCCTCGAGGGGAAAAAAAGACGCGGGCAGCGGCTTCCTGCGGCTAACTGGTTAGCCGGCTAGCCTCTGGAGTGCGTGCCTTCTGTGTGACTTTGACAGGAGCAGCCTCACGAGACAAGACACTCCGACTGTCCGCATGGCCGTTAAATCACCAGCCTTTCGCTCAGAAGCAGGAGGAATGTTGTAAAAACGGACTGGTGGTAGTTCCATGACTTTACTGAAATGTGTGTGTGGCTCCACATGTGGACAAGAGTTCAATGAAATTGCCAACAGTGAGCAGCTTTTCTCACGCTGTCACCTCATAAAGCTCACATTTAGGCGGAATACATGTCTGGTTGCTCAGAGGTCACCGACTAAAGCAGCTTGTAAACACATTTCAGCTCAGGGGCCACGAAAAGCCCAATTTCATCTTGAGTGGGCCAGACAAAAATAATGCCACAATAACCTTTAAATTCAAACAAAAGTCTCTTTTGTTGTCTTGGAGAGTATACGTCATGAAAACATCTTTTTTTTTGTGCAAACAATTGAAACGGAAATGACGACAATCTCAGCGTTAAGCCAATTGTAATAATTCTGTTATGTGCAAAACCCAGTAAAATCTGTTACATTACGCATGTTTATAAAAACACACCCGCTGGACGAGAGCCTAATTCCAAAAAGATATTCTAAAGATAAGCACGGATCACATGCGCCTTATTCTAGCCAATTCTATGTTTTCTAAAGTACATTAAAATTAATATTCTGTCTGTACAACTTGTGCAGAAATGTCAAATTGGTTTTACTTTGTGCAATTGTATTGGAAAAGCTCAAGAGATGGAAAGCTTTTGAGTACATGTCCCCTTGGCTGTGTCGAGGCTACGTTTTGTAACCTGAGCATCTCGCCGACGGCCTGTCCTCCTTGCGTCTGAACAGCGGTCCCTCCAGAGGTCTGGTCTGCACACAGTGGTCGACTGCCGCAGCTCCTCCACCAGGACTCTGCTGGGCCGCCGGCACCAAGGGAAGTTCCTCTGGGTGAACGCAGTGGCCGTCAGACACAACAGCACACAGGTGAGTTCGCGCGTCGTGCTTCGCCGTGGAGCCTTTAACGTGGCTTGCCGACATCAGTGTAAATGTCTTCTTGCTCCTGCCATTCTTTTTAATCAAAGTAAGATCTGACAATCTTCAATTTTCTTTAAATAAAATCCTCAACTGCTCTGACATGATGTAATTTGTCTTATTCCATATTGTCGCTACTATTGCAACCAAAACAGATGCAAACAAGCTGAGGTATTTACACATAGGACTTAATGATTAAACCCACTGCTAACAATATTTCCAACATATTTGCAAAACGCTTAGGTGTACTACCAAGGTTATAAATCAAGAAAATAACCCCAACAGATTCATATATTGTGAATTTAAAGGATACTGCCAGTAAACTGGTACTTACTTGCTGCATTGACCTTCACATTTGCAGATCCCACCCGAGGATGGACCCGTTGCAGCTTCGGCCAGTCACCCGGGCCTGGAGTCCTCCCCCATGTCTCTGTCTGCCGACTCCATCACTGTTCAACCACTCAATGAAGTAGGGGCTAACACTTTATTTGTACATCTGCATTTAAAGTGAAATCACTCCGGGCGATATCTTCAGCTGCTTATTCTCCGTTATTGTTGCTGTTCAGATCTCGGCAGAAGCGGCTTCCTTCGCAGCTCCACCCGCAGACGGCCCAGTTCCTCCTCCAGTCCTGGACGCGTCGTCCACAGTCGTGTCGGCAGACCCCACGCCGGTGTTGACGCCGTCCGTCCTCGAGCAGGTCGCCGACGTCGCGCCGACGGCAGTGGAGGTCCTGCAGACGTTGGGCGCAGAGCAGCGGCTGTCAGAGCTGGGGCTGGGCGGTCGCACGCCAGTGGGACTCATCCAGAACCTGTTGGAGTTCATGCACATGGATCTGGGTCTGCCCTGGTGGGGAGCCATCGTAGCAGGTAAAGGGCAACTCCGCAGGTTGTATAAATATGTGACACACCACTATCACGGTGACCTCGAACCGCCACGTTTTCATGAAGCTCCATTCACGTTCTCCTCATCCCGTTTGACTCTGTGTCGTTTTTTTCCCCCCCCCTCGTTTGCTGCGCGTAGGAACCGTGCTGGCCCGTCTGGCGGTGTTTCCCGTCATAGTGAAGGGCCAGAGGGAGGCGGCCAAGCTCAACAACGTGCTGCCCGAGATGACCAAACTCACCAACAGAATGAATGAGGCCAAACAGAGTGGAAACAAATTTGAATGTAAACACTGGTCTATTTTCTTTTTTTTACTTTTTTGAAGTTCACACTATCAAAGCAAAGATAATCCAATTATTTCATTATTTTGGATGCTGTGTTATAAGTGATCAGGCTGGTTTTTTTTTTAAGGCCGTCTTGTTAATCATGATGTTTTATTTGTTGGGGTGAGACAAAAAAAAAAAACCCTGTGTTTTGTGTGTCAGTCTCCAAAGCCTACGCCGACCTGAACATGTTCCAGAAGAAGCACGACGTGAATCCTCTCCGAGGCTTTCTGGTCCCTCTGGTGCAGGTCAGTTTCTCCCCCGACCTCCATCTTTTCTATGTTTACTGAGCGTTGACATCCAAGAAGTGGCTCATTTTGTAATTTCCCACAAATGAAATGCCTCGTCCACATGTCGACCTTCCTGCATTTTGTTCTTTTTGTGAAATAAATAATCAAATGGATGCATTGCTTTGCCATTTCAGGCGCCAGTCTTCATCTCCTTCTTCATCGCTCTGAGAAAGATGGCGTATCTCCCCGTGCCCAGCCTGCAGACGGGGGGAGTGCTCTGGTTTCCAGACCTTTCCGTAGCAGATCCCTTCTATATTCTTCCTCTGGCCGTCACTGGAACCATGTTCTTCATCCTCGAGGTGAAGCTCCCACTCTGCACAGAGTCCCTCTGCTTTCTCTGCTTTCCTCTTTCGGGGCACGTTACCACATTTTGAGTGTTTTTCTTTCTTTTCTTTTCTCATTTTTTCTTTCTAGCTCGGTGCAGAGTCGGGCGTCGATAACCCCAACCTGCGAGCCATGAAGACCGTGTTCAGGATCATGCCCCTCATCATCCTCCCACTTACGATCAACTTCCCCACGGTGAGTCGGTGGCGCTCGCCGGCGAAGCGCACGTCACGCTTCCAACCTCTGTACTAACCGAGGCGTCATTTCTTTTTCCCCTCCGAACAAACGTCAGGCCGTGTTCACCTACTGGATGACGTCGAACTGCTTCTCCCTGGGCCAAGTGGCTCTGCTGAGGCACCCGGCGGTCAGAGACCGGTTTCGCATCCCGGAGAGGATCACACACCCGCCGACCGCCATGCCGCCAAGCGACGGGCTGATCGAGAGCATGAAGAAGGGTCGGTGTGACCGTCGGCCTATCAGGACGGCTGTGTTGTGTTCTTTTACCCTGCACGTTTTTAAAAGCAGTAAAATGGATCTAGTATCAAAGTGGAAGACAAATATGATGTGCAGCAGCAGGAATTCAATAAAAACCCGCTTTTGTTTTGAAAGGGAGCCAAATTTCTATTAACTGAAGTCCAACGATGAACTGAAACTTTAAATTGCGAGGGTCAGATCCCGTTCCAGCCATCTGTTCTTCACAATAAACATGTGCTTTTTTTTTTTTTCACAGACTAATTCATGCATTTGTTGTTTGATTTGACTCGTCAAACAAAAGGACTGACTTGTAACACTTTTGGTTTTCCAGGTTGGAAAAATGCCCAGCTGGCCCATCAGCTGGAAGAAAGAGAAAAAAGGATCAAAAATCACCTGGACCTCGCTGCGAAAGGTCAAACTCGCATATTCTGATCTGTCCTTGTGTTTCAGTTTATCAACACTGTCTCCCAAAATAAGAAACTTACAAATATGAATGGGGGAGGATCTTGAGATTGGACACCTGATAAAATATCAATGTTGAATTTTGTCAACATTCAGTAAACCGAGGCCAGAGTGGCATTAAGACGCCACAATCCTTAATGAAGCTCATGTTTCACACCAAAATGAAGCACTAAGCTTCAGTGTGGACTGTTTAGATGTTACTTTTAATTTTATCTTACAAACATTATGTTTTTCTATTAACATTTTTTGTGCATTAATGATTTTTTTTAATGTTGATTTAATGAGTTTAAAACAAATCATTGTTAGAGGACACTTTAAGTTGAAAGTTTAATACGCCAGACACTGAAAGTTTGATCATCGCACGACAAAAATAATACAAGAATATTAAACAATAATAAATATTAAAAGGATAATATGTAGATGTTACTGTACAGTAATCAAGATGAATTAAACAGCCAAAACTGACTTTCCACAGTGTGTTTAGGCGCCGTTGGTCTCACAAGCTTATTTGTTTGTTTTAGAATACTACACATGCAGATGATGCATTTAAAGTGCACCGGAGTAATTATGTCATACCTCTTTTGTACATTGGGTGGCAGTGTTGAGTCACTTCAGAACCACTGTCTGTACTTTCACTGATTTGGTTGAGATGAAAAGTGACTCCTTGTCGCAGGCTACCACAGTGTGTTTGATTTGATTGTTAAATATCCTCGTCCACGTGTCTCCCTGCAGGTCCACTGAGGCAGACCTTTACCCACAATCCTCTGCAGCAGCCTCCTCCCATCGCTGCAGCTTCTGCTAAAAGCGAGTCGGCTCAACGCAAAGCACAGCCGTGGAAGGACACCATCGGATAAATCCGGCCCGCTTTTAAATCAACATTGTAGTGAATCATGTACATATTTATGGCTACAAGAGAGGGAAAGTTGTGAAAACATTATGGTTATGTATTATTCTGATTAAGGTATAAAATCTCGGTTCAAAACATCCATTTTGGTGTATGTTGTTTTTATTATACCCAGATTCACATTACTATCTCCTGATTGTGTGTGTGTGTGTGTGTGTCTGCTCATTAAAAAGAAAATTCAAAAGTTTCACTTTTTATGTTGACCTTCCTAGTCATTCCCTATAAAGCTGTGTCGTCTCCCACACTTATCAGGAATCGTTCTCAGATAAAAGACCAAAGATAACTAAGAGTAATATTGCCAATGGCAGAAAGGATTATTTCTCACGTCTGTGTAAAGTACCATGTATTCATTCTCTAAATAGTAATTGTAGTTAACAGTGATCCATAACTTTTTTTTTTGCACTACAAATTCAGTTAGAACAATTAAAGTTTTTACATAATACTTGGTTTTATCCTCTGATGTGTGTGTGGGTTTTTTTTTTTTTAATCAGAATTTCTTTTTAAAAAAAAAGTACAAATCCTTCCTCAGGGAGGGTAAATGAAGCACATATGAGAATGCAAAGTTCCCTTCTACTGTGTCAGTGGTTTTTGAGAAGCAGTCTTTAACTGTGGTTGACACTCAATAAATCCAATTTGATTTGGCTTCTTTTTACAAATGGCCTTGCACCGAGGATTCAAACTAAACTTAAATCTAATCTCTAGCAATGATAAGAGGATTTATAATTCATGTTTAGCAAGCTGTATAAGGTATGTATGTTGGAGTTCAAAGTGCTAAATGTGGTTATTTCTCCACTCAGGAACAGGTCTGTTTGTGTCGGTGCTTCCTGCGTGAGGCTCAATATTTATGCGATCTGTCGACGCAAACGAAAGAAACAAGTCATTTTGTGTTGCCAACAAGTAGTTTTATTATAAATACATGTCTAAACTCAACTGTTTTTGACTTTTTCACATTGAAAAAGAGCTGATCTGTGTAAAATATGCCTTTATAAAACTTTATGAATATTTTCTTCCCTATGAGTCAAACTGGCGACTTTATTTTCTTTTACTTCTTAGGCAGATGGCAAAAATATATTAATATGGACAATATTCCTCTCAGAAAAGTCTCCGTCCTATTAAAGATTTTCTTTTTTTCCCTACAATTAAAACACGTTTGTATGTTTGAAATTGACACACAATAGTTGACGTTAGGCTTTACACATCCTAACATGTACAGTTCGGTGAAAGAAGAAACGTCGAAGCGTCGATTTCTTCGGGAGTGCGTTTAAAAATGTACTCCCCCAAACTCGGCCAGAGCGAAGTTTTGTCGGCGATTTCCCCGGACGCCTCCACTCAACAAATTTCGGGGTTGACAAGTCGGGAGAGCTGCGTCCAGCTTGAGCACAAATACCTGTGCGTC
Source organism: Blennius ocellaris (assembly GCF_963422515.1). Classification (NCBI taxonomy): domain Eukaryota; kingdom Metazoa; phylum Chordata; class Actinopteri; order Blenniiformes; family Blenniidae; genus Blennius; species Blennius ocellaris. The sequence goes on from NC_137672.1 coordinate 8,963,924, forward strand.
CAAGTCCACCAGCTCCGGCTGAAACTCTTCGGCGAGAGGTGAAGTCTCTGACTCGGGGTGTTTCTACTCCTCTTTGTCCATCTCGGTCAGAACGGAGAAGCACACTTTCTGAATTAACACGCCGCATTTAGCTGGAAGAGGCAGAAACGGGAGGATGTTTTTAGCGACACCAGAAACAGGGCAATTTGTGACCCTAAAGAGGCCTTCTGGTGTGAATATGACTGTGATTACCCATCTCCCTGTGCGTCTCCGTCATTCCAAACACAATAATGATCAAATTAAAATCCTGTTTTTTACCAATGTGTCTTCGGATCCACATGGGCCTCTTGTTTGCCGGCGTGTAGCAGCAAAGGAAGTAGACGGGCACTCCCGACAGGGCGATGCCGATGCCAATCAGGGAGTTAATGGTGTCACTGTACAGAGGCACCACCACCAGGAAGACGGTGAGGAGGCAGAAAACTATTGGGTAGAAGAGGCTGAGCTGGAGAGAGAGACAGAGAGAGAGAGAGAGAGATTCAGGAGCTTTGATTGTGATCCATGTATTTTTAAACCTGTGATATGCCAAGTCAACTGAAGTCTACTTTAAAGGTCCCGCATTGTGCAGTTTTTCAGCAATTTCACAAAGGTGTCAAAGGTCCAACGGTGTTGTATTGAAAATGGTTTTTGCCAGAAATCCCTCTAGTGAGTAGAGTATCTTGAAATGCTCATGAGCTGTGTCTGTCCCACACAACTCCACGCCACTCTCTTGGAGAAGTCTGCATTTCAACCGCACCAGTTTGATGTAGTTAATAATGTAAAGCGCTTTGGCGCTGCTCACGCCGTTGAAGACAGAATATTAGTGAAGTCTATTTACCATTTGACCGTTTGTACCAGAATCTGACCCAGAAGGAAATGCTCCTGAAGACAATCAATAGTTAGTTAAAAATTCTTACTTAGTTTGGTCGTATGTGTTGTTAGTTACTACAAGTAGCTAATGCTAGCTCCTGCTAACTATAAGGGGAACTGTTAAAAAAGTTTTTCCTATTATATTGAATTCATTGAGCATATCAGTAATCTTTGTAAATGTTCATCTACCTGTGGGAGCATCAACGTGACTATCCACTACAAGTGGGAGTGGTTAATTCCCTGCATGACATCATGAAGGGAAAATCTCTGATTCGCCTGTACGAGTACACTTTCGTGAAAAAGTGGAGCAAGCAAGTGAAGGAGATGACAGACTTTCTTCCCATCTGGGGCGTCGTACACAGGCTGCTACAGTAACATATCTGGGTGAATTACCTTCAGAGGTCTCTTTCTATCGGGCTGCTTCCAGCGGAGATACAGCTGACCCAAGATGGACAAACCAACAAAGAACCAGTAGCTGAAGCTGTAGTAGTTGATCAGCCTGAAGACGTCCTCGACACAGAGGTATATGAGAGCCATGACACCCTGAAAACAACAGACAAGGAGTAAAAAAATGCTGATTCTATCCATGTGACAGAAGTGAAATTTAAGCACAGGGATACCAGAAATTAAAAAAAATGGCGACTGACGTTGAAGAGCAGAGCTGGGACGGGAGTGTAGCGGTGGACGTGGATCATGCACAGCGAGTCGGGCAGGTGGCCTTCTCGAGAGCCCACGAAGAACAGCCTTGTAGGGACGCCAACAACGCGGCGGGAATTAATGGCTTTGTGGGCTTGACGTGTGATATTTGCAACAGTCACCTGGAGAGTGAGCGTCACTCACCTGGAAGAGGCCAGGATGGAGGCGTTAAGCCCTCCGAAGCAGGAGAGAGCCACGGCGAGAGGGATGGTCCAGTTCATCACGCCAAACACCTGGTCCGCAAATGTCTGGAGACGACAGCGACGGGTGATTTTTTAAACACATGCTGACGTCAACGTGACCAGTGAAGGGTTGAGTGAGAAGACGAATTGAAGACATTAGGAACTTACCACGGCGACGGCGTCACTGTCCAGGATGGCATTGATGGGGAGGACGGTGTAGTAGGCCACGTTGGTCAGGATGTAGATGACGGTGACGATGGGCATGGAGATGGCGATGGCCATAGGGAGATTCCTGCAGGTGACACAAGCAAACAGCAGAGGGCCGATTCAGGGATGAGCTGCGGATCGTCATTGAAGTTGTGCGAGTTTAAGGAGTCTGCCCCCCCCCCCCCCCCCCAACAGTGAGCGAGCATGAAAAGTGAGGATAGAGATGAGGTGCAATTGTTTGTCAGTTAATCTGCCTGGGAACTCTGTGGAAGACTTGTGATCCAATCACATGTGTCGTCTTGCTTCATTTGGTCAGCGTTTGTCACACACACACACTTTCAAATCTCTTCATGCATTCACTTCCCGTCCTTTGTTATTATGTTTAAATGACTCATTGGTTTGTTTCTAATTGCCTTGAGAAGACATTGCAAAAAGACTTTGAACCACATCAGTATTATCTGCCACTTATATAATATTTCATATAAACATAAAGATGCAGGAAGAAGATTGTAGAAATAATTACACCTTTTACAAGTATGTTGACTTTAGCTATAATAAGGCACTGGCCGTTCACATGAGTAGATTTACTTCTCACTTCACTGTAACTATAAATATTGTCACCCTGTTTTCTCTATTTGTCTTTTGGGTCATTATAAAATAATATTTTTGCTCCATCCCTCTGTGGAAAATGAAGTACGACACCTCAAAGTTTTAACCCTTGTAAATAAACATTTCACAATGACAACAACATTGTTGAGTAAAGAGATGGAGCCAATTATTTAGATAAGATAAGATCGAGATGGTAATTATCATAGGGCCATCTAATCCGTCTGTCCATCTCCATCACTCCCTGACTTCCTGTGCACGTGCTCTGGGATAAGCTAAATACAATTCAACCTCTATCTGATGCTATTCTGAAAGTGAAAAACAAACAAAAACAATATAAAAGATGATATTAAAGATCAACGGAGCTCGAGATCTAAAAAATGTCAATTTGATCTGAATTAATGAACCATATATGTGATACCAGCTTTCGTTGCCGACCTTTCTGGGTTCTTGATTTCCTCTGTGACAAAGTTAAGCGTATCCCATCCAGAGTAGGAGAAGAGAGCCGAGTACAGAGCCAGAGCGATGTGTCCTGGGTCCTGGGTCGAGCCGTCGAACAGGCCCTCGAAGTTCTGAGTGTGACCTTGAAGACACAAACGCAATCTGATCAAGCCCTCATTCACCAGCTCTCGAGATGAAAAGAGAAAAGATCACAAAGGTGGAAATCTAGTCATGAAAAAAGCAAAAACAACATATTATAATGTGTATTAGCGAATGCTTGAGCACCTTGTCCGAGTTTCACCAGGCCAGTGATGATGACGGCGATGAGAGCGATGACTTTGGCGTAGGTGAAGAAGTCCTGGACTCTGGTGCCCCACTTCACATAGGCGCAGTTCACAAAGGTCAGCAGGCCTGAGAAGCAAACCACCGAAAACACACACACACATGAATATACATATATACATACAATTGGGGGTGGGTGGTGGTGGTGGTGGTGGTGGGGTGGGGGTGTGTGGGGTCCCTCAGTGGCGACATTCGCTCTGTAAACCCAACGAGTGGCAGCAGCGTTTCCGTGACAGAGCAGGGCCTGATTTACGGAAACGCTGCTGCTGACTCAAGCAGACGGACTGTTGTTTTTCAGACCAGGAAACAGCTGAGAGCAGCACATACAAGCTATCTCACACACACACACACACACACACACACACACACACACACACACACACACACACACACACACACACACACACACACACACACACACACACACACACACACACACACACGAATACACACACATTGGATGTCCAGTGATAAAATCCTGACGCCCCCCCACTAATCTGATGTCCCTCACCTTTATTGAGGTGCTCTTTATTGCCGTCATTCCCTGTTAATGTTCTCTGAAAACGTGTGTTTGTGCGTCTCTTTGCGCCGTATCTTATCAGAAAAAACGAGCCCCTCTGGTTCATGAATGAGGAGATAGCACGAATTCCCTTCTATCAAAGTGCAACAGAGAAGTTGACCTTGATGTGATTTCAACAGGACCCCATCTGGATTTCTTTTTACACTATGGTCTGAAAAAGGTGAAGAATATCATTGACTGGACATGATAATCTTGCCTCCACAAGCACCGATAAAGAGGTTCCTCCTAATGACCTCCACATCAGCCAAATGTTTCCAGAAGGACACCTGACCACCTGGCTCTCCTCCTCCTCCTCCTCCTCCTCCTCCTCCTCCTCCTCCTCCTCCTCCTCCACACTGACCACTGAGACCAGCTCCGGCATATCATAACACGATCGCCTTACAGCGCGTTGACAGGCAGAGGATCATAACAGATCCTCTCCCGACAGGACGCCCGGACGAGCACAGCAGAGCCCAACGCCTCAGAAGGAGGAGACGGAGGCTTCGCCACACAGAAGTGGAGGCGTGGTGTGTTGACAGTGGAAGGTGAGACGGGTGGGAGGTGGGAGATCAGGCCCGAGAGGCCGGGCCGGCCGGTAGTGGAGGTCGACTGTGGCTCAGCTGGGATATGAAACGCAGAGTCTAAAAGCTGCGATGGGAAGTCGTGACATGTGAAACTCCAGGTAGAAGGAGTTGAGTTCGCATGTGATTCCACCTGTTATTTGGTGATGAGTCGCACGTCTCGTAGTCTCATTATAAAAAGGATCCGAATATATTCACTTCACATTTATGAAATATCGGATTTGTGCAAATGTTACGAGTCTGTCTCTTCCCCAAAATTTTTTAAAAATAAAGGTCCATCATCGTCGAACCAATTAGAATCAAAGAACGAGTGAAGCACGGTACTTTATCTTCCGATCAGTTTCTCTGATCTGCATCTGGATTACACTGCCACAAATACACTTTGAAAGCATATTCAGGAGTTCATTCCGAGTGCGTCTGCTTTTAGATTTTACAATGTTTTGGATTACAGCAAATGAAAAGAAAACGATATAGGAGAACAATTTTAACCCTATGTCTCTTCTTCTACACCAGGGATGGCCAACCCTGGTCCTCGAGAGCCGCAGTCCTGCATGTTTTAGATGTTTCCCTGCTCAAACACACCTGTTGTCATGATGAGGCTCTGCAGAAAGGAGCCACTAATTGCTGTCAGCTGTATTGATGTGAGGAGACATCTAAAACGTGCAGGACTGCGGCTCTCGAGGACCAGGGTTGGCCACCCCTGTTCTACACATTAACAAATTTGAACCAAGTTCAACATTTAGGTTTTTGACAATATATATATAAGAAATAGTGGATTTGACTTGTGTCTGTTACGTTCATGTTAAAAAAAAAATTGCTAAGGAGCTAAATCCAGTTTTGCCAGTTTAGCTGATGCCTATTTGGACTTTAATTACTCAAATACACCTGAAATTTGGCTCGAAGCTTCACTCCTGTCCTGAGCTATCAGCAGTTTCTTAGGTCAAAGTTTCTTTGACTTTTTACACACGTATCAGCCCTCTAAGCACTGTGTGTGTGTGTGTGTGTGTGTGTGTGTGTGTGTGTGTGTGTGTGTGTGTGTGTGTGTGTGTGTGTGTGTGTGTGTGTGAGTGTGTGTGTGTGTGTGTGTGTGTGTGTGTGTGTGTGTGTGTGTGTGTGTGTGTGTGTGTGTGTGTGTGTGTGTGTGTGTGTGTGTGTGTGTGTGTGTGTGTGTGCGTGTGCGTGTGTGTGCTATCCACTGAGCATTCATGCGTGCATTCCTGTCAAGTGGCTGGAGGTAGTGCATGTGATACACGGTGAAAATATTTCATCTTGCCCATCAAAGATTTCTCTGTCGGTTTTCAGCATTTTGTCATGCAGTTACTAAGTTTTGCAATTTTTTCTTTTATTCTTTTTTTTTGCCTCAGTGTTCACTTTTATATTCTTATAACGTTTGTCAGCTTGATTCTTTTCTCTTTGACGCTGTTCAGTTGGCTTGGCAATCAGTGTGGAAGTCACATATAAAGGTCACTTCTACATTCATATGTGCTCCTCAGTGGCCGCATGGTATAAAAGCGGCCATGACTCATGTCGACTTGTGATTAGACCACCCCGCGATGTCTTAATCACAGTAGTAAAATGACTTTTTACTCCTCACTCTGTGTAATCGGAGCACAAGATCGTACATTGGTTCAATTTCCTCTTTCATGTGCGAGTCCTGTGGGCGGTGGACTTGCTGACGGAAGGCTTGGGCGTCATCATTTTCACTTCTCTTGTCTCTAAAACTGCGGCGGTGGCAGACACCGCCACCGTCGCTCACCGACTCGTCAGCAGTTTCCCCGATGAACCAAATACTCAGATTGTTCGCTCGTTCACGTGTACTTACATATACAAGCAGCGGCGAGCAGCCTGTTGGCAGCGTAGGGAGCAATGCAGGTGGGGAAGATGGGCTGCACCATGTAGTTGGAGAAGGTGATGGCGATGATGGCCTGGCTGGTCGGCTCGATGATCAGCAGCGACGTCCACAGGCGGATGAAGGCCATGAAGCCGCCGAAGGCCTCCAGGATGTAGGCGTAGGACGCCCCGGATTTGGTGATGGTGGTCCCCAGCTCGGCGTAGCACAGCGCTCCGAACACGGAGAAGATCCCGCCGATGGTCCACACCAACAGGGAGAGGCCGTAGGACGCGCTGTGGATGAGGACGCCTTTGGGCGAGACGAAGATCCCCGAGCCGATCATGTTCCCCACGATCAGGCAGACGCCGTTCAGGAGGGAGATCTCCTTCTTCAGCTTCATCGACTCCTCTGCGCTGTCGGACTTCCCCGGCGCCAGGCCGCCATTACTTCCCTCTTCCGCAGTGACGGAGCCCATTGTTCGTGTTCGGTTGTTAATAAGTTAAAAATGTTTTGTTTGGGGTTTTTTGGGGGGGGGTTTTCAAGCCGAGATCTCACGCTGTTTTACAGCTTTTTTTTCTCCCCGCGAGTGAAGATTTCAACCTTTTCCTCCGCCTATCGGAGTTTTCCCCTCGACATCTGTGAAGGGAAACAAAGTCGTATCAGTGAGGCTCCTACCATGGAGACCACTTTTATCTCGTCGCACATGCAGGAAATACCTGTGTTGTTTCTATACGGCATAAATCCGGGCAAACAAAAAACATATTTACGTGCCAGAGACGCTAATGTGGGCGCAAACACGCATAAAACACAACACAACACAACACTTGTGGATTTGAGAGCAGATTTGTGGATTGGAGAGCCATTAGGCCGCACAACAAATGGCCTTTTAAGGTTGAGTGTATTGACAGAGACTGCGAGGACAGAGGCAAACATGCCTGAAAACACCAGCCCTTCATTAGTAACCGTAAGCTCAGGAAGAATGCCTCGCCGAAAACCCTCACAGCTGCTCGCCGGCCTAACTATGCAGAACTTAAGATTGTGTCAGCGCCGTGGCGGGGTCACATGTTTTCCAAAGTTCACGCTCTCAGCATGCGAGGAGTTTTAACGTGGAGACAGGCACATTGAGCAGCGTGTTCATTCAACGGCTCTGCGTGACTCGCTCCAGTAAATCAAAAGGGAAGGCGAAGCGACAATAAACCCGGACTGCCCAGAATCTTGAAGCAAAACAACCTTTTTGGATTTTAGATCCAGATTTACTGTCAAGCAATTTTAAATGTGGAAGGCCAAGCGACTAAGTGATATTTCAATCCTGGGTAATCACAGTAGAGCATTTCAATGAGAAAATAATCACTTGAGATGCTATTATTTAGTACATTTGTTCCATTTTTGTGTTTTTTATAAGATTTAGACCAAAAAAAACAACAACAAACAAGCAAAGTAAGAAAAATGATGCACACAAAAACAGACCAACGCTTCAGAAAAATGGAAGCTGTCAAAACAGATTGGAGGCAATGAATGGAAAACACGTGACGAGTAGTTTGATTTAGACGATACAGAAGAGAATCAGATCATTAAATCTTTGGAGCTAACTTAAAAAAATAAATAAAATAAAAAGCCCAGATGAGAAGACAGAAGACACTAGTACCTTGAGACGGCAGCAGCAGATCAACAGCACGTGCGTCCGGGAAGGTGAGACTGCGGAGAAAGACGGTGGTTTGGATGCGTCGGGTACAACATACACTGAGTGGGGAGGCTCTGACAGCAAGGAGGGCGCAAGGTCCACAACCTGCTGATAACTAGTCCTTCTGGAGCCAAGGTTACATCCTGCTTACTCAACCCTACGATGGGGAGACCAAAAGGGAGTCGATGAATCAGAAATGACTGCTCCGAGAAGACGGCCTTGACGTTTCAAGGGAGCGACACCCTTGGTTGTAGGATGTCATCTTTATTCCCTCCCTTCCACCGTCTGTCCATGAAAAAAAACTAAGTGCTTTCTTCACTTGATTTGGGTTGTGCAGTGCTGAAGACGGTCATGGGGAAAGGCTTTTCCAGGTTAATAAATGATAAGCATGAGTCTGTGCTGTAAAGCGGTCTATTGCTCTGCTTTATCAAAGCTTCTCCCGCTGGAGCTGATACCGACTCGCAGTACAAACACTCACCTTATGGCTCTCTGCCGCGTCCGGGTCCTCTTCTCCGTCTCAAACCAGTGCGGACGATCAACAAAACCCTTCAGGCCCGGCTTCGCGTCGAAATAACAAGCCTGCGTGTTCCTCCTCTGTCTCTCTGCGGCTGTTTCCTCTTGTTTTCGACTTCGGCTCTGCACTCCTGACAGCTGATGTGCTTGTGGCTGTTGTGTACTTCTGGTTTCCACCTTTTTACTACCAAGGAAACGAGTCAGGGGGAAGGAGGGGAGACATTTAAATCACTCTCTCCTGAGTGGATTTCACCCTGAACTGCAAAGGGTGTGATTAAATTACAGGAGGGGCTGGGCTCCTATCAGCAGGAGGCTGATTAATTCTACCGCCACAATTAAAGCAAAGAGGTGTGCTTATCTTACTGGCCTTATCAATGGGACAACACAGTGAGCTCCAAACTACTGGAAGTTATTGCAGTGATTTTTGTGTTTTTTTAGTTAAAGATTAGACAAACTGGATATGATGCCAGAATAATCAGCACTTTCTAATAATACTTTGAGATATCGATGTTTTATTGGAGTGTATAGATGATTACACTCGCACCTCACAGAAACTGTCCCTGAGTTCATGTCACAGTAACATTGATTAAAAGAAATAATGCTCGTTCAAGAATAATGTATTGTTCTACTGTTCTATTATATTCTATTACTGTAGAAAATCTTGAACCTGATGAAGTCATGACAGGTCAACACTTGTTTTGACTCTGAGATGAAAGTTCATCCACAAACTATGGCTCCCTCTTGTGGGTCTGAATTAAACTGAAGAAGAAAAACTAAACCACAGCTTTTCTACCTTCGACTTGAACTGCACTCAATTTATATTAAGAAATCGACATATATGACAAGACGAAATGTTGTAATAATTGCAAAAGGATTTTTGCAGACTAACTGACTACTTTACTATAAACAGTCACAACTACAGATACGTTTATATCGTCAGTCCTTTCTTGAGAAACAAATACCTTCTGTTCCTTTGTAGGGAGGATGTATTGTTTAATCAAATTCTAAGATGCAATACAAAGAGGCAACTCTTCAGTTTCACCTGTCTTATTCTAGTCAAGGTAGAATATAAGTTCTTCAATTATGCTCGAACTATATCTTCAAGTATCTTTGAAAAAGGAAAAACCCAACAACTTCAGATCCAAAGGTTTGGGGACATTAGAAACTTTAAAGGAGAAAATAATACCACCAGTGCACATTATATGTCGTCTGGGTGTTGATGATGAAGCATTACTATTAGGTGACTAATGGAAATACAGTTCTGCAAATATATGCTTAACAGACTTCACATAAATAGCAGAGTTCACCAATTTTACACTATTTGACAACAAGAAGGGTTGAAAAATGAGGATCTGCCAACTGAGCCTGGATATAGATCAGAATAAACACGCAGCACCTCTACAGACACAATGAGATACAGATTTATTTCCAAGGACAGTTTAGAGCACAGATGTCAAACTTTAGTTCAGGAGCCACATACAACCAACTTTGACCTCAACAGGCCGAAGCAATTGAATTATTACCTTCCTGTGATTGTGCTTTTTTGTTTGTTGGTAACCTATGTAAATTAGAAAAGGTTAAACCTCTGCACTGAAGAAAAGATGGTGGGTTTTATACACTTTTTCTGGTGTGTTATCTGACCTGCACCCTGAAAGGCCTTGTTATATAACTGATTAATCAAACTGAAAAGCACAGAAACTCTGAGAACTTGTCGAGACTCGTTATCTCTTTATCTTAAAATGATCTGATGAGATGAATAATGACCAAAACCAGATTAATTCTGGGCCAACACACAACTTTTTGTCACCGGAAATGACTGTAGTCCACAGAGAGTTTATCAAGATTCACCATTCAGCGACCATCTAATAAAGCCTGTGAACTTCACCAGCACAGTTGAAGGCCTTTACTCTGTTTTACAGAGTATGAGAACTATTAAAATGACTTCTTCTTTTTTGTTGTTGCACCCCCCCCCCCCCCCTCCTTTTTTGATTGAGACACGTCTCTTGTCACTCACGATTGCATGTGGACAAACTTCTCACACATGGCTCCTTTCACTCCTTTTGTCTCGCTCTGTGCCCTGGGCATGCTTCTCCTTGGTTACCAGTTGTCATGGTTTCGGGAGCCCCTGTAGGCTAAAAAACTGGAGGGATTAAAGGCGGCCATTTTGGGGACAGCTGGACCAGGTTGGTCCCTGTTGCCCCCTGTCCCGCTCCCAGTCACTCTGGGGGGAAGAGGGGTAGCATTGTATGAGGATTAGAGCTTCCTGTGTGTCAGCTCATTACATGGGGTGGATGGGGGGGAGTATAGGGGGTGATGGAGGGTGAGTAGAAAGAGTGAGGGAGAGAAATGAAAGAGAAAATGAAAGAGAGTGTGTATGAAAGAGAGTATGACACAGAGAAGGGAGAAAGGAAGGGAGGGAGGGAGGTGGCAGCCTCTACAGCTGCACCCTCAATCACACTCATACAGGCTCCGATTATCCTTTTCACGCACACACACACACAGTGGTGGGGAACTGAAACATATTAAAAGACATTGAGAGTGAAAAAAGGCAGAATTAGGAGACAGCGAACCCAGCGCCTCAGACAAAGGACTCCCCCACCCGCCCCGATCCAGACACACAGAGAACTGGAACAAACAAGAGGAAACTGACCAGCAGCGTGCATGCAGGCGCACACACAGTATTAAAAAGAGTCACGCAAAGAGGATGCTTAACGGATAAATGACTTTCACAAAGACGGTCGAACCTGCACAAAACACAAACGGGTCTCTTTTTCACATCGCCAATATTTTATTCAACTTTTTATTCTTTTTTTTTATTTTTTTTTACATCACATGTGAAGCATGGGCACATATTCTGTCGCTGGGACAAATAAAAAGGGTTTACAAAGAAACAGCAAGGCATACAAATACTAAAATGGACTAAGTAGAAATGCAACGAGTGCAGATAAGTTGTGTAGGAGCGGGAGACTCTCAAGTGCTTTGAGAGAGCGGCGAAAGCAGGGGCACTTCTAACGAACTCATCCTTGTACCCGGGTTAACATCGGCAGCAACAAGAAACAAAAACAAGAGGTCATGTACTGCATGCAAAGTATACAGCTACAAGTAGAGGACTGTTCATAAAGGTACACACAATCTAACAATCATCGTCATCGTCATCATCCACGGCATCACAGTTCTAATCATTGCCAGCTTATGTTTTGTTTCAGTAGGTGTTTCGGCAGCAGTGCAACTTACAGTGCAACTCGGCACGTCAGAAACATGCCTTCAGCAGCTTTGCATTAAAACAAAAACAGGAAATAGGACAATAAAAAGGCATACAATGTACCCCCTACTCATATTTACAATCACTGGCCATTACTAATTTGGCCTGTTTTGGTATTGAGGTCAATTTCTGGACACTCCGCTCTTGTATTTTCATTCGGCTTACACTATTTGTTTGATATCAAACAGTATGTGCTAGAAAAAGGTGTCAGCAAAAAAACAAAAACAAAACAAAAACTATTTGAAAATCATGACAATGCTGTAAAATGTATAAGATAAGGCCTCACTGTGGTCTTTGAAATACAAAAATACATTGCTAAAATACTACATTTGAAATTTTCTTGTCCTTGTACTACAATAACAACTAGATCTATTTGTCTAGTATGGAAGGTAAATATCAATTAGAATTATTAACTCTAGAAAACAAATCTGATTCTATTAAAAAAAATACATTCCCTCGTCAGGACCCTTGAAGAACTGCGGCCATCCACAGATTCCAACTTTCTATGCAGTTGTGTCCACAGTTTCTTGCACCACGTCAGGTTCAGCAGCATCGGTGCCGTCACCTTTCTCCGGGGATTTAGCCAATCCCGGCTTGTCATCCTGCTGCCTGCGCTCCTCTGTAGGGTCATTGTCATTGGTTTGCGCCTTAGAGGGTGTGTTGGTCGGTGCTCCAGGGTGAGTTTTCATATGCCCCTGTGGATGGACATCACACCACAATCATTGGGTTCAGAAGTGTAAAAACAAAAGCAAGCAGAAATACAACACTGATCGCTGAAAGCATGTGTGTTATTACGTTGTAGTTGAAGATCTCAATAAAGATGCCACTGTGCTAAAGTAATACTTACATCTTTTTATAACACTTTTGATTAGAAAGGTCAAGCTTCTTATTTTCATACAATGACAATATTTTGTCATCTTAACAAGGAGGCTGGAGACAAACGACAAGCACTTAATGCCGTTAACGTAACTGAACCTGGACAATAATGAGAAAAGGTTTTCTCACCAAGAAAAACATGTTATTTGACTGGAATCTTCATGTCATGTCATAAAACAGCAGTAAACGTTCTGAATCTCACCTTCAGTCCACTACGGCTGGCATATGCCTTTCCACACTGGGTGCAGCTGTACGGCTTATCTGGGCGATGAGGCTGTGGCGCTGGTGCGGCGGCAGGCGGCTCGGGCTCCTCTAAAGGCTTTTCTGGCACATCACAACCCTCCTCTGTTGGAGCGTCCTTCTCTACCGCAGGTTCCAACACCGCTGAAGACTCCGTGGGTTCACTTTGTTCTTTACTATTCGCGGCGTCTCCGTCCTGCTCCTCGTGTGTGGAGGTCCCACAGGCCTCTTCGGTTCCTTGGTCAGTTTTGGGACTGACAGGAGGGGGGAGTGCAGGTACAGGGTTGTCAGTTGGAGGTTTAGGGTTGGATTTTGAAGCAGTGGCAGGCTTGTCTGTTGTGCAGGCTTCGTCTTTATCAACCACTCTCTGCGGCACATCACTTTCTACACTTGGCTTGGAAACGCAAAGTGAAAGAGGAGTGTCGTCAGCCTCTGAATCTCCATTCTCTACCGCTGAATGAGAACTGACTAAGGGAGCTTTGAAAGGACTAGCGCTGCCTGGGTCAGGGTGGGGCTCCTCTTCAGAGTACATGGGGCTACCCTCAGCTGGAGCGTTGTCTCTCAGACGTAGGGGGTCCTCTGCTCCTGCTGAGGGGGGATTATGGGTTAGGGGTGGACTAACACTGGGTGTTGAACTCTCAGATTCCTCAGTTTTCACAGAAATGGCATCATTAATTGTGGACTGCTTGAGAATGGACCCTGAGTTGAGAGCATCAATTAGAGATTTAGAGCCCGTTGTTAAGGCCAGTGGAAGGACCTGCTGAGCTTTAGATGGTGAGCTGACAGAGTCATTCACACCATCATCAAAAATGGCACTTTGTGCTTCTGCACCATCTTCAGGTGGCATGTCTTCATCTGGTGGTATTTGCCCACCCAAATGCAAGCGTATGTGGTGCTGAAGCACCAAGGCATTCGTGAACTTACGTGGGCAAAGTGGGCAGGAGTTGAGGGCTCTTGTGTTTGCTGGTCTCGCACGATGAGTGGCCAGATGGGCCCTTAGGCTTCCCTTAGTGGAGAAGGAGCGACCACAAAGTTTGCAAGGGAATGGACGCTCCCCCAGATGTGTGGCCTGGTGCAAACGCAGAGCTCGAGGACAGCTGAGAACACGCAGACACACTCCACACTGATTAGCAGCCTGGGCAGTGGGCAGAGAAAGGGTAGTAGTGGTGGTTGTAGTGCCTGAGCCCATCGCACCCTGGCTGGTCATTAGTGCTGCAGCATTGGCACTGGGACTCAGTCCAAGAGCAGCCAGCATTTGCCTGCGATAAGCACTGGAGGTGGTGGAGAGGTCATGACCCTGTGTGTCGCCGTTGGTATCAGCAGACATTTGTGAGGAGGTAGAGGGAGAAGAGGCACTTCCTTGTGGCTGCTTTTCAAGCTTCTGTACCAGCCGCTGCAACTTGGATGTGTCTGAAGTCTGGGTAGAGGTGGTGGGAGAGGATGAGGACGCAGAGGACGCGGATGGTTTTGGGAAAGGTGGAAAGGGGAAGGGCAGCTGATGAGGCGAAGTGAGATGAGAGGTGGATGGGTGGCCTGGAGGCCGGAGTAGTGCAAGGTGGTGAGGTGAGGTCCCACCAGGGAATAGAATCTTGGGCAGGTGGGCCAGTTGGGAATAAGGGGAGGTTGAATGGAGGGCAGAGTGGGGCGGGGTGTTTTCATCAAACCGCTGCTGCTTTGCGCCCTTAAACTGAGAACCCATGGAGGAGGAGGATGAAGATGAGGAGGAAGACAGAGCCGTGCTCGACGCACTAGCAACAGCTGCGGCTGAGGCTCTGTTCAGTTGTAGCAGTGAATGGGCTGTGGATAAGAGTGCCATGTCCACAGAAGGGGGAAGAGGTAGAGAGGAAGGTGAGGGTCGAGTGGACGTCCCAGACAGGAATCCTAAAGCCATGCTCTCGGTCACTCCAGGAACGCTTCCTTTAACTCCATTGAAGGGCTCGTCATCATCAGCCCTCCTTTTTCTCCTCCTCTGTACAGAACCTGAAGTCGATCCACTCTGTACTTGATCTGACAGTGCCGGGGGTAGCAGGGAGAGAGAGAGCTCTGGGTTCTGCTCTCTGTGTCGCAGGAAGTGAGCTTTGAGGTTCCCTCTGGTTGTGAAACGACTCAAGCAGACTGGACACTGGTACGGCCTTTCACCTGTGTGCGACCTCAAATGGATCTGCAGTGATGAATCACTGCTCAGCACTTTTCCACAAAAACGGCAGACGTGCTGAGGACGTCCTGACAACGAGGCGGATGCCAGAGAGGTGCTGGACTGGAGGTCCTGGGAGTGGCTGGTCGTGGCAAGGGAAGGAGTTGCAAAACTGAGGCCATTGCTGTGACCGAACGAAGAGGTGTTGGATGATTTCTCGTGGAGGTAGCGTGGCGGTAGGCCCAATGACAAGGACAGCGGATGCAGGGAGGCAACAGATGAGCTGAGAGTGGATGAGTTGGCCGTGGAAGAAGAGGAGTACGAAGATGAAGTGGCGCTGGATGATGCCCTGCTCCCAACAACATGTGTAGATCCTGATTTTGAGATGGCTGACTGGGGGAAGAGGGAAGATGGAAGACCGGTCAAAAGTGACGAGGCTGTTGTTGCTGGAGTGGCTGTCGAAGGATGTGTTGGTGATGAAGATGTAACTCCTGTAGACTTCTTGTTGCTCTCGGCACCGTTGTTGTGTGCACTGCTATCTTGGCCGAACACAGCCCCTCCAAGCCTCAGAACATGCCTGCAGATCTCCTCTGTAATCTGCATCTGGTGGATTTGCCTCTGCTGCAAAACCCTCAGCTCCTCTAAGAGAACTGCCAGGGTCGGAGGCACCTGCATGTGTCCCTGCTCCCCAGGTGAGCTGGACGCCTGCTGCTGACTTGGACTGGAGCTTTCACGGTGGGGCAACGCAGAGAAGGAGGACGAAGAGGACGAAGAGGAGGTAGTGGTGGTAGCAGAGCTGCCCATTGGCGGTGAGGTCATGGTGGTGTGAGAGCTTCCTTGGTGAGGCAAGCTGTGGGACCCGGAGGTCTGTCCCAGAGGAGGAGGTGAGTGAGTTTGGGAGGACAACGAAGGGTGAGGGAAATCTGGGGAGAGGGAGGAGTGTGTGTTGGGAAGGGATGTGGTGAAGGGGGCAATGTGGCTGGGCCAGTGGGGAGGAGGTGAGCTCTCACTGGGTAAGGAGGGCGCGTGGAGCCCTCCAGGGGACGGGCGAGGGGCCAGAGGCGGTTGGCAATCTTGGAGAGAGGTGGGGGACGAGGAGGAGGATCCCGATGAGGTCACTTCTGAGCCCAGGGATGTGGATGGTGACTTTATGCCCAGGTGATCTTCTGAAAATTGATAGACAAGGAAAGTTTTGTTTTCTGTTTTTTAAGAAAATATTGAAAATTCTGTGCTTCGTATAGCAATATCTAAAGTCGGACTAACAATCAAGCTACATGACTTCATTAAAACAGTTTTTCTTTAAGCTTGTCTGGTTGCATAGATTGTTTGTTCCCCTTGGTATGGTTATTGTTTTCAAATGTAGTTTAGAAATGATTGTGCATACAAAAGGGTAGTTTTATAGCTTCAAAAGGAAATGCCTCAGAGGAAATTGTCTTGATCAAGCAAATAAACAAGTGCACAAAACTGCAGTCTATGAGTCTTTGTAATGTCTTGTCTCAATCTGTGCTCTCCGGAGCAAAACTCCTCAAACATCTTGCACACACAAAAAAGCCTACGGACCACCTTGCTGCTATGGCAACACATTTTAAAGGACAATAGACATCACCAAGACAACCCATAACCCCTCTTAACCCACCCCCTCCTTACAGCAGTTAGGTCTTTCATCTCCTTATTCACCCTCCCCCCTTACGTCACAGCAGAGGTCAAGGGTCAGGCCATGCCAAGGGTTCTGTGCACTGTCCAGACACTCTGATTGGTCAACTAATCTGACCTCTGCTACTCAGGGGTCAAATTCTTTCAGAATCTTGAGCACAGAGTGAGAAAGAGTAAAAGGAGAGAAGAGGGGGAGGGTAACAACAATGGAGAGACAAACTAACTATTCCCTCCTGGAGTGATATAGTGATGGAATGAAAGACTGTACCTAAGTGAAATTACATATAAATAAACCCGAACCTACAAGAAACACATAAAGGACCTCCAATATAAACTTCAACTTTTGTTCGGTAAAGTTTAAAACTGGAGCAACTGGTATAAATGCACTTGATTCTAAATCCCAATGCAGCCCAACACAAAAGCAATCTCTCCATTACCCCAGGACCCTTTCCCCCCTTCATCCAAACCCCCCAGCTGAGTAGGAGTATACAGTCAAAGGGCTGGGGGGGGGGGGTGAGAAAGAAGAAATAAAGGGGGAGGGAAGTATAGAGAAGGAGGAAAATGGGGGAAGAGGGACACATAAAGGGAAAAAAAAGAATGGATGAAGAGCAAATGAAAAAAGATAATAGAAGGGTGGAAGATTAATCTTGACCAAAAACACTGTCTTCCCTTCCCCCCCGCCCATGCAACTTATTGTTAACAAATAAGAGAGTTCTCTATGCCAATCAAAGACCTCCAGCAGTCAGTGCTGAGCAGCTTGTTGGTTTCCTGGAGGACAAACAGCTCATGAAAATGGCCACAGATGTATGTTAGCTAATCCTGCTCTATTCACTTCACAGGGACGAGTTTATTGGCCCTGGCCAAAGTTGCCTCAGGCCTCTATATAGTGGGGCCCAAAGCACTAAATGACTAAGCAGGAGGGGGGTTTCCTTAGTTGACAAATTCAGATCTAAAAATATCAAGTGGGATCAGGCACGTGTATATATAGAACTTAAAGACAAAACAAATAAAACAAGAACTCTGACGCAAAACTTCCGTAAAATGTTATTTAAAGACTTTGAAAGTTAGTGAACTTTCAGTTACCTGAAATAACCTGTGAGTTACACGGATTATGAGCATCTAATTGAAGACGTCCGATGAGAAAATTCATTCAAAAAAACCCCCAAAAAACAAAAAAACAAAAATAAAAACGCACGAATGCGCTTTTGTGTTTTCTCACCGTGAGATAGCAGCCGTGGTCCTCCCGGATCCGCGTTAACAAGATGCTGGGGTCTCTTCTGCTTCCGGCGTGACATGATTCACGACGACTCAAACAGAGAGGGGGGCATCAGTCGCTTGAATGGCACCAGGCACGTTTTTGCGCACTTGGATGAGCTCCGGGACGCATCCAAAAAAAAGTTCAGATGTCGCGCAGTTCCCGTAAGATCCTGATTGAAAAATCAGGATCCCTGTATTTTGAAAATGTATGTTTGAAAACGCCGAGGCTCCTGGAAACGCGTGGAGGGGGAAGAAGAAGCAAAAAAAAAAAAAAAAAAAAAAAAAAAAAGGTCCCAAGTAAACAAGGATACGTCGGGCAGCACCGTGTCATGTGAAGCTGCTGTGTGTGTGGCTGTTTTCTAAAGTCTCTTCTCCCCCCCCACCTCCAAAAAAAAAAAACTTGTCCAATTTGCGCCCCTCCTCTCCCACTGCTGCCCCGCTAAACACACACACACACACACACACACACACACACACACACACACACACACACACACACACACACACACACACACACACACACACACACACACACACACACACACACACACACACACACACACACACAGAACCACTCCTTGTTCTATGATATTTGCATTTCAATGGCGTGTAACACACAGCCTCCCCGCTTTTCTTCCTTCTTTTTTTTTCTGGCCAGCTTTATTTTTCTTTTACACACTCACACCGCAGCTATAAACTTTCAATAAAACATGACAATAGCGTCTAAGTCTCAGGATGCTCCAAACACACACACACACACACACACACACACACACACACACACACACACACACACACACACACACACACACACACACACACACACACACACACACACACACACACACACACACGCACACAACAGGTCGAATTGGGCGTAAAAAGTTTAGCTTTGTGTTCAAGATAAATGTTTTAATCATTGCAGGGAGATCGTGAAACAACGATCTCTCCATTTAAAAGACAAGCACACAATTGTAAATTATAAGACAGGTGACAATCTGCTTGGAAACGGAAAAAAAAAACGACGGCACTACTTTATAATTATCAGAAAAGTTACACCCATTTCATAAGAGCCGACTGGCAGGTGGTTTGCATCTGCATAAAATAGCAATAATCCTCAACCCCCCCACCAAGTGATGTGATTGTGCGATATTGACTGCACAAGTGATTGCTATTTCTACCCTTTGATTTTCATAGGGCCAATTATCAACAGCAGTGCAGTGAGGGGCTGCTGTGTGCAAGAGGGGCCACACATCCCTTCCACATGCATGCATGTAATTCGTGTGTTATCAGCAGGCGCATAATACCCCCCCCCCCCCCCCCCCCCCCCCCCCCCCTCACCGCCTCGCTCCCCCTCAAAAAGCATCTTACACTGGAGCTCTATTTAAAAGGCAGAGAATAGATGGGAATCTTTGACAATGGCCTGCTGGACACAGTTGAGTGAGCATCTCCCCTCTCTCACTATGAACCCCCGGATCCACTGCTGCACAGCACAATGCCCCTCTTTCACCCCCTGCCTTCACTCCTGTACCACGTGGAGAAATGGATAAAAGCAAGGGAGAAAAAGTGGGAGGAGGCGGTGGAGAAGAAGGGAGTGCTATATTTAAGTAGGTGTCTCACATTATACATATATAGACTATCCACTCAGAAGCCATGAAAGAAAATCACCCATTATTTCATTTGGCCATCCAATTGATTAGACAGTTTAGGACGCTACCTGTCATAGTGTACCTAAATAGTGTGCTCTGCAAATAGAAACACCTTTTCAAAGTTCCGTCCAGCTGAATTATATGTAGTAATGAAATATCATCAATATTTCTTCCTCACCATAAAACACATCTACACTGAATTCAAGTGCTTAGAAATGCTAATGTTTTGTTTTTTTTATCTAACAAACTAAGAAGGTTAAAATGCATGAAAACATGGAGTTGCATAAACATGGCACACTTCAGAAAGTCAATATTAAAACTGCTTTTAACCTACGTAATCTGGTCAAAACTAAAACACAATTATTGGCTAAGAATGAGAAACCAACCAGTTGCTTTGGTTTGACATCTTTTGGTAATTTATTGAAGTGCAAAGTGCATTGGAATGCACTGCAAGAAAGAAAAAAGTAGGGTGCTGGGCAATCTGATCTATAGAATTATATATTTCTGTTATTTAAATACCTGAGGAAGTTTGTTATTGGACCAAATAAAATATATTAAAACACACACATGGATGCATACTTACACTAAAAACATGTATTGGACAGAAAAACACAACTTTTACAGACAAAAAATGACATATTATGAATTTACTGAAATGGGATACAGTTTTGGAGTAAATGTATTTATTTGTTTTCCACAACTATCACGCTGTTCAACTTTATTGATACAATAAATTGGTATTTTAATGAATTAATTACATATTTAATGACACATTTATATGTTTTATTCCAACTGTAATTAATTAATGACACATTTAGTTAATTATTTAAACATGTATTAATTTATTTCCCAACTCACGTGAACGCACCATCATACTTGGACGTAATGACTGGTGGAGCGCGACTTGCAAGCAGCCAATCACATCCCAGGATTCATTGAGTTTCACCTGTGAAGAGACTCTATCACCGGTAAGTTAGCTCAATTAATTTTGCCGTAAAAACTGCTAATACCGACATATAATGGTGCTATTTCACGATGTTCAATGGGCCCCGTTGGATTTGATAAAGAAGTACACGTTTAAAAGTCGACATAGTTTATCTTGAATTCCAAACTGGAAAGAGAGCTTAGCTTTAGCAAACAAGCTAGTGCTAGCTTTGGGTGACATTAACTTTATACAATAGTTTTTCACGTTAGTGACCAAACAGTAAAAAACTGAAACCTTGTTATTGTCACCCAACAACCTTGATTTTATGTAACTCCTAAGAAGTGATGGTGGTGCTTTTACATCTGAATATGTACTTTTGCTATATTTCCATAAATAGTATGTGTAGAGGAAACTGGAAACTCCTTCCGTGTGAAACTCCTTCCCAACAAAGAAAAGTTCCCACATATATCGTCCACCTGCCAGTTACCTTGTGAAACCCAATATGACATGTGTCTCAGATAGTAAATATACACTCTGCTCCTCCATCTATTTTGTTCAGGAGGCATTGCTAAATGACAGTTTACTGTGCTCTTTGCAGATTCGGCCATGTCTCTATGTGATGACACTCTACTGTGTAATTTCTCAAAGTGTCGGATCAAGCTGAGCGGCTTCGCCTGGGTGACGGCCTGCTCTCATGTCTTCTGCAATGTGCATGGGTCAGGTGAGTTGAGCCGCTCCCCTGCCGTCTGCCCGGCCTGCGGCTCCGCCCTGTCCGGGAAGCTCGACATAGTGAGGAAAGAGCTGTCTCCCTCCGAGGGGTACAAAGCCATGGTCCTGGCTGGTCTGCGGCCGGACATCATTCTGGACATCAGTTCCCGTGCGATGGCTTTTTGGAGCTATCAGGTCGAGTACATGCCGGCGTATGAACACAATCTACTGATGGATCTGCGAAGTTTACATATCGTTGCAACACGTTCATCAACCTGTGGGTTCTCCAGGTCCAGCAGGAACATATGTATCAAGAATACAATCTGTCCCGGGCTGAAGCGCAGGTGAAGCAGATGGAGAAAATGTTGACGCAGCAGAACCAGAGCAGGGAACTGGAGTTGAGTGCCATGAGGGGCGAGATCGTCTCCCTGAAGAAAGTAAATTGTTACCTGCGAACCCTTCAATCCATACCTGATGTTATACTTGGAAATAAGCCACTTAATCCCATGTGGAGTTCAGTGAAATTTCATCTGTCCTCTAATACGCTTTGTCCAGAATTAGGGTCGACGGGTGCTGGAGTCCATTCCAGCTGACTGTAGGTACAGGCAGGGTCCACCCAGAACACATCTCCAATCCATAACAGAGCAAGAAAAGACAAGACAAACACACATTAACAGTTTGTATTCAACAATTGGCTTCGCACCACATTTTTCTGGTTGGAAAGAGTTGAAAACCCATGCACCAACAGGAAGAACATACAAACACAGAAAGCCGCCTCCCCCACCCCCACCAGCCCAACCTGAATCTGACACAGTCACTATGACGACACAGTCTAACTGCTACCAACATCATCGGGTCGCCTTTTATCAAATCTCTGTAATCTCAGTAAAACAGCCTCGATATTTGTTGCACCTCAATATAAGATTGTGTGAAATTACAGGAAGACACACAACTTCTTCTTTTTTCTTTTCTTTTTTTTGACAAATGTTGTGGTCAGGTGATGGAGGAGTACAAGAAGAAGTACACCGACGTGTCCGAGAGGCTCATGGAGAGAAACAGGCAGTGCCAGAAGCTGCAGGGGCTGTACGACTCGCTGAAGCTGCGTAACATGGTGGTGGGCGGCGGCGAGAGAGAAATACCGCAACATCAGCAACATCAAGACTTTCCCACTGGTAAGAACGACACCTCGCCTCCCCTGGTGGTATAAACTGGTATTACATAACCGGTTGTTAACCTCTTTAGTGCAGTGAAATACTATTTGCTGAGATTACTCTTTTCTTTTTAGTTCATAATCCAGTTTTTTTTTTTTATTTAACATCTTAAGCTATGACCTTTTGTTTTAGTGCTGTAAAACGATTGCATTTCTTCACCTCATTTCATTTTGCATTTAGCATGAGCAAACAGACCGAAGAAAGAAGGGAATATATGTGCATTCAACATGTTTAGTAAACACTTTAACAGTTTATGTTGGCAAATCATTTATCCCCAATAATCCGTCCCTTTTTACTTCTTTTTCAGCGAGCTACTAAAAATAATTAACTTGTTGACATAGTCCTAAGAGGAGAGCTGACCGTTTCTTATTTCCAATGTTGCTGCAACTGCCGACTAATGTTTACTTTGCGTTATGTCCTATTTTAAGCTGGAAGTGCTTCGGTAAAAAAGACGCCTCCTTCCTGCACAGTGTGCACAATACTTTATTGCACGGTTAAATTTTACTTATTGTTCTTTCTAGTTTTTTCTACTCAAATTATCCACCCAGAGGGCCAATGTGGCGTTTAGTGTCGAGTCATTATGCGCTGCAGATGGGTTCATTGCATACAAGCTTTGAATCAGATTAATCATGATGGATTAACCCGCATTTTTTGTTTTAAAACAAAAAATACCACCAATTCTGTCCTTTTAAATACAACAGCATGAGCCCAATGCTGATACTAGGCTTTTTTTTTTACGTCAAAATCAAACCTTCCGCACTAATATTTGTTTGGAATAGTACATTATATAGATCAATAAAATACTAAGGTGTTTTATAGCCGTCTTGTTCTTATCTTGAGCCTAAATTGCTGCGCGAGAACAAGGGAGTACAGTGAGACTCGTCTTCAAAAAGCACAAACTGCCGCCGCTTTCTCCGTCGAAAGGAAGTAAATCATCAAGAAAGAGTAGCAGGAGTAACGAGGCGAATGCTTATGCGAGGGAATTTAGTGTGCATAACAATGAAGAACATCCATCACGACTCCTGTGCGTCCCCCGTCCCCCAGGCGCCCGGCAGGCCACTCCCCCGCGGAGCCCGCCCTTCTTCCACTTTGGCCCGGAAGCCGAGAGTCGGGTCTTCTCCTGTCTGGAAGCCGAGGGAGGGAAAAGCTTCCAGTTCAGCTCCCCTGCTCGCAATACCGCCTGGCCCTTCACCAATAAGCACTGAGTGCAACCGACTCCGTCACATTTTTTTCCCCCCCCAAGTGCTTCGGCTTGTTAGTGACGGTTCGTAACCTCGTTTCACGTGTTCTGCAATCATTTCAAACCATCTATTTTCAAAAGTGTAACTTTTATTTGTGTTTCATGTAAAATAAATCACAGCATCTCATGCAGCTCCTGCAGTCCGGTTTGTAATGCAACTTTAAACAGATGAACCAGAACTTCACCTTTCACTTCCGAAAAACACAATGACCACGGCTCTTGATAAATACTAAATATGATTGAATATCAGACTCACGTTAAGGCAAAAACTGTGAGAACAATGACTTTAGTTTCTGGAATTTCTTTTAAAATGCCGACAACATAGGTTAATATGATGGAATAAAGTCAAAATGTGGGGTTGAGAACAGGACAGGAGACGGTGAGGAACTATACCGAACTGGATTTTGTCATAAAAGGTCCAAATCAGTACGTGAAGCCTGATATTCAATCATACAGAGATCACGCTTGTGCAGTTTCCTGGTCCGAAACAAAATACATTTTTTGCAGCGGCTCAAAAGATAAAACAAAAAAAACAAAACACAGGCCAGACAGGCAATGTGTGGTGTGTGTGTGCTGCAACATAACATCCAGGCTGCAGCACAAACACGTCGTGTTATTATGGCGGGACTTTCCCCCGGCTACAAAACCTGCAGCAGCCTGGAAAACCTGCGGAAGATAAAACCAGCATGGTCAGAGCCGGACGCTCTGCTGTGACGACACCTAACCTTCTGGAGCAGATTCCTCCTCCTCCTCCTTCTTCTCTGCTGCCGCAGGCGGAACGCAACCAAAACCAAAGAGTGGAAACGGGCGAGTCGCGGCTCAAATCCGCAAAAAAAAAAAAAAAAAAAAGCAGAGACGACGCCCCTCCTGGCCGCGCTTCCACACCTTGTCCGTGAAAAATCGCGAGCAGAAGGCGTGAGAAGGCGTTGCCCTGGCGACGCCTCCGTGCTCCCTTGAGCAAGACATCTTGGTTCATTTAACGTATAAAACAACCCCCCCCACTTTACACCCACTACGAGAGTAGAAAAAAAACTTATAAATAAAAACATAGGGGGGGGGGGGGGGGGAACTTGTTCTCATGAGTCAAAAGGAACACGAATTCAGACATTTTGGAAAAAAAAAATCTTCCGCGCAGAACTTTCCGTCTCGTCGCGAGGCTCATTCCTGCTGCATCTTGTAGCTGACGGACGTCACGATCTGGCTCTGGGCGTTCTGCAGCTTGCCGTTCACGATGAGCAGCAGAGGAGAATCCACTCGTATGCTTTTGAAGTCGAATGACTGTCGTGTGGGAGGGGAGACGTGGAAAAAAGACGGGGACAGTCAGACAAACCGACTTGCTTGAATTTGCAAACGGGAGCGGACGACGGCCCACCTTGTCTCTGTGCGTTACGCTGTGCACCTTGAGATGAGGTTCGGGAATGACTACAGAATCGCCGATCAACACGCCCCAGCTGTTCGCCGTGTTGTAAACCATCACCACCATACAGGTCTCTTCACTGTCCACCACGCCAAATGTACTGGAGGAGGGGGGAAAAAAAAAAAAAAAACATTCTTCACTGTCAAACCACGAGAATCGTCATCTGGTCGTCGGTGGGGCGAGACGCGCTCACAAGGCCATGCGATCCTCGGACGCCAAGCTGAAGACCACCTTCCCCAGGGCGGCCCCGCCGGCGTTGTGGCCGTGTTTGAGGGAGGCCAGGGGCCGAGGCTCCAGGCTGCCGACGCGGCCGGACGGGGAGCGGAACTTGGGGGACGAGCAGGGGCCCAACGCCGAGGCGCTGAGGTTCGACAGCATGGTGCGTAGACGCCGCGGCTTCACTTTCCCCTGGACACACAGAGGGGCGGGAAGGTGAGGGGGAGGCACGGGATACAAGCACTTTGCTGCCACCTTGTGGTGCCAAGCAAGTACATTTTATAAAAGAAGTTTATGTACAAGAGCTGAAACAGTTAGACATTTTTAATTATATTAATATTGATTGAATATTATTGTCAAACTGATACTGAAGTGAAGCTTTAAGGCCGGATCCCAGAGCAATAAAATAAAGTTTCACTGTTAAAGAAATCAAATAAAAAGCTTGTAAAATGGTATTTCCCCTTGCTAAAAAAAACAAACAAACAAACCTAATTTTCCTCTCATATCGGAGGCGGCACATTCTGATTCCTCAGAATCATCGGCACAGTGAGGATGAGCAAACGTGTCGTCTTGCCTTGTTCTGCGTGAGCTCTATCGCTTTCTCCAGATACTCCAGGAGCTTCCTCTCCTTCGTCGACGGGTCAGTCCAGCCGGGGTCGAGCGCCGCCGCCCGGCCGTAGCCCTCGAGGGCCGAGCCGAACATCTCCTCGTACTGGAACAGGTGGGCTCTGTTGAAGTGGAGCTCCGGGATACTACGGGCAATCTTATCTGCGCTCTCCTGCAGACGGCGAGACGGGGAGGTGAGCAAGGAAGCACACGTCCATTCTCAACCTGGGAACGAGTCCCACTGTTACAGTGTGTGTGTGTGTGTACACTCACAGATTGTGCATAAGCCCTTAGGGCTTGCTTAGAAAACTGCGGGTCCTGTCCACACGTGAAGAACAGACTCAAATAGGCATTCCCGAGAATATCTGCAAACACAGTGACATTTGAAACGTCGGGTCGAGCCGGAGCCCGATGTTTATCACGCTGCGCTTTTATGGAAGGGGGGGGGGGGGGGGGTAGAACTACTCACACCACGACGTCCCGTCGCCGTCGTCCAGCTCCACAGCCTGCCGAGCCATGTCCGCGCTTTGTAGAACCTGCTTGCCGTGCAGGTCGCCGTCGGCCGCAGGCAGCTGCCGCAGCACCATGGACATGTTGCGTAGAGACACCTTGTTCTTGCTCTGCGCGGGGAGATGAGGCAGAAGGCGTGTGTTGCGTGTGTTGTGACGGGACAGGCCGTTAAAATAACGTCCGAGGCTCTCAGCCAAAACACCAGGACTCTTATGAACGCCAAACAAATTAAATAGGCGTCCTCACCTTCTGCAACGCCCCGGTGAAGCAGTCTCTGGCCCCCAGCAGGTCGTCTTTCTTCCAGTGCTGCTCCCCCAGCGCGTTCCAGGCGTCCACCAGGCTGGGCTCCAGCTTCAGCGCACGGGAGAGGCACTCCTCTGCGACGGCGCTGAAGTCCGGGGCCACATTCAGACACCTCCCCTTCTGCAGCCAAAACTCTGCTCTGTCCTTGAAGGATTCTGTCGGGAGTGGCAAACGGCCACGGTGAGTGCAAATGATGTTTTCCATACCAAATACTGCGTTGTTTTTTTTTGTTTTTTTGTTGTTTAAAAAAAAGAAAAAGAAAAACAGACCTTCTTTCTCCTCCAGTTTCTTCAGTGTTTGCTCCACCTGCTGAGCAACGTCACTCTTTTTGTTTTTGGCCTCGTCGATCTTGTGCGTCTCGAAATAACAGTCTCTGAACGTATACAAATCATCCACCAGCTCCTGAGCAGGAGGAGGGGGGAGAACAAAAAAAAGAGGACAGGATTAAAAATAGATTAAAGGCACATCAAACTCTGTCTGCATGGTCGATGAAGGCCTGTACTCCACGTTATCAAATGGTTGTTATCCTTGCACTCTCACGTCATTAAATAACTGCTGACCTGGACACTATTGGTTTAATGCCTCCATCACATGCAACCCTGTTTCATGTTGATTTATAATTACTACTATTATTATTACAACTCATCAATAAATCTGATTTATAAACCTGGGCGGTAAGCTACATTCCTTCAGTATAGGTCAAAGTAAGCAGATTTACACATCATTGTTGAAGATGATGGCCTTTAACCCTGCTGGTCATCTCGTACTGACCCATGCAGTCTATTCATCCTCGTGAATCGAACTGGTTCCAACGACAATCTGCTGACTCAGAAAAAAAACCCTGCGTGGAACCGCTGCATCTATTTACGTATGAATGTGTAAAAACATTCCGGGTTTTTTTGCACTTGCAGGATAAATAACAGGTGAGAAACACCTAAACGTGCCTGTTAGCATGACAGCTGCAGCCGGTTGTTGGATTAACGACAGAGCAAGTCACAACACGAGAGGCCCAGCTCATGTAAAGGGTTGAGGACGAGTGTTTGAGGGAAAACTGTAGAAGGACGACTTGCCTTCACTATCTGCAGCTCGTCTTTCTCTTCCACAGCCTCGACACTCTTCTCCTCCTCCGCCATCTTCGGAACACAGTCAAAGCCAGCCGCCGCTCCGTTCACCGGTGCGCAGATACACCAAGCATTACGGTAAGAGTTCGCGTAAACGGATTTCATAATAAGAGTCAAGTTCCAGCGAACGAGAACCCAGTGATAAAACAAATTATTACTACTGCTAATAATAATAAGCAGCAAAGCTAGTAAATGACTGCATTACGAATACTTAAATAACCTTTAGGAATCAAATATAATAAAATGTATTGCCCGCAGGAGCAAAAACAAACAAGTTCAGTTTCAGTCAGACGTGTTAATGTTACTATAATATAATAAACACCTTCCCATTCTGATGTCATTAAAAATAAAAGCTAAAAAATAATAGGAGATTCAAATAAATATTAAATTAATTCTCTTTGTTGAGATAAACCCATTTCCCTTCATAGTGATAGACCAGTTAAGGATGTGACATATCACAATAATACCCCTCTGAAAAGGCACATAAAAGAGTATTTCCCTTTAAATTTCAGACTGATATTAAAAGGAAATTCCCTGCTATCAAATCTCATGTCACATTGATAGTAGACCCCTTCAGGATGTTACCCACAAAGTCCCAGGCAAATCTGATGTGTCATTTTTTTTTAAAGCGATAGAAGACACTATTCAGTTAATAAAGGGATATTCTGATGTGTTATTTCAAAATAAAAGGCATGACCAAACACTTGATGTAATATCGCCTGATTTCAAGTTGCATCCATTCCAAAATACCCAGTTATCATATTGCCACTCTATATCACGGTGATAGTGGACCGTTCCAGGAGACCACGCAGTTGATATTACAGCTGCAAGCAGTGTTAAACGGGTCTTTGCTACTTACTGAAATAATGGAAATAATTTGTAAATGTTCAAATATTTTGTAAAGTTTTAAAAAGATATGAAGAATTGTAAAGTGGTTAAAAATCAAACAAACAACTAATTCTCAGAATCAGCGTTCACACAATCAAATGTCAATAATTGCCTTGGTGAAAATCACCCAACATTAGTGTATTCATGACGCATTAATTTATTTTGTTTTGTTGCTATGTGTTATTATTGGCAGTAGTATTAATTTGAGTTGTATTCACCATTTAATAAGGGCGAGCTCTCGCTCAGTGGAGTGGCGCTTTTATCTTGAAATCCGACTGAGCGCGCTCTTACAGTAACGCATGGTGTATGGCCGCACCATTAAACAACGGCAGTTGGCTTGATTGTCATCTTCACGTGAGATCCGAGCAGCAGCCACCAAAATACTCCAACGTACGAACCGTGCAGTAAATCTCATACTGCACCGTCTGCAAGCCGACGGAAAACCGACCTGTTTCTCACAGAACCACGACTGGAGAGAAATTTAGCTCACAAGAATTTTAATTTGAGTGGCGCCGGGGTTTCGGGTTAACTGGTTTCCGTGTTAACTGGTGACAAACTTCCTCGAGCGCCCGGCGTTGCTGCAAGCAACAGCAGCCGATGTAATAAGACTCATAAATTATACGGCCGCTTCGAATCTTTAGTGTGAATGTGGCGAAACGGCCGTCGCCGGGACAGTTCCGGATTTCTGTCAGGTTCTTAACATTTGCTCTTACGAACGGTAACGACGACGGACGCTCAAGAAAATTCGTCACAAGTTAACAGGGAAACCAATTGATCTATTACACCGGATGTGAGCGTGGTCCTTTCTCAAAATCCATCCGGTGCTTTGTAAAATTAACAAAACAAACAAAACAAGAAAAGATGGGTATTTAAAAAAAACATTGCCACGAAAATACCAGTAAATATGACATATATTTTTCTC
The DNA here is from genome assembly GCF_963422515.1 of Blennius ocellaris. Classification (NCBI taxonomy): domain Eukaryota; kingdom Metazoa; phylum Chordata; class Actinopteri; order Blenniiformes; family Blenniidae; genus Blennius; species Blennius ocellaris. Next base: position 8,993,586 of record NC_137672.1, read on the forward strand.
ATCCTAATTTAGAGATGATACGATCGACGGTATCGTCAGCTGAGGCCCGGAACCATTAATTACCTACAAGTTTCCTATCCGACGCTTTCCCTCCCGTACCGCGTTTGTAAACGGCGGACAATGTTTTTGAGATTTTGGGTTTAGTTTAAACGGACTGGGTTTTCGTGTTTTGCGTCCCCGCTCGGTGCAGCTCGTCATGTCGGACACGTGGAGCAACATCCAGGCGCACAAGAAGCAGCTGGACTCGCTGCGCGAGAGGCTTCAGCGGCGGAGGAAAGACCCCGCGCAGCTTTCCGCCGGTACGTCCAGGCCACGCAGGGGGACATAGTCACGATTCAAATTTGTCTCATCACTTTGTTTTCTATCGCTTTGTTTATCACCTTTTTTTTTCGTCTTTTTTTTTTGTCTATCGCTCCACTTTGTAGAAGCCGGAGGCAGCACAGACGTGTCCACCACTCGCAGTGACAGTCCGGCTCCATCCACTCCGCTCACGTCCCAGGAGGAGACCGAAAAACCTCCGGACCCCGAACTCGAGAAAAGGCTGCTCGGATACCTGTCCGACCTGAGTCTCTCAATGCCAACAGACTCCCTCGCCATCACTAATAAGCTCAACAGTGTGAGTTTTTGCCTCTGAGCAACATTGTCACTGAATGCAGACGTCGTTCTTTGAATACATTTCTTCTTCTTCTTTTTTTTTTTTTACTCCTCTCCCCACAGTCTGAATCGGCTGTCAGTCATGGGTGCATCCAGAGTCTGCTGCTCAAATTCTCCGCTCAGGAGCTCATCGAGGTCCGACAGTCCAACTCGGCTTCGTGTTCCACGGCGCTGTCTTCCACCCCGTCTGCCACAGTCGTCATCGCCGTGGACCACACGAAACTCTGGGCCATGATCGGCTCTGGGGCTGGACCCCAGAGGACCGGGGTCAAGCGAAAGGCCGAGGATCAGCCTCACGGCAAAAGGGCCGCCGGCTTCTCGCCCTCTCTGCAGAGCTCGGCCTCCCCTCCTCCTCACTCGTCCACCAGCTCTCTGACGCCGGCGTCCTCCACGCAGCTGGCGGGGCCTTCCACATCTGGTGGCGGGGCCGAGAAGAAGGGCCGGAGCAGCAAGAACCAGTCGTCCCACGTGGACATGGAGATCGAAAGCCTCCTCAACCAGCAATCCACGAAGGAGCAGCAGAGCAAGAAGGTAAGGGGGTGTGGTTCCTGTCGCTTCAGACTGTGGGGGGACGACTTGAGACGTGAGCATTGTCTCCGTTCAGGTCAGCCGAGAGATCCTGGAGCTGCTGAACACCAGCACGGCCAAAGAGCAGTCCATCGTTGAGAAGTTCAGGTCACGGGGTCGAGCTCAGGTCCAGGAGTTCTGCGACCACGGGACCAAAGAGGAGTGCGTGCGCGCTGGAGACACCCCACAGCCGTGCACCAAGCTGCACTTCCGGTCAGTCGGCGTGTCTCATGTCTCCGTCGTTTAGAGTGAAAATGTACACCTCAGACGCTGAGACGACATTATTTGGCTTTGCTTTTGCAGACTAAACCCTTTCCAAATCATTTATCCCGGCAAAGCACTAACAAAAACATTGAATATATATTATTTTTATAAATAAAGAGTCAACAAGATGCACTGGTTCTGTTTGGATCATAAATAATGAACAATAATATGAATGCAACCGTCAGACTAAAAATCTGTTCATCAGACATACGATTCATTTAAAAAAAAAGAAGAAGAAGCAGTTAATGGATATGGACGGTGGCTATTTGTGCTCTTCATTTGACCACGTTTATCAAATTTAGTTGTTAAGGTGCTGATTTATCATCATTCATTCTAAAGTTGCTTGGTTTTAGTCACATGGTGACTCTTCTTCTTTTGAACTCGGTATTTATCGGTCTACTGTAATTGATTTGAAACCGTTTGTGAGTCATCACAACACTAGTTTGTATAATAATTATGTAGTAAATAGATAACAAATGATCCTGCAGTTTTTTTGTATAAAATGTGTCACTCATATTAGAAGTTTTGACCTTTTATTGAGCATTTGGCCACATTTGATAAATTCCTCATTTCTTCCTGTAACTTTTAACCTAATGATACAAAGATAATTGAAACGGTGCTGAATATCAGTAATAGATGTACCTTTTGCACGTGATTTGGAGAGAATCATTATTATTATCGTCACTCAGTGGTGCATGTCTGGTGTCTTGTGGTGCAGACGCATCATCAACAAGCACACAGACGAGAGCCTGGGCGACTGCTCCTTCCTCAACACGTGTTTCCACATGGACACCTGCAAGTACGTGCACTACGAGATCGACAGCCCCCCGGAGGCCGAGGGCAGCCTGCTGGGGCAGCAGGTGGGCACCACCGAGCTCAGCCTCCACGCCGGAGACGCAGACAGCAACGTGGGGAAACTCTTCCCCTCCCAGGTGAGGACGGGTCCCACCCCGCGTGTCGACCGAACGATCAGCCGGATGCAAAATTAACTTCTTCTTTTGTTTGTTTTGCTTCCGCGGTGCCACGACAGTGGATCTGCTGCGACATCCGCTACCTGGACGTGTCCATTCTGGGGAAGTTCGCCGTGGTGATGGCCGACCCCCCCTGGGACATCCACATGGAGCTGCCCTATGGGACTCTGACCGACGATGAGATGAGGAAACTCAACATTCCCATCCTGCAGGACGACGGATTCCTTTTTCTCTGGGTCACCGGCAGGTACATTATTCAATGTTCTTTTTTTTTTACATTTTTAAAAGGTCGTAAATGTTCTTTTGCAACTTGATGTCCCACAATAACCAGGACTTGAGACAAATGTTGTTTTTCCGACAGGGCCATGGAGTTGGGCAGAGAGTGTCTCAGCCTGTGGGGGTGAGTGTGTTCCGCCACCAACTTCTCCCATCATCACGACCCTTCTCGTCTAACCTTGTCTTCTTGTTTTGATCTCCCAGCTACGAGCGCGTCGACGAAATCATTTGGGTGAAAACCAACCAGCTCCAGAGAATTATCCGTACGGGTCGGACGGGTCACTGGCTGAACCACGGGAAGGAGCACTGCCTGGTACGCGGCGAATCTTCACTGTGGCGCTCCGAGTCCAGGATCCTGCTGGGCTCAGATCCTCATCAGTGAAGATTTAGATTTTTGTTGTTGTTGTTTTTTTAAAGTGGGTCAGTTGAACGTGTTAATTACATCAGTAGCGTGTTTGTCCCCAGGTTGGCGTGAAGGGAAACCCTCAGGGCTTCAACCGGGGTCTGGACTGCGACGTCATTGTGGCCGAGGTAAACAGCCGTTCACGTTTCGCCACGCATAAAGTGAGACGGTGTATATTTTCACGCGCCACTCACAGATCGGCCACCTTCTAAAACTGACATCGAATATACAGTTCTGTTATTACAGTATGAAATTAAAGGTTCCATCTTATTTGTGGCCTTAATTTCCAATGTGGCACTCTGGTAGGTTATGTAAAAAGGTAGTACCTGTATATTCCTCCAGCCTCATTCGGCGTCCTGCGTCTCCTCAGGTTCGCTCCACCAGCCACAAGCCAGATGAGATCTACGGCATGATCGAGAGGCTGTCGCCCGGCACCAGGAAGATCGAGCTGTTCGGCCGGCCGCACAACGTCCAGCCCAACTGGTAACCAACCGGCCAGCTGTCACTTGAAGCCGGTTCTCTCGTTTCTTTAAATGACCTTTTTTGTGGGTCGTTCTATCCCCTCTTGCAGGGTAACGCTTGGAAACCAGTTGGATGGGATTCACCTGCTGGATCCCGAGGTCGTGGCTCGGTTTAAGGAGCGGTACCCAGACGGCGTCATCTCCAAGCCCAAGAACATGCAGTAGTGACGGTGTCGCATGTCTGGAGACGTCTGCTTTATATAGGCTGGCTTTTTTTTTTTTTCTATACCTGTGAGCATTTTTATTAAATAAACACGGTCAACAAGACACACTTGCTCTGTTTGGATCATGAATAATTCAAACTACAACATGCGAGTTACTGTTGGTCAGTCCCTTTAGAAAAACTTCAATTTATTGCATCACTTAACACATATTGTAAAAGTGGCATTAAAATCAGGGAAATACTGGAGTGATTATTTTAGAACGATTGTTCCGTGTCTGCAAAAATCATATTTACACCAAAAAAAAGACACCAAGACATTTTGTTTAATGCTTTTGTATTGTTAGTCAAAAATGAAATCTTTTCGACGTACCATGGATTTGAATCGGTGATCACCGTTCGTTTATGACAACACGAGTTAACATTTGCATCTAATGCAATAGGAAGTCCCATTGTAAAAATATAAAATGACAAAAGACTGCAGCTCGCCTTAATAAACGCTTATTCCTTTACTAAACTAATGTGAGTAAAAAAAATAAAGCTGCTAAACATTGAATCTGGTCTGCAAATGTTTTACACAGTATCCACATGACGTCTAATGCGTTCAGATTCTAGGATTAGGGATAATGCCTTTTATAAAAAAGCAAATTCAAAAATGTGTCACAGAGCAACGTTACAAAAAGTTAAACGCAGTTTTGGAAAAGTAGCCGGCGAACCAGGAGCTAATGGGCGAGTAGAAAACTGAGCCGGTTTCTAAAAGGTTCTTAAAAAAATGGATTTAAAAAAAAAAAAAAAGAAGCGAAGCAGAATGCACTTGATGGTGAATGCTGTAAACAACGTTCCGTTCCGTCTCCTCCCTCCTCCGTTTGGCCAGTGGACTCAACAGCCGAGTCTCATGAAGTCCGGTCCGTTTTCCTTCTTTTAGCGGTGCTGCGTGAGCGTCGACGACCCAGAGGTTAAATAACAAGCAGTGGCTCTGCAACAACTACTGCGGATCGCATCTATTAAAAAAAAAAAGGCGAAATTGGGAGTCCATCATTCGCTCCCCCCCTCCCTCCCTCAGTAGGTGGCGTCCACCGCGTTGATGTTGCTGTCCAGCTGGTGTCTGAAGGACAGCCGGGCCTTGGTGGAGAAGTAGATCTGGGAGCCGCGGCTGAGGCCTCCTGAACATTCGCTGTCGCTGCCCCAGGAAGTGGTGGAAGAGAGACGCGGTTTCATTTCCTCAATGGGAACTGGGTGGAGCGGAGAGGAGAGCAGCCGTTAAAGACTGGAATGTCGCTTTTAAAAACGACGAGATGGGTATTCGTCGCCTACCTTCGTCGGGCGGACACTGCCTGCTCTTGCAGCGTTCTTTGCAGCGTCTGTAGAACGGGAAACACTGCAGCATCTTCACACCCATGTCTGAGGAGAGAGACGAGCAGAAATGCAACATGAGTCGGATGGAAGTTGTCGTTTTCAAAGATCGGCGATGCCGCAGTGAACCAAGCAACCTTCCAAATAGCATCGAATCCATACCATGATTGTGAAAAGCTGCACGCCAATGGCAGCAGATACCCTGCTTCCTGTTCAGTTTTTATTTATTACGACACTGGTGACCTCTGCTGAAGGAAGCACCCAAACAAACCTCTGCTCTCGCTCCATTTTCCCAATCACATTGAGCTGCATGTCGCCAAAATCGGCCCTCGCCACAACCGATTACGACGCGTCCTTGATCAAACACGACGTAGGCGTGAGGCGAGCGTTCCTCCGCCGCTCACAGTTAAGCAGCCTTATCAACAGTGACAGCAGCAGTGACAGTTCCTCGTACTCCTCACCCGGGTCACAGTGTAATGGAATTATGATGCCGCGCTTCAAGCGGCGTGATAGCTTAACGCGAGCCGACGGGAGGGGGGGGTGTTGGACGGCGCCGTGGCCCCGACGGAAGGACGTCAGTGGACCGCGGCCCGGCGGAGAAACCCGACGAGCTCTCCTCTTGACGGCCAGACACAGATTACACAGAGGTGATCTGATGACGAGCGGCTCAGTTTTCTCCGCGGTCGGGATGTTTTGTTTCCTCGCGCGATCTGATTCTTCCCCGTGTTCTTGTGTACAGTGTGTAGTGTGTGTGTGTGTTTGTTTTTACACTTGACCTCATCCTGTAGGCCAGTCACAATGACAACCGCTGAGTGAAGAGAAAGTCGGAGCGAGATTTGCTCAGAAAGTGAGAAGAAAAATCCTCTTCAGCCTCGACAAACCTACAATTTCCCCCCCAAAAGCCGACTTGGTTCTGACAGACGGGGGGGAAATAGAGGAGATTCAAGTTTTTTCTCTCAACATATGCTGACATTGCGTCTATTTCAGCTGTTTACTCTGAACTATGTGCAGTCAGTGAGACTGTCAGAGCGACATGACGTCTCCCACCTGGCCACTTCTTTGCTGCTGCAGCAGATAGAAAACATTCTAGTTGGAAAGTTTGTCCATTAAGTGGAAAAAAAGCTCCGCTAATTCACGTCAAATTCACACCGCTTCGGTCAATTTTTCGTTCTTTTTTTTTTCCTCGCCACCTCCAGCACCTCCCTCCTCCGTCGCACTCAGGTGTCTCTGGGGAAACCTGAACCCACTTCCACACACACAGTGGCTCCATTATGTTTAGTCCATTTAGAGGTTCACCGCCTGTGAGATGAGAACTGGCAGTATGGCGTTCATTGTAAAGGAGAAAAGAAAAAAAAGGCCGGCCAGCTCAGGCTGACCAGGTTTTTCCCTCCTCCACCTACTTTCCCAGACAAACACACACACACACACACACACACACAATATGAAGGCTGTGGTCAGTGGTGAGGAATTTCGGGCATAGATCATGATTGGCTGTGGGGGTCTGGCAGCACACAGCAGGCTGAGAGCCTGGTGCAGAAAAACAACCTCAGATGGCCAACACACACTACCATTAACACCGACGGAGGAAGAGGAAAGAAAAAGGCTTGAAAGCAAAGGAAAACACAGAAAGTAGGTATATTTGAGAAATAAAGACTATAGACGTAAAGGACAGACGCTTTATTTTACCTAAACTGTATGTCAAAGCGTCCAGGTGTGATAAACAGCCCCTGAATAACACAGATTGACTTGTATAAAGAGTGGTGGCTGACTGATTGGGCTCAAAACCGAGAGATCTGCATAAAACAACAAGAAGAAGAAGCTTCTGCCTCGTGACTTCTGGCTGTTTATCGTTCACAGTGCACTGAAGCATGCTTCCGGCACCCTGGCAAGTTGAACGTGATCCCTGCGCTTATTTTTCAATGTCAGTCAAACTTTTCCTTGAAAAGTTTTTCTTTTCTTTTCAAAAGCCCCCAAAGCTCTAGTATCTTCCAGCAGGCCCACATTTCTTAGCTTTATAAGAGTCCTGCCCAGAGCCACTGCCCTCTGCACAAAGCCACACACACGCCTGCCAACCTGCATGACGCACACACTCTGTCTGCATGTATATTATCTGCACGAGTGTGTGTGTGTGTGTGTGTGTGTGTGTGTGTGTCCATTAATAGCAGCATACAAATCCGCTTTCATTAATATTAATCACAAATGGGGGGTGAGGTCGATTTTACAGCTTTTCCACAAAGCTCCCTCACAAGGTAGGATCTATCTATAGATCAATAAAATATTTGATTTGCAGCTAAGTTTTTATCATGCATGTTATATTATTAACCCCAGAAAGATACAAAAGTTAGTGTGCAATTCTGATTTTCGATCATTTAGCTTAAACTCAACAAAAACCCTTTTACGCAATTCATTATAAATGTGTGAATATCAAAATAGACGGGAAAAATCTAGAAGCAGAGTTTCCAAAACTACTCGGGATTCTTTACTTAACTAGAAGTGCAAAAAGTAAAAAAAAAAAAAAAAAAGTACCCACATTGGTTTGTTTGTGTTTGACATTGCGGAGCGCTCGTACGGTCGCTCTCGCGCGCGCGCGCGTCTGCGGAAATGTGAATGAGCCGCTGCGCCAGACGGGCTAATCTGAGCTTTCATCTCGACGCATCACTTATCTCTCTCCCCGGCTCCTGGAGGAACACCCCCCCCCCCCCCCCCCCCCCCCGGGTGCGCTTTGCCTCAAACCTTATTAACGGAGCCTGACGGCGGCGCGCGCCGCAGCCGGACCGAGGCGCGCGTCCCTTGCCGCTCATTAAACTGCGAAGACGCTTTCACGAGAAACAAAAGGTGACCCAGTAGCCCGTCGAGGCGTGAGGGATAAAGTTTGACAGGACTATTTACCCTCCCGCCGACACGCCTCCTCCCGTCTCCCCGGCAGATATTTAGTAAACAACACGTTATAGCTGTGATGTCTATTAATTGGACAGGAGTCACTCACCTGAGGACGTGAATGAGGACCGGGTGGGTTTTTTTGTTTTTGTTTTTTCCCCTTGCAGGATCCTCTGGTTAAAAAAAAAAAGAAGAAAATGTGGTTCAGAGTCCCGAAACTCCAGGGACCTGTGTCCTCATTGGCGACGCGGGAGAAGCTGGCGACGCGCGGAGGGACTCCACTTTAAATAGCCTAATCCCAGCAGCATGGCGATCAGACACGCCTGCTTTCTCTCCCTCCCTCTTCCTCCCTCCTCCTCCTCCTCCTCCTCCTCCTCCTCCTGCACATATCCCACGTAGCGCCTGAACTCATTTGTTGTGCTTCTGCCCGGCCGCTCTGTTTCAACTGCCAACACAGAATGTGATCAGAAATAGTCTGCGGGGTGTATAAATAGCCGCACGATGGTGTTTGACCGAAAACAAGCATCCTTTCAGTTTGAAACAGAAAAAAGGTCAAAGGTCATCTACTACTAGAAGAGATTCTCCTCATTGGTCAAGCCTTCATATGACTTCCACTTAATCAGCGTTTCTACATTCTGCACTGGCAGCATCTATATGTTTAACCATTATTATCAATGACATGTTCTGTGTGCCTCCTCAGTAAATAACACTGTAGGACGGTGGGACGACATGTCAAAAGCAACTTCGATCAATATGCAGCAGCCTTTATGATAACTAGCAGTTATGTGCATTGTTTAACAACGTTCTTCTACTTGATGGTTTCCTCTGTGAATGTCATCACGGTGTGTCGTCACTGACGACCTCTGGAGAGAAGAACCACTGTATCGGTGTGAAACAAACGCGGGAACAAAGGTTGTTGTCCTTCACCTCAAGTTCCCCTATTTTACCATCAACAAGAATAATGGCTGATTATTGGCTGATCGCTCGACTGTTTGTGTGTAACAGTGTGGTGCAGCAGATGCTGGGGAAAGAAAATACACTTTCCAAATACACTTTCTTCACTTACTAATGAAAGAAAGCAATATATATAATATATAATCCCACAACGTGGAATTAATAAAGTGGTGTTTATTATTGTCTAAGTAAATATTCAATACAAGTAAACTGAATTAAGTGCTTTCTATTGACAACAGATACAGCCATGAGTGTTTTTGCACATTTTTTGTGGCAAAACAATGTTTTTGCTTTATGATCAAATATAGTTTCAGCGAAATAACAGAAATACAAATGTTCAGTGCTCTTTCCAAACTTGTGTTCACGAAGGAAAGGTGCACGAGGTACACATTTAATACGTGGGTAAATTCCTCTTAAGTTTATTTTCGGGGATCAAACAACAAGCCCATTGAAATGTGTAAAGCGGTTTGAAGAACAGCACTGGGCTGCAGAACAGTTGTGGGCTGCGGCGCCGCATTAGTGCGGAGCTGCCGCCCTCCTCTAAAAAGTAGGTGACGCCTTCAAGGAATAAAAGTGTGACCTGGAATGTTTTGTCACCCTGCTGGTCTGGTCCTGCAGCGGCTGTACAACAGAACAGGACATGCAGACACGAAGCACTTTAAAATGAAAGTCCTCCAGCAGATTACATCAAGGCTGGACGCTGATAACAAGGTGAATCAAACCTGACGCCTCGGACTGAGGGAGAACTTGCCTCTTTTTTTTCTTTTTTTTTATTGCTGTTTGGTTGCTTTCTGGCCTGGTGTTTAAGGCTTATTGAGGGCAGCTCCCTTGTTGCAGGGATTTAGTCTGGTGGAAATTTACCCAGATGAGTTCACAGAGTGAGCCAGAGCCAGGCTGCCGGTTAGAAAATCACCCGGGAAACACTCAGCGGGCTGGTTTTATGAAGCCGCTCCTGACGTCTGAACTGCCACCGACTGTTTGCACAAGGAAAACACGTGTAGATGAATATTTACTGGTTATCATCTTTAAGATCTCCTTCAATCTAATACGCAAACACCTCTATGGATGGTTTTAGGTTCACATCCTGAACATTCAAATGTGTCATTAGATTCAGGTTTTCAGCAAAGTCATTTGTATTGTTGAGAAAATCTCTATTGGGAATAATAGCGAGACTAATCTAGGAATCTTATTGTTTGGAAACAAGGCACCACAGAATATTTGACAATTTATAATTAGCTGAGGTGCAAAACACTGATTTGTTGTTTTAGCCATTTAAACTGACAGTGGGATTCTACCTGAGATATCAAAGGTAACCGTGGAGACAAAATAACAAACTGCGGCTGAAAAGTCTTTTTGATTAGATTATGTGCAACAACTTTATGTTAACTTAAGACATCAACACCATTTTTTACTGTCTTCTTTTGGTGTTGTATTTCATAAAGGTTAATTTCCAGCTTTTCCGTTCTCACTACAATGCATAATTCTGACATAAATACTTATCATCCTGCCTGCAGAGCTGCAAGTATAACTGATTACAAGAGTTGCAGTCAAAGCACGGTGCCGTTATTATTCATGCACGGAGGCTGCTCTTTAACAGTCCATCACGGCTGATGACTGAGAGGTTTTCCACTGCGGCGCCTCCAAAACCTGTCATCTGTCCAGCAGTGACCCGGTACATGCACACGCTCAACAGATTTACACCTGCGAATGTGGGTGAAGGACAGACGAGCCTCGGCGTGACGTTTGTCGCCGATTCTAAATTTGCTCTGCGTGGATGATTAACAGCGGCGCCCTGGACTCGGTCCAGACCAGTAGTTTTCAATCAATCCCTGCCGAAAAAAAAAGGGATTTTCCTTTCTCTTGGTTTTTTTTTAAGTTCTTTTCTGACGCCGAATAGTAGTTCCTGTCACGTCTTCAGCTGAGAGTTGAAGCGATCTCTTCTGTGCTGTCACCTCCGTGCATTCACACACTCATTCCTCTCCTTGTAAGGTGACAAGTGTCCCCCCCCCCCCCCCCGGCAATCGGCAATGCTTCCCGTGGAGTCCGACCACGAGGTTCAGATATCAGGGCCCTGACACCACTCCCACTTTCCCGCCGGCGTGGAGTGGCTTTGAGATATCAGACGCCGTCGGCGGGGAGACAATGTGGAAACTGGCAGCGTCATAACATTGTGTTCAATGTAATTAAACCCCTCAAGGGTTTACTGGGCCACTGGTCCCGAAATAAATGCAGCGAACATGACGAGAGGTTGCAGTTTCGTGTTGTAGTTCAACTGGTCGGCGTTGGTGAAGAGCTGGAAGTGATCCCTTAGAGCTTAAACTTGGGAAAAGCGCGGCGGAGAGATTGCGACGAAAACACAGAGATACAGACACACACACGTAATCATTCACAGCCCCGGCCGACCCAGAGGCACCGCATCACCACTCATTGTGTGAACGTACACCGGACAGAAGTTGTCCAATAATTCAGCTGTAATAGTTGCATAAAGGTGACGCCAAAGATCACGGGATCTTAATGTTTGACCCACGCTGCCTGTTAACTCCCTGGAGGGCCGAGCTTGAACACGTTTGACATATGAAGTCTCTCCAGCCTGCGCAGTGTCAAAACCAGAGACGTTCACAGTCGACACCAATTAAAATGCAGTATAAACAGGACACCGCCGAGGCGTCGCAGGATCAAACCAGTCCAGTCCTCTTTTCAATGTGTTTCAGCTCAGTTTGTCGGGCTGATCGCAGCCATGCTCCTCCCCCCCGGGCTCTTATCTCATGTTTCTGTTCCACGTCCTGTATTTATGTCACACACTCAATGCTGTCAGGGGATTATTACACAACACAACTCCAAAACAGCCCGGGGGGCCTCCTCGACTCCCCCCCCCCTCCGTTCAGTCAGCCAACAGTGCGGCCACATTCTGGTCCAACGCCGGAGTTTGAACCTGCCCCCCCCCCCCCCCCCCCCCCCCCCCAATGAATTCCACTCCAGCCGGACTAAAGCCGAAGTACGTAACGAACCGCGGCCGTCTCTCTTGACAAATGTGACGATTTTAAATTTCCTCTCGTCACTTCGTCGGCTGCTGTTCAGCAGTAATAGACGTCGACCTGGGAAGAAATGACAGCATGTCTTGCTGGTGAAGTGTGTAAAACCTCACGTCTCCTGGTAGAATAACGACACCGCACAGGTGGAACAAGCCCCGTCTGTGGCGCTCGCCGAAGTTCTTTGCAGTAAACGTAAAGAAACCCAATAACATATATTATTTACTCAGGCTTCACGTATCATTTAAGCATAGATGCACGATAAAGGCGTGGACAATGAGGGAATCGGCCGGCTGTGGACCTGCTGACGAGAACCGCTGACTGTCTTCTCTGTGGCTTCTGCTTGGGTCACCCATGAGAGCGGTGGACTTAATAACTGGGTGGTGGACACTGCTGAGCCATCAGCCACGTGTCCCTTGAGATTTCTGTTTGTCCACCGGGTAACAAGAGTGACTGTTCAGTTTTAGACGAGGCTGCTTGTCGTGCGATGAGCTGCGGCGATATAATCCCGAGATGCAGATATAACAGACGTGAGAGAAAGGAGCTGCAGGGGAATTGAAAACCTGTAAAAAACCGTCGCGAGTCATTTGCATCGTAATGCTGCGCTGGTTTTTTTTTCCTACTCCAGTTCATATAAGCTTACTCTGAGTTATTTCACTGTTTGTTATTCAAGTGGTTTAATTAAAAAAAAAAAGCGGTGGGGCACATTTTGGGAATTTTTGCAGTAATTACTCCAGCCTGAAGGAACACAACTTGATTAAAATACATTGTTTTTACCCTTCAAGCAACTGTCTTATCATTCTTTCTCAGCCTTCTACCTTTGAGATCTCCTTTAGCGCATGCTACAACACGCACCGGCGCTTGTTCACGACTGAATGTATTTGCCTCTTTGGATTCTCTCAGTGTGACTACGATTTGCATGAGAAGTGGCTGAGAGTGGGCCCCAGGCCCAGTTTTCCTCTCTTTGTCCCACTATTTTTTATTCCAAGCTTTGTGCCGTGCGTTACGTAAGAGAGCCGCCCAACACCACATAATAAAGTCACTTTAATGGTCACTGCACAGGACACCACAACAAATCTTTTCCTTTTGTCCTGGAAGTAGGTGACTATGGCTTTGGAAGTTATATTCACATGACTTCAGAAGATAGATCATTTATCAGGACTGTCCGGCTCTTGTGTCTTATTCTGATTGGACAGTAAGACGACGTCTCCGACAATGAGGGAACGAGGCCAGCGAAGCGAGTTGAAATGAATTTATCTGTCCTGTCCCATGAGCCTCGGTTTCAGCTTTGAGCTGCAGCTTTGGGGTTGTTTGGCCGCTTTCAAGGTAATGTGTCTATATTTACCAGGAAGCAGATCCACAACAGGCTTTTAACTTAAAGGTTAGGTAACAATTACCACGAAGCGGCTCCATGGCAACAAAAGATTATGAGATTAACCTGCACCTACACTCACAAACGCTGCTGCCACAGGCCGGGCGCCGCTGCTGCAGCTGCTGCTGCGTTCTCGTGTGGCCACAGGGGGCGCAGTGACCTTTGACCCTGTCTCGACTCCCAGCAATCCTGTTAGAGCTGGCTGTCTGACTGGAGGAGAAATAAAAGTGACTGTGCAGAGTTCTGTTTTGTAATCAAAGTTAAGGAATAGCACAGTTAATGTGTTTATTGACAAAATAACCAATGAACAGATAAACATTCCAAGTGTCGACGCGGAACTCGGTTTTATACTGAACCTCTAAAACACATCAGACGAGAAGATGGCTTGAAAAGATGAATCATTGCCGGGACACGGAGATCCGCTCGCTCTCAGGTGACTGAGGATGTGATCAAGCTGTGTCAACAAGAATAGTCATCAACAATTACAGAGAGGGCTTTCATGGAAGGGTTGCGGTGCTAAAACCCCCTCATTACAGTGATAAATGCTCACTGCAGAGTTCGGTGGTGGAAAAAAAAAAAAAAAAAAGCCCAAACAAAACAGAAGCACCGGTCTCCCGAGATGCAGAATAAAGTGATACGATCAGGAAAAGTTTGGTATGAGTGTGTGGAGATGCAATTGTGGCGAATTTCAAAGAAACACAGGACAGGAAGTGTCCATTTGTGATATATTCTGTCTCTTTAAAGCCTCAAGTCATATATTTGATGCAAATCAAGATTATGAACAAAATGCAGGAATGTATAATCGAAGTCTCTTTTTTTTGTCTTAAGTAAGTTTCATGTATCTTTTTTAATTCACAATCTGCTACTTTACACATTAGTCTCAAATACGGCGTACACATCAGCAAAAACCTTCCAGGCAACACAGATGAAATGTTTGTTTTTTTCATTTTTCTGCATTTCTTCTTCAAACATCAGACATTACACAAACATGGACAAGAACACAAATCTTCACAGAATAATGGAGTAATCCGTCTCTCATGGGTTTTGAAAATGTGTTTAAGAGAGAGATTTTAAAGAGAGAGAGAGAGAAAAGCTGAAGGCCTCCCGGTGACGGCTGGTTCCAGCAGGATCATCTTCTTGTGTCTCACAGTCCACTTTCATCCTGCAGCAGGACAAAAGTTAAAGATTTATTTGTGCACACGTAAAGGAAACGGCGTCTCGGATGACTGACGAAGCTGTTAATAAATGCAAACATCATGTTAATGTGTCCATAATGTACACTGGGGCCTGTGTGACATACACTCTGGAAAAGTTACCGCTGCAGCAGATTAGGTGAGGATGTTTTTTTTTTTTTTTTTTTACTCGTGAACAGGCACCACTGCATGTAACTTATTTCCACTAACACACTCAATCCAAGATGAACTTTCAACCTGTTTCTATGTTGCTATTTGCCTTTATTACATTTTTGCACAATATCCATAATAATTGCAATTTTTTTTTATAACTGAATTGGAAAATATTATTAATTAAAATGATTTTAGCTGCAATCTCTAGTATGAAAATCCTGGCCTTCGTCTCTTTCGTCTTCATTTCTTCTCATTTCTATCCATTCATCCATCTTCTCGTTCACTTTTCATCTCTGGAACAGGTAGTGGAGGTTCGGCACTTCCTGTCTCTATCAAGTGGATTCATCTGCTCTCGGTTGTTTGTTTGACAATGTTTTGTTGTTTTCTCTGTAAAATTGTCACGGGACGGCAAAGTTGTAATTAAAGATATGTCAATATTAATATACAATGTCAAAGTCAAACAGCGGAGCCACATAAAAACAAATCTCATGAAATATAAAAATAGCCTGGAGTTCACAGCCAGCCTTCTTCCATGTTCTCCTGACGCCCATATAAAAACGGCCTCCCCTCCCTTGTTTACCTTAAAAGGCAAACCTGCTCGAAATCACAAATTGCAATCAAAACAGCTGAAATAACCGCGTGACGAAACAGCGACGGCGCTGCGAAGGCAAACACTGAGTCACTGTGAACAGCCGGCTCGCTTTCGGCAGATAAACAAGCCCAGTGCGCTGGAAGGCTGTTTACCATTTCCTCGCCTCCACCTCTTTGTGACCTCTGTGACGTCGCAGCGTGCCGAGGTCACGATGGGGGTCATTCCAAATGAGCTCCATTTCTTGATTTATTATTATTTATTTTTTAATGCGTTCTTTATCACTTTCCTTCTTAATGCAAGTGTTTTTTCCGTTTACCTCTTTGCGCTCCCGGCAGTCGCCGCAGATGCAGCCCAGGCAGCCGTTGATCACCTGGATGCCGCAGAGCACCAGCTGCAGCAGGCCGATGGACAGCAGGATGAAGAAGCAGACGATGTGCCACAGCACGGCGTTGTCCGGGAACACGCAGGACGACCACAGCGTCTGGTTCGTCACGTAGCTGCCGCCTTCCCTGTGGTGGATTTAAACCGCTGGAGAGGTCAGGCACTGGACACGGCAGGCAAAAAGTCAAATGTGTCCATGAAGGGGGGGGGGGGGGGGGATTAAAAACTTAAATTAAAAGGAGAATTTTTGACAATGAAGGACATTTGAAGGTGTCAAAATCCACCTAATAGCAGCTCGAAATCCCACTAATCATGTTACAGCTGGTTTGTTAATCCATGCAAAAAGCTTTTTTTTTTTTTAAATGTTTTGCTTTCCATTCATCAACTCATGAAATATAACCAGAAACTCAACAGCATCAGGCACAATCTGACTATTATGGGTGATCCAAGCAGAAACAACAAATTATTGATTTTTTAATCACTTCCTTTTTTTTAAATATTAGATATAGTCTCTCCTGTCATCTGATTAATTTGCTATTGCATTACTAAGTTCACAAGGGCTGATGACAGATATATACAGGACAGGAGCTATAAAAACAAAAAAAAAGGGGAAACTGAGGTTCGTTTGAGGAAGTAAAAGCTCAACTGGACTATCACTGTCCCACCGTGCATTGTGAACGGGAACTATGGCCCCTCCCTTGGAGCAGTGGCAAAAATAGTCACATTCTTTAATCTAGTAAAAATACAAAATGCAATAACAAACACTGTGATTAAACAATGAGCCAGTTTGACAGATGTAACAATAAAGCACCTCTATTTTTCCATTTAATATCATCAACATGTTCATATTCACTTATCTTAAGCGCATCACCTGGTCAATCAGGACATTATTTCAAACTGTGTGAAGCGCCTCATTATCATATTATCACATTATCCGTCCTACATTATATCTCATAAGTGAGATTTTGAAGCAATAGCAAAACTAAATTTGAAGTTTTTACTGACCTAAATCTGGGCATGATATGTTGGTTTAGTTTGCCACCTACTGGTTTGGAAGAGAATTACATGTAGATAGAAAAAAAACAAAAATAAAGCAAGAAAGACAAAGCAGGTAAACATAACTAATGGCAATAGAACAAGAAGGAACTGTAAGTGATGAATTAAATGTTTCACATGTGGAAATGTGTTTCAAAGAGACGTGCTTTAAAAAAAAAAAAAAAACTCACAGATTTTCGAATGGGTATTCCCACTTGTCATTGGCGAGTTTACAGATGGGCCCTATGGCCAGACCAGCCGCCGCCACACTGGTGCTGTAAACGGCTCCAACCAGACCGAAAGCCGAGGAGAAGACGGAGTTCAGCATCTGAGGGAGGGACGGATGGAGAAACGACGAGTTCAGATCTTGCTGACTCGTCATTAGTCTGACAGAACTTGCATTCCCATGAACCAACACATTATTGCCCCTATCGATTTATGACAGGAATGGAACCGATTGCGTTGCAGGAGGTGGAGAGGTCAAACCCTGTCTGACAAATTGTTGAATTATATCACGAAACGTGCCTTGAAATGGTTGGAATCACACGTCCAGATGATGATTCGTACATACGCTTTTTTTTTTTAAGAATATGTACAAAATGTCCTCTCTTTTTTCTATTTTCTTTTTTTTTAAATCTCCATCAACACGTTAGTTATTAGTGAATTACAATGACGATACGTAAATCCCTCAAAAACGACTGGACTCACTCGACAGCGGTTGCCACAGCAACCATTCCCGCAGCAACCTTTGCCCCCGGCCCTGATGGCTGAGCAGCTCGGACACAGCATCTGAAAACATGCGACACACCAGCCCGGTCATCAGAGATCATTAGAGAGCAAATTAATGTCACAATTGTTTATTAAAAATGGAACTGTTTGTACATGAACATGAACATGAACCTGCACCCGTGTCTGCGGACACTTCCTGTTTTGTGTACGTGTGTGTTCTCTCTTATCTAACTCATCTCTTCACATACAAAGGTTGCCTTGATGCATCAGATAGATATTACCTTCATAAAATAGTCACAACATCTGATTGCCTTTGCGTTTCGTGCTTGGCGAGGACATGGCGTACAGGGATCGTATCCTTCAGTCATTATTGTTCAAGTCACTGTAGCATTCATTATTGTTGTTTTCTTTTATTTAGCCTTTATTTACTCAGGAGAGCCGCATTGACATGAATAATTTCTTTTACAAGCGTGTCCTGGCAGCAGTACATAAACCACGTTTACATTATTGACATATTAAATGTCATTTAAGTGAAAGTATGTGGTAAAAGACACCCAAAATGTAGAAATACTAAATTATCATTTGAATAATGTGTATTTTTAATCGGATTGTACTGTATATTTCCTAACTTGACCCTAAAGTTTTATTGTAAGAAAGTCTTTTGAGCAAAGAAAAAAAAAAAAAAATCAACTAATATATCAGTATTATTACGTCATTTGGAAGAAGAAACTGTCATTTTACTTCTTTTTTTTTTTATATACCATTTTGATCATATCATAGTAGGAAAAAAAACTTAAATTACATTTTTCAATATTTGATCCTGGGATATTTTTATGCATTTATTGTTCATAATTACAACAGGATTCATAGTTTAACTGTTGCTCATAGCTGAGATTAAATTAATCACCATTAATAAGGACAAAAGAAATGCGGATGTCCGTTAAAAAATAGCAGTAAAGTGTCATCAAACCTTAAGAGTGACGCGAGACGCACAGTTTAGTATGAACAAAGTACTGGGGTGTGGTCGAGAGTACTCACGAACAGGCCCCCGCCGATGAGCCCCCCCATGAGCCAGACCTGCAGGGAGATCTGACCGTTCTCCAGCTGCTCCCCGTTGGGGAAGAACAGCAGCAGGTTGGTGATCATGCAGACGAACGCCGTCGGCAGCAGGATCAGGCCCACCAGGCGGGCGCATTTCCCCGTGCAGCACATCGTCCCAGACCTTTTCCTCCTTGTCGAACCGAGAGGGGGAGTCCAGTGGAGGGAGGAAGGGGGGAGGAAGTGTGAACCCGAGGATCAGAGGGAGGTGAACGGACGGGAGAGGAGATCACGAGTGACAGCGGCGAAAGTCAAACACGACCTGGAGCCGGGAGGAGGAGGAGGAGGAGGGAGAACCAGAGGACTTCCGGCCTTCGTAGAAATATTAGTGAAGATGGAAACACCGGAGGCGGGCATTTCTCATTCCTGACCCGTGGAGTTAAAGTTTGACGAATAACAACGACACGTTATCAGTGGATGTGTATTTAGTGAGGCTGCCTGGTGACCTTTGATTCCCGATGCTGGTGATGCTGGCTCTATTTATGGCTTAATATTGAAAGGGCTTGGCCTGTTGGAGGAAACAAAGACGCTTTTACAGTCAGAGGTGTACATTTGCAACTCGTCACCGATGTGAGGGAAGATTTCAAACACCAGCATTTGCTTTAGAAGCTCAATCAGAGTGGAATGTATCGTCAGTGTTTGTTACATCTTGAGTGGAAGGTTTGTATGAAGTGTGTTTGAATTCGAGGTGTTGCTTGAGAGTTGAAGCTGTTCTGGGGGGGAAATGATGAGGATTCTCTCTGTTTGTGGTCCAGGTGACGTCAGGTGAAACTCCTGAACTCTCCGCCCTCCGTCAATGTGTTTGTGTTCAGTGTGTTTCCAGGCCTCTGCAGTGAAAGTATCCCAGGAGGTCCAGTGTTCAAGCACACGTCATACGTATATGGAACAAATCTTCTTTCTCCCGATAATCTATTATAAAAACTGAATTTAATGAGCATTATTCAAACCAAATGTAACATTCAGGGAGGAAATAAATGAGTAGGAATGGATTTCAAAACTGAATCAATCTATCTATCTATCTATCTATCTATCTATCTATCTATCTATCTATCTATCTATCTATCTATCTATCTATCTATCTATCTATCTATCTATCTATCTATCCATCCATCTAGGTTACTGGGTTTTGACTCTGAGGACGTCCCATGTGGACACGTCTGTCCCAAACTGGCTGCTGCCGCTGATCCTCCAGCCAATGGGTAAACAATGTCTCTGGTCAGCAAACAAAGTGGCCAAAGGTGACAGAGCCCAGCAGAGACCACCGCCAACAAGACCTGCAGTCAGTCTTCGTCTGCCATGACCGGTGAGTCCGGCCCTCTGTGCCACATTCATTCACAACTGCTTCTATTTCTGGATTGATTTAAACCTAAATGCACCTAATTCTGCCTATCCTGTCTCGGTATGTTATTCAGCACTGTGTAAAATAGGGGGGGGGGGGGGGGGGGGGGGGGGGGGGGGGGGGGGGAGTCCTGTGGCATAAAGGACTAATATACATGTGGTCAGAACAGCCAGGCCTC
The DNA here is from genome assembly GCF_963422515.1 of Blennius ocellaris. NCBI lineage: Eukaryota > Metazoa > Chordata > Actinopteri > Blenniiformes > Blenniidae > Blennius > Blennius ocellaris. Next base: position 9,013,685 of record NC_137672.1, read on the forward strand.
CGGGAAGGAACATGTAGCTTACATACATTAATCTACTGGACAAAGAACGACAACTGAACATTTAATGTGACTGCACATATTCATCTATACCCCAATATTTAGAAGACATCCAGTTTCATTATATAATGATGTAAAAATATGATATGATATTATCAATATTATATCATATTTGTTTCGTGCAGATAAAGTGAAAGAGCTCGTTGCAAAGTGCCTGCAGGCCCGGGACATGGCCTACTGTCCGTACAGCCGCTTCCCCGTCGGTGCTGCCATCCTGACGGCAGGGGGCGCCATAATCACAGGTGATGATAACCAGCGTGTCCAACGTGGACGAATGAAGTCTGATTGTTTTTCATTCGTGAATGATTTAACTATCTATCTATCTATCTATCTATCTATCTATCTATCTATCTATCTATCTATCTATCTATCTATCTATCTATCTATCTATCTATCTATCTATCTATCTATCTATCTATCTAGCTATCTATAAAAGTATTGATTGATTGATTGATCTGATTCTCCACCAGAAAGTAATAGTCTTTGTATCACTGCATTATTTTTGCCACTAATTTATCAGCTACTCACTGTGCCGGATGGGGGGAAAAAATAAATTAAAAAGCATTGCACTGTTAATCATTAAGAGTGAAAGTAATTGTGCCTACAAAACATTAAACATACCCATTATTAATGATTCACCTAGGAATATGTCAATTTACAATTTTAAGGGATCCAGGTTTTGCTGAATACTTTGGTGTGCACATTACTCATTAATGTGCCTCGGCTCCGCCACCTCCCCCTCCCTGAGGTTTAATGTCAATGCTTGTGAAACCTGTGCTTCTCACTGATGCTTGGACAGTGCACACAGTAAATTATATTGTTTGTCATGCGTGATGTGATGTCAGTTTGTCCTCTCGCTCCTGTAATATACCAATAAAGTTCCTTATCTCGTTTTTTATCATATCTTGCATCTGACTAAATTTTGGATCACGTTTTTACAGAGAGGTCGTTTAAGATATATATATACTGTATATAAAAAATAGAATAAATCCAACTCTTCTAACTCATCTTCAGTGTTTTTTTCCCCCTTGCCTGTTTCTTGTTATCCTCCTCATGTTGCTGTGTTTGTGTGTCTCCAGGCTGTAATGTGGAAAACGCTTCCTATGGCCTGACAGTGTGTGCAGAGCGAACAGCTATCCAGCGGGCCGTCGTGGAAGGACACCGACAGTTTACTGCCATTGCTGTGACATGGTGGGACAGTCGGTGTGAACTTGACACCAGCAGTGCAATATACTACTGATATGTATTCATCCTTTCCCCTCCTTTGTGTAGTGATATCAAAGACCGCTTTGTTGGACCATGTGGAGCATGTCGACAGGTTCTTATGGAGGTGAAGCGTTCCCCTCATGTCTCACAATACAAACAATAGCTATGGATTGAAATCTAACTTAGAATAGTTTTGAAACAGTATTTAAGATGTTAAATTGTGCCGTAAGGAGGAATTAAAGTTTAAAATATGTTTAAAATCCACCAGGTCACTTTACAATTAATCACTGATGCAGTGGGAACTTCTGTGTTTTACTCACTCGTTCAAACACAATGTACATAAAATAAATTAAAGGATGTAGGCCCCTGCAAAATGGAGCAGTTCTTAAATAAGAAAACAAACATTGAAGGAAGATTTAGCTGAACATTCTGTGTGTCTACACTTGAGAGTACTGAATAATGGCATATTTTGTACACTTTTTTTAACTTAAGAACTTAAATCATTCAAAGTAAAGAAAAAGATTCATGTCAATCCATCAAAATAGGACTGAGCTGACAACAGTTTAAATGAAGTAACACAAGCAGTCATAATTAAAATGTTATATGTTATGTGTCTGACCCACTCTCTCCCCATTTTACGGTTTTTGCATAACTATCTTTATCTGCCTTTCCTGACAGTTTGGAACGGACTGGACTGTATTTTTAACTAAACCAGATGGCTCCTACAAGGAAACCAGTCTCAGTGAACTCTTGCCTTTCGCCTTTTCCCCAGCACACCTGGGAAATAACTGATGAAGGTTCTGCAGCACCAGCAACCAAGCATGAAAAATCCACTATTTCTGTTGATTTGTTTGTTGACTTGATTTGTCATAAAACAATAAAACGTCTATACAAATAATTGTCTCATTTCCCATCGCTGGGATTTTCCTCATGGCAGGTGGTTTATTTGCAGATGAAAGTCTTTATTAAATTGTGCAAAATTTGTGATGAAGGTTCTGAATTTCCTCTTTGTTTCATGTCGCTTCATGTTTTGATAGGTAGGTTTGAAAAAAGAAAAAGAAAAACACAAGCCATGGGCTTGATAATGTATCTTAAATGTGGTCTCTTTTTACTTTTAAAAAGCAGAAGAAGCTCCAAACACTCCGTCTCGATCCTCTTCAGCATTTTTCAAATGATTCTTCGTCTGAACAAAACTCCCTCCTTGCTCAATATCTCATCTCCTCATAAGGTGTTGTGTCGGTTGTGTCAATAAAGTTTGCAGAAAATTTCAGGTATGACGTCACGTCATGTGATCGAGTGGGCGTGTCCAAAGTCCGTTTCCGGAAACATGGAGGCTGTTCTGAGTGATGTGGTCGCTCCCGAAGACCTTCTAGTAAGTTGATTTTTCCCTCTTACTGGACTTCTTTTAGTCTTTAAAATAGACGTGTTAAGGGTTGAAACACTCGTGAATGTGTACTTCGAGCACTTTGTCGCTAAAAGCTGAGCGGAAGGTGAAAAAGCGACGCGTCCGCTCGTGTCGTCAGCTAAATGCTAAAGGATGATGTTATCGATTGTTGCGTTGTTCGCAATTTTCAACTAATTGACCACATGCGACTCACATTGGAGCCTTTTAACATCTGTTCAGCTCCCTGTTTGAACCAGATAAACTACACAAGGCATCGAGACACGTCGGATTGCACACTGTTGTTAGCAGTCTCTTGTGTGTCGATGGAACTTATTTCAGTGATTTTCAAACGTTGTTGTTTTTTTTTTTGTGGCAGAAATTTGAGAAGAAATACAAGAGTGAGCAGGCCAAGGGAGATGTCTCCAAAGACACCAAGTTCGAATATGCCTGGTGTCTGATCAGGAGTAAATTCTCTGGGGACATCAAGAAGGGGATTGTGCTTCTGGAGGGTGAGTGAATACAACTTGTTGTAACGCCTCTGTTGTGTAATTACACTCAGAATCGAGTGGCAGAGGCATGCATGGATTTTGTCCAGATCCCCCAGTTTCCTCTATAAACCATGAGCTTCAGGCCGTTTTGTATCTCTTGTCTATTGACTTGTGAACCCACAGTTACGAAACTGTACAAAAACAACTAAATTAAGTGTATGATACTAAAATCAAAGCATATATGTTCAACCCAAATAGTAACTTCAATTATTTGCAGATATTCGTTCATGTGAAATAACTGCTGATGCTAAATAATATGCATATTCCCCTAAAGTAACTTTAAACATCATTATTCCCCAAACGTTTGTTTGTTTGTTTAGTTTGTTTAGATAACCGAATATGAAAAAGAGTGATGAACCACCAGGTTTCATGGAAACAGTGATCACTTTAGCCTTGATTTCAAGAACAGATGTATAAACATGTATAAACAATTTAGCAAAAATCTGCAAGTTGTTTCACTCTTGTTTATTCTATCTTCGGCTGTTGTTTAAAAAAAAGATAAAAAGCTGATGAAAACGTTTCCCTTTGCAGAACTTGTTCAAAAAGCATCAAAAGACGACTCCCGGGACTATTTGTTCTACCTTGCAGTGGCCAACTACAGACTGAAAGTGAGTGACATTTTTTTCCCCATTATTATTATTAAATGTTCTCTCGTCTCTCATAACTTTCTTTTTTCTTTTATTGTGACGAACCACGTCCGGGTTTCTAGCAGTGAAACAATGAGAGAAAGGCAAACAGGAACTCGTGTGTGTGTGTGCGTGTGCGTGTGTGTGTGTGTGTGTGTGTGCGTGTGCGTGTCACACTACTTTTATTCTTCAGATAACAAAGGACAAAGTCTGAAAAAGCAGAAAGCTTTTTATTTTTTATTTTTTTTAAACCTCTCACTTCACACACCCCCTACTGGGATGTATTATTATTGATCGGTAGATATTCAAACTCAGAGCTGTCTGATTGGTTCATTTTAAAACTATTGCCGACTCTTTGAGATGTTGTCCCAAAATCTCATTTATTAAATTTTTTAATAAGACTCTTTCAGAGTGTGTTCTGGTGTAGTCACGTGCCCTCTGTCCTCGGCAATCTAATCAGTTTTTTTTTTTTTTTTTCCATGTCTGGAGGTCAAGATGATCTCCTTCTTTACATCTTATCTCATTAAAACACACTTCATTCAATACAATCTGTGCTGATTGGTCTCTCTCTCTCAAAGTACAAAAATACAGCTTTTCTTCTTTCCCCCCTCTCCACCAGGAATATGAGAAAGCGCTGAAGTACATCCGTACTCTCCTAAAGAACGAGCCAACGAACAAGCAGGCCCTGGAGCTGCACGCGCTCATCGACAAGGCTCTGAAGAAAGGTGAGGATGAAGAACGGTGGAGCGAGGCGAGTCTTTTTTCCCCCCCCGTCGTCGTCCCAGTGATGTAATCCTCTGTCCCTGACCTCTCCGTTGTGCAGATGGCTTGGTGGGCATGGCCATCGTCGGGGGGATCGGCCTGGGAGTGGCGGGCCTGGCGGGCCTCATCGGCCTGGCCGTGTCAAAGGGAGCAGCCAAATCCTAACCTGGAAGGGATTTTTGCTGCATTAAAAAAGACTAGTAAAGGCTTATTTTTTGTTTTTTTTTGTTTTCTCTCACGCACGTTTGAAGGATGTGTGATTGACGGTTTACAGCTGAACATTTAACGCAACTCCAGCTTGAAACGGCGCCAGTGAATAACACGTCTTCTGTACTTTAACAGGGTTGAGCAGCTTTGTTGATTATTCTGCTCTCTAATTCAGACGTCACACGACGTCTTCTCGCCGCTCCCTCAGTTAACCAGAGCAGACGAGGTGCGGACCAGATTTACTCCCACCTGCTGACACTTTTTGCTTGACTTTCATTCATATTTATATTTTGTCCAAAGTGTCTTTCTGGAAGTCGTGGTTCTGTTTGTGTGTCGCCGTTCTTGGAATTGTCAAAGGAGTCAAACTTGCAGGTGTTTGTAAGAATGAGGAGGTGTTTTCTTTCATTTTTTTCCGAGCTCAGGTCCCCTAAAATCTGTTTTAAATACAACTTGGAGGAGTGGTATTGAAACTTTAACATTTTGATGCATCGCCGATATTCACCTCTGCTTTACTTGACCTGTTCTTTAATTTTCTTGTTAAATAAAATAAAACAAATAACGTTCAATGGGATTGGAATGACATTATTATCAAGCTGTGTTTTGAAATCTGGGTGAAGAAATAGTTTGGTGCAACACCCAACTGATAATGAGTCGTATCTAATTAGTTCTGAAGTTACACATTAACAAGTTTCATATTTCCTGAAATGATTTTTTTTTTCCACACTAACGAACCGTCAGTGGTTCGGTGTCCTACTTTACATTGGAAATCTCTTTCTCACAATTATCTCCTTAAAAACCTTATTTCTTTTCTGTGTTGATAAATATAAACCAATGTTGTTGTTTTTTTTTTTAATAAATACAGTAAATCTAAATCCTGTCTTTATAGAAATCCCTTCAATTTAAACTACTCATCTAGAAACAAGCTCTCATATATATCCTCCACGTTGAGAAAACCCATTTGAGGTTGTTCAGAGGTCAGAGGTCAAAATTCACCATTTAATAAATTGATAGTACTTTTCATAACGTTTGCTATATTTAGCACGAATCATTTCTTGTCTCCTTCAACAACAGGGAAGCAGCTCTTATTTACAGCCTTTATCTGAATTTAAAACATTTTAGTATAAAAAAAACCCCACTGATTTCAAGGCAATACGTCAACACTCTGCCGAAAAGCGGATGTTGTGAAAGAGCTTAAACTGGAAAAGTGCAGCTTTCCATTCATACACGTGCAGCTCACACCTAAATCATCCATTTTCACAAGTATATTTTATTGATTAAGCAAAGTCCACAGTGTCGACCTATTCTTACCACCGTTACTGATTAACGATTAAGTTGGCAGGCAGGCTTTTGTCTGTAATCATGTGAACGTTAAGATGAGGCCGAAGGAAGAAGGGGGGGGGGGGGAACGTGAGTGGCCTAATTCACTCGCTGACGCCTTGCCCTCTGTGGAGGGATTCAAGTTGCCGGCGTCGGGTTTTTTTTTTACGACAGGAAGGCTTATGGAGGCTATCGGCCCGCTGTGGCGTTATCAACCTCGTGGGATGTTACTCATTAACTCACCCGACGGGACCGAAACTCCCAGAGCCGTGAAGACGATCGATTCCAATGGCGTGAAGCAGGCAATGGAGTGGGGAAAGGTTAACAACCACGGATTATAAAAAATTTTTTATAAAAAAAATACCCAAACAGAGGAGGAGAATAGAAACGTAAAATGCTTAAGTTGTCCTCAGATTCCCTCGTGCCAACTCTTCTATGTATTAATGATTCATTTAAGGTTTCTCTGATCAGCTTCAGTGACGATGAGATATTGGGCCAATGTTCATTGAGCTCAAGCGGAGGGACATTAATGTGTAATCACCATAAAGAGATGGACTGGGAACACGGTGGGCCAAATAACACCCTGTCATCAGGCCATCATTTAAGGTTACAGTATAATCTAGAACAGAGTTTTATTGTCAGTCGCCTCAGGTGGTGACACACAGATTGTAAATTGAGCATTTGATGTAAAGTTCATGGATAATAATAATAATAATAATCTTTCTCTTGTTATTTGATGCCTTTTATTTTTTACATTCAGTAGTTGTGTGTTTCACACGTGACGGCCTTGCCTGTACATCACAAGAGATATGCAACACGGTTATGATGGCACGGCGCAGTGATACCACGTGATTTGACACACTTTGGTATCGATACAGCGAGATCACAATGTTACAAAGGCGTAATAACATACATGGTGATTAAACTGACGTGATGCAAGATAACGGTTCTTCACAGTACAGAACAGAGACAGTACGTCCACACAGTGTGACACAATATGATGAGCCATGCTGTGCGTTAGGATTTGATCTCTTATAATAAGATGTGATATGATGTTACTGCATGTATGATATGTAAGATAATACCTCACATTACATTATGTTACAGTACATAAAGATACCCCCGCATGATGCGTTGAGACTCAGTGTGGAATTCTATTATAAAATGATACAATATGACTCATTTTGATAGAATGCAGTACGATTCCATATGATTCAATAATACAATAAACTATGATATACTTCATTGCTACCGCAGGAGGAATCCTTTAAGGGAAGGTGCAACTGCAGAAAGAATTTTGAAAAATATACTGTAGAATTTAATCTATCACACACATATTAAAAGTACAAATTCTCAACACTCAATAATAAACCTTGTTAATAACTATTTATTATATTACTGCTCTACTCGCTGGGGTATTTTTCTTTCCCCCCCTCATAGCTTCTCCATGTACAGTTTTATTTCTGCAAAAACTGAAAGTTATAGAGTCTTTTTGCCCAAGAACAATAAACTCACAGGATGTTTTGTTCTCATCGACCGTGGTATTCTGCTCTTAATGGCGCAGACGTATCAGCTCACCCGTGCTGCAGCCAAACGGGCTGTAAATACATGCTTTTCAAACAGCCCGCTCGTAAAATGAGGCGTTGGAGGGACAAGATCCATCTTCAAGAGCAGCTTAGGTGTGGATGAAGTGCAGGAGGCCTGAGGGCAGGTGACTGGGTTTAACTTTAACTGCGGTTTGAATTTGCGAGAATGTTTCAATGAATAGATGGTATAAAAAGAAAAAGAAAGTGTTTATTTAGCAATATGTAAGTGTCTGCCTGATCAGTGTTTCAGTAGTTTTTTAATGCAGAATTTAGCTGTTTTCTAACAAGAAGCTTTACAGGAAAAATTCACATGTGTTTGATCCATTAATAAATTAAGACATGTCCTGGTACGTTCAATTAAAATTGGAGAGAGCAGAAATCATGGCCGACAAATATGTTGCTCCAGATCTGAAACCGTGGAAAACCTCAGCTCTTGTGTTCGAATGCCCTGATTTTACCATATAACATCACCGTCACATGGACTTTTTTTTAGGATTCCAATTAATTGTCACCCGAAATCCAAACGTGTGCACGTCCAGTAAAGAATGCCGTCACCATGGCAACATAAAGTATCTCTCCCTTCTTCTGTTTGTTTGTAGTTTGCCTCACTTGTATTTATTGTAATAAGTCCATATATTATTTTTTTTCCACAGAAAACTCAAGAGCATCTTCCTCCAACAGACTGATGTTGATTTCAGGATAAAATTTCCACAGTACAGCGAAAATAAACATTCACCTTGAGGTGACTAATAATTACATTTTACAATCCCGGGCCTTGGTTTAATTTCCCGACAGCAAACCTTCCCTTTGCCGACAGCTTGAGTCACACTTATTGTGCGCGTCTGTTTTGTGAAGCTCCTCTCTTGACCTTTCTCCGCTTTAAAGATCCGCTCCCCTCCATCCTCCCGACGGCTTTGTGTGAAGCACAGGCTGAGATTGATCACAACATTATTGGTGCGGTGAACCCGACGTGCCCTGGGTTTTGTCCAGTGCTTGACCCCCGCGGCTATCAGGAGGATTATTAATGAGGACAGACAAACACAGAAACTGCCGGCGGGATGAACTGAGCAACTTTAGACCTTTGTCTTGTGCTGACGGCTCCGGCTTTAAATAAAAACCAGCCCGGCGTTGGTATCGTTCTTGAATGTTAAGGTGTGGCTGTCAGTCTCTGTGTCCTTGGGTCGTATGGCCTTGAGATCGTCAGGCCGCAACAAAAAAAACAGACAAACAGTTTTCATATGGTGAAAAAAAATAATCAACTCTGGCTTTATTGCCTTCTCAGTGTGAGACCAGAGATCCACTGTGTAAAGGAACTGGTTTGAAGATAAATATATTGTGGCTGTCTTAAAAAAGCCTGCACCATAAATTGTATGTATCTTTGTAAATGTATAATAATAAGAGGCACTGGAACTAAACTCGTGCGATTACTTTAAATTTATTCAGCTCGTTTTTCAAGTCGTACAATTGAATATTTCACTGCACGAATAAAACCACTGGACATTGTTGAAAATGTTTGTTTTCTTGAGACTGAACCAGATCGCCTTGTCAGTTTATCATCAGAACATTTTTATTGTGTCAGATAATGTGTCAAACACATGCGCGCGCACACACACACACACACACATACACACACACACACACACACACACACACACACACACACACACACACACACACACACACAAACTATTATTAGGTTTCCAGTAAAAGTGGTTAAATATTTGAAACTAGACTCACTTTGCACACATTGTTGAAAGATGTTGATAACTTCAATGTCACTGCTTTAAAATACAATTTGATCTAAAAACCCAATATCGTTGCTCTGGTGCGTTTTATACAAACAGCAACAAAAATATGGACGTGCAGAGTCATTAAGCGAGGTGGACATTGAACCCTGGGAGCAAGCTGATAAACACCTGCTCAGTTTCAGGGTGTAAAATACAAATGAAAAGGTGTGTGTGTGTGTGTGTGTGTGTGCGTGTTTGCGTCAGGACCCCACGTTCATTGTTTGTATTTGTATTTACGGGTCGAGATGAGAGTTCTCGGGCAAAGGTCACTGTTGAGGTCAGGGTTAAGTTTTAAACAATCACTGAGGAGAGTTAAGGTAAAGGGGAATGTTAATGAGGTGTGTGTGCGTGTGTGTGTGTGTGTGTGTGTGTGTGTGTGTGTGTGTCAGGGGGAGGAGAGACAGCAGGTCATATAAATCATTATACATATCTGTTCCGCTGAAAACATCTCATACGTCGCTCGCTCTCCCTCAGGAACATCCGCTGCTCTCTCTCTCTCTCTCACAACTTTGATTGATTTTTACTTTTTTTTTTTTTTTTTCTTCTTCAAATAGAATCTCGAGCCCTGGACTTTCTTTCTCCTGCCTGCTGCCAGACCGAAGGAAGGGGTCAGTCATGGATCCGATCGTGGAAGTCGTGGCTTTGATTTTGGGGTTCGTCGGCTGGGTGATGGTCGGCGTCACGCTACCCAACCGCTACTGGCGGACCTCCACGGTGGACGGCAACGTCATCACCACCTCCACCATCTATGAGAACCTGTGGATGTCTTGTGCCACGGACTCAACCGGGGTTCACAACTGCAGGGAGTTCCCATCGCTGCTCGCCCTGAGCGGTACGTTGACCGAGTATTCGTTTTTCTAAGTCTGACCCACAAATATAGATTATTTGTTTTCAATAAATGGCCACATTAACGTCTTTCTCTTTGCTCAAGTCTGAACTTTCTACTAAACAACTGCAGGCATTAAGTCATTAGTCTGGGCTCATAAAACCATCACCTTTGTCTTTCTTGTAAAGTAGATCAACGTGTATAAAAGTGTTGATGTGAGGTGTTTGTCTGCGCTCCTGCGTCCAGGTTACATACAAGCGTCCCGCGCCTTGATGATCACGTCGATCGTTCTGGGCACGTTCGGCCTGGTGGCGGCCCTCATAGGAGTCCAGTGTTCAAAGGCAGGGGGAGACAACTATGTTCTCAAAGGGAGGATCGCAGGCACTGCAGGAATCTTATTCATCCTCCAAGGTAATAAAAACAAATGATCTGACAAAGTGTTTTTTTAAAATGGGATAAATCACTTGGATCTAAGGTTGCTGTGTGTTTTTTTTTTTTTTATGAAACCACTCGACCACGACCTGGTAACTACGGCTAGATAAAGGGACTGTGATTTACGACGTTCCCCGTGCAACTTTTTCTCCTGATATTTCAACCCGTGTCAGAAACCGCTCTCCTCTTTCGTCCGACATGTACCGTTACACCTGCACTGAGTACAGCTCTTTACCGATCTACACTGTGTGTATAGCAATCCTGACAATCCACTCTATTTTGGAGGATTTTTCTTTTTACTGGATTGTTTTATTTTTTATTTTTTATTTTTACATATTGTATTTTTTGGGCTCTTTTTTGCTCTTGTTCAGATATTTACATATGTTACATATTTGAATTCCTTAATTTGATAAGTTCTGCACTTTTTACCTTGAGCTGTTGTAAGTTTGTGTTTCCCCCTGGGGAGGAATGAAGCTCTCTACTCTACTCTAATTCAAGAATTCTCCTTCTTCCCCTCCGAAGGCGTGTGCACAATGGTCGCAGTGTCCTGGTACGCCTTCAATATCACGCAGGATTTCTTCGACCCTTTCCACCCCGGCATCAGGTGAGGCGCCGCCCGGCCCTGTAGGGGGGGGGGACGAGTGTCTGAACGTACACGTCGGCTGAAACACCCTCTTGCCCTCTTGCCCGCAGGTACGAGATCGGAGAAGGGCTGTACATCGGCTGGTGCTCCGCCGTGCTCGCCATCGCCGGGGGAGCCTGTCTCACCTGCTCCTGCAAAATGGGCACCAGTGAAAAATAGTGAGTTCACGCCCCCCCAACAGACGTTCACCAAAACGTGGCACAAGTGATATTTAAAAGTCGCCAGTTTACTTAAAATGCGCTTTTTAAACAAAAAAAAGCTTCAAACCAGGGGTGTCGTCACTCTGTGGCACCGTGAAGCCGCCTCACGACTGACCTCTGACCTTTAGGCCTCATCACAGTCCACGTTAATCTGCTCCTCATGCCTGGAACTCTCCTCTCGCTGCAAAAAGAAGCTCCGGGATTTCTCACCAAGCAGTGATTTGTGTGCCGGTGACATTCAGATCAGTCGTTTCTCGACTGCAGTGCAGGAGTAAATAGTGACGGACTGCAAAATACTTTGTTACTTTTCAGTTTGAGTCTTATGTATCTGTACGTGACCTGATTATCTAGTTTATTTCTTTCACTTCAATACTATTTTCCCTCATCTTTGTTTTCTTTTCTTTTCTTTCAGTGCTTTGTTAGGTTGTTTTTTGGGAGGAATTTCACAAAGCTTCAGACATGGATTACTTAAGTTACTCTGTGAAGGATAAAAAAAAAAAAAAAAAATCACATTTTGGCGCCATCTCGTGGTGACGTAAGGACTTAAAGCTGCAAATATAGATTTCCGGGTCAAAAATACACCCTATTGACAGGAACCGATTTACAGGAAAATTGACCAATATCTAAACTGATTTGATGTTTTTAAAAAAAAATGTGTTTAAATAGTGACAAGTACAAACACAAAGTCAGACTTTGTGGTTTCAGTGCAGGACCTCCACCATCTTTACATCTTTACATGTCAGATTGAGGGCCGTATTTTAGAAATAAACTCAAAGCAACTACCTTGAAAGGGCAGCAGGCCTAAGAGTCTCATAACTCCCTTGACAGCGGTGGTTGAATGAAAGCCATCGTTAACGTTACACCTCTACTCGCTTTTCAACAGAACCGTTTCTGACTCACTTTGTGTTTCACCTCTTTGCGTTGCAGCCCTTTGGCCTACCAAGCCAGAGGAACCGTTTATTCGGGAGCTGCACCCACCAGGAGCGTGGCCGCCAGCACCTACGGACGAAACGCCTACGTCTGAGCAAAATGGACGATGTCCTTCTCGCTGTCCGGATTTGTGTTTTCACACTTTCCACACTGTGGAACGGCACATCAGCTCATCCTCTCATGGACATAACTGCACAACCGCACTGCGTTGAGCACGGTATCAATGTGTATTGTGGGATAAATCAATAGATGCACAAATCTACTGCAGTCGTCACTTCATATACTTTCGACTATACTGGACGTTTTCAATGATTTTCACATCAAGTTATCGATTTACAGTCACTCGATTTTGGAAGATTTCCAGTCCTGTGTTTCAGCATTTTCTATGGTCGGGCATCACAGTGTGGTGGTTTTGTACAGTTTTTATGGTGGAAAGTGGAGGAATTTTATGTTGGTTCTGATGATGTTTTAATCTTCTTTTTTTATAGAACTTATTAAAATATTTTTATTTTTGACTTTGCATTCCTGAAGAAAAGGATTGTGATACTGTACATTTTCTTCTTCTTCTTCTTCTTCTTCTTTTTTTAAATAAATACAGTACATACGTTTATTGTTGTTCTTGTTTGTATGAACGATAGTGGATTTTCATCAGATGTTATTTCAATGACGTTTATGACTTAAAAGTTAAAAAAAAACTTTTACTTTAACCAAACAGCAAATTCAGCAATCTTATTTAGCTTAAAATGGCTTAAAACTATGCAGAAATTCATTCTGTTGCACGTTTTGATATTAGAATGGTCAAAATTATATGAAACCTTTAGGAGAAGTCAGTAAAAAAACCCACAGAAGGCTAGAAAGTAATTCCACGGTTTCTTCCAGCAGAAACACAATTCTGCGTAAATGTCTGTAAAGAGACTGGAAAGGAGGTGAGGAGTTTGTTTTTCCATTCTGGCAGTGGGCATTTTCTATTTGTTATTTTTTTGTTATTTGATTGTGCGAATGCTGATTCTGAGATTTATTTGCTTGACTTGCTTCGGCTCCTGCAGTTTAACCAATTTGAACCATTCAAGTATCAAACTGTGCAGCTTTTTTTTTTAATTGACTTAGACTTTTTAAAATATTTTGATATAAACAATTAAACTTCTAAAACATTCAACTTAAAAGAAATGTCTAAAACTATTTCAACTTCACATCTTTCGAACTTTTGAAATATTTGAACTTTAAAAAAATATTTTTTACATTACATAAATTAGATTAAATATTCATTTTCATATTTTTAACATGGTACAAAATGTATACACAATGACAGGTTTCTACTTTTGTGAGTTATGATGAAATTACACTATATTTGTACAATTAAAGGTGTTTTTTTTATATATATATAATTTCGTTTTCATGGTAATTTACTACATGCTGCAGCAGCAGCAACCATGCAGGACCGTTATTATGGGATGCATGCAGGCTGCAGCACCCGTGCAGCGACGCTGTGGTTATTATGGGAGAGCCTGCGGAGTTAAAATAACCTCTCCAATGAGAGCGGCCCACGTTTTCGGAAGAACCCGGATGTTCGCTCCGTGGACCAACCATTGGTATGTAGGCCAGTCCGGGAGGCAAGTGTGGGCGGGGAGGGCTGAGTTTGCAAAGTGTACATTCATCAGCTGTTCCGCCGCAACATCAGCAAGTTACGAAAAGGACTTTCAACTTAAGTTATTTTTTTCGCAGATAAAGCACCAGTGAGTATTTTTTTTTTTTTTTTTTTTAACAACGGAACCTTTCAGCATATCCAATTTCCACACGGAACACTATCAGAACCGGACCGTAAATACGCCGTCGTAGCTTGTTTTGGAAGAGCGGGGAGGCGACAAGACGAGGGTTTTTTTGTGTGTGTGTGGAAATGATAAAATGTCACTCGTTGAATGAACCTCAGCGGTGATTTGACGTTACGTGGACGCAGAGCCGTGAAGTTTCCCGGTCCCGGCGGGATGGAGTCGTGCGGACGGACCGGACTCAGCGGAGTGCTGTGCTCCCTGTCTCTCCTCTGTGTCATCCTGGACATCCAGCTGGACGGTGAGACGCCTCTCAATCAAAGAAATGCACACTTTAAAAAGCCTCTCGGTGTCCGGCAACCAGCCTTTAAAAGTCCTCGGCACGTAAGAAGGTTACGTTATGACAGCTTGCTTTGACTTGACACGATAAATGGGGAAAAAGACACCGCCCGTGTCACCTGTACCCGGACGTCACATCAAGTACACATCCGTTTTATATACATTTACAAACAAGTGAACTCATTTAAAACTTAATTGAAATGATTCCAATAAGTGACTATCGATAGTAACTACGTTATTGGTACAAATAGCCCAACTGTTATGAGCCTCGCCTTCATAATTGTCATTTGAAAGATGTTCTGACACTGAAACCTGTTTAAAGTCAAAAACAAATGCACACTAGTGGATACTCTGCTAATATGCACTCATTCCACAAAGCCTCATAATGTCTAGCTTTAGACTCGCTCCCAATTTGTTCCCGCAAACAGATAATCTGATTTCGTGGTTCCAGTTGCTCCTCAGTCTATGAATCCCTGCTGATGTCTGAAGTGTAAAAAGGAATTGCAATTCGCTGCATCACGGTCTTGCTGCTTTATTCTTGTCTGTTGAGCTTTGTCGGCGATGTATTTCAGGCCCAGTGTTGTGTTACAGGTGTCTTGGGGGCGACTCATGTGGAGATCGAGCACCACTTGGAGATGGGCCGCAAGCTGCTGGCGGCCGGTCAGCTGGCTGAAGCCCTGTCCCACTACCACTCTGCCGTGGGTAAGCTGTCCCACCATGACACACGTCCTCCTCTTGACACTCGCGTGTCAATCTCAGCACGAGTAATGACAACCTTCTCCCCCGTTATTGGCGCAAAAACTGTCTTTATCGGGGGAAAAACCGACATCTTGAAGTGTTGTTGATCCTCCCCAGAGGGAGACTCTAAGAATTACCTGACCTACTACAAGCGAGCCGCCGTGTTCTTGGCCATGGGAAGATCCAAGTCGGCTCTTCCAGACCTGACCAGGGCCATCCAACTCAAGCCTGATTTTCTGGCTGTAAGTCCACCTGCTCACTCTTTTTTACCGACCGTGACCTTGCTCCTTCTCTCGCTCACCACGTCTTCGCCTCCCTGCATTCTCAGGCCCGCCTGCAGCGAGGGAACATCCTGCTGAAGCAGGGCAACGCGCTGGAGGCCCGTCAGGACTTCATGGCAGTGGTCGGTTGATTGTGGCCAGGATTTGCACTTATGAATCATTATTCTTGGGTGTGTTAAAGAAGAAATTTTTTATTTCCCCCCCCCCCCCAGCTGCAGCGCTCTCCGGATCACGAAGAGGCTCGAGATCAGCTGATGAAAGTGAACGAGCTGGAGGCGTGGCAGGAGGAGGCTCATGCCGCGTACCACCAAGGCGACTACGGAACCGCCATCGCCGATTTGGAGAAAGTCGTCGAGGTCGGTGGCGTGTCGGGGCGGCGATATCAACGCCTGGCCTTGAAATAAATGCGGGGTTTTATCTCCAGGACCTTTTTTTTTTTCCCCCCCTCGTCTTCCTGTCTTTTCAGCTTTAGGACATTCTTACAAAAGTACCAAACCTTTCTTCAAAGCGTCTAATGAAGATCAATTTCTGGAAAATAGATCGACGTCATGGTTTTGTTTCAGGCTCTGTACTTCACCGCACCCATTCATTCTAGTTTGAGTATGTGTGACTCAGCCAAAGTGTCATTGTTTGGTCTTTGAGACACACTCCCAAAATCATTTAACAAATTACGACTAATTAAAAAAAAAAAAAAAATCTAAGCTTATTGCTGCTTAGATCCTTTTCTTGTGAACTTATGTGTGACGTCAACTGAAACTTATGACTCTGTTCTTTACTAAAAAAAAAAAAAAAAAATGACATTCATTCGTGTTATTTTTAAATTCCTTCAAATGCAAATCTCAATTTCAGTTAAAAGCAGTTGTGTGATTCTTGGTGCCAGTGAGGAGTTTATGCTGGATTCCCTCCCTACTGCTTCTGGGATCTTAATCTAGATTTCCTACACTGAAGGTCAAGACTTAATCCAATTTAAATCATGGTAATAAAAACCCTGGGACACGTTGAACGTTTACTACTACTACTCTACTGCTGCACGAACTATGGCTAAAATGTTTAAATGCAGTTGTGAACATCTGGAAAATTCATCTGTAATAATGTCGTGAAGTGTTATTAATGGGATATTTTGCAGGCATTTCTTGCATCGTTAATATGTTATCAAACATCCCATCGTGAACGTTCCTCTCCAGATCGCCCCCTGGGACCCCGAGTCTCGGGAGCTCCGCGCAGAATGCTACATCCGCCTGGGCGACCCGCAGAAGGCCATCCAGGACCTGGCGCCGGCCACGAAGCTGCGCAACGACAACCGCGCCGCCTTCCTGAAGCTCAGCACGCTGCACTACAGCCTCGGGGAGCACCACGAGTCGCTCAAGTGAGTGTCGGAGAGGATCTCCCCCCCCCCTCCCCTCCCCTGGTTGTTCTTCTCCATTCACTCCCATCTGTCCCTTCTTGTTTCCCGCACAGTCAAATCCGAGAGTGTCTGAAGCTGGACCAGGACGACAAGGACTGTTTCAGCCACTACAAGCAAGTGAAGAAGCTCAGCAAGCAGCTGGACTCGGCAGAGGAGTTCATTCAGGAGGGGAGGTCTGTACGCATCTTCAGTTTCATCCCTTCAGCCTGTACATTACTGCATCAATTTTCATGACTTTATGAACTCGTTTCCTCCGTCAGGCATCAAGAAGCCATCGAGAAGTACGAATCGGTCATGAAGACTGAGCCCAGTGTCGTTTACTACACTAACCTGGCGAAGGAGAGGATCTGCTTCTGTCTGGTCAAGGTGAGACCGTGTTTTTATGGCCGCGGCCAAATCCGGCCGGAGCCAACACCCCCCCCCCCCCCCCCATTCATTCATTTTGCTTTTTTTGTTCACCTCAGCAAAAGTTGGCTGCCGAAGCCATAGATCTGTGTTCAGAGGCCCACCAGCGAGACCCTCGCAACGCCAACGTCCTCCGTGACCGAGCGGAGGCCTACATCCTGAACCAGGAGTACGAGAAAGGTAAAAAAAAAAACTATAATCCCAATATTGCAAGGAAACCCCCTATGAATATTAACACAAAGGCAGAGTTCGTTAAGTTTTCTAAAACAGACTTTTCAGATTTGCTGTGAGGAAAGGCAAAAAGTGAGCAGAACATGATCTCTGCTAGACTTCACCATGTAGAAGCAGCATTACCGTATTTTCCAGAGTAGAGGTGGCACCGAGAAAGAAATGCGTCATGAAAAGGAAAAAAAACGACCTACCTGCAGTTTTTTATGGAATAAGATTTTCTTTTTGGAGGCATCTTATTTTGAAGTCGGTCTTCCTCACTTGTTTGTAAGTTGGTGTTTCAGTTGCTTCAGTTTTTATAGCGACACAGGAGCAGCACATAGTTATCACAAGCCTAGAGCGCCCCCTCGTGGCTGGAGACGGTAATGTTTACTACTTGGTCCATGTCAGGCAGTATGAATTAGTAAAAAAGTGTATAAGTCGCTCCAGATTGTAAAACGCAGGTTCAGCCAAACTGGAAAAAAAAAAGTGCAACTTATAGTCTGGATAATACTTTAATCTTCTTTTTTTTTTAAGCTCATTAATGTACATTGACGACGATCATATAATACATAATTAAACATGGAGAGAAGAGCTGCTGCTCCCAAGTTTTGTCTTGTTGCTTTGTCAGTTCAGATTGAAAATAAAACAAAGGAAGTTGTTTTTTTTTAATGTGCTTATAGTTTTATTCTCTTCAGAATGTAAAATGCACAATATAGTGTGTAGTCAATCTTTTCCAGGAACCTCGTGAGAAATCGATCCAATGTTGACATTTGTTAATTCTAAAATGTTGAAATAAGTGTGATCTTGATGCTGGTCAGCATATTTTATCTCGTCAAAATGCCACATTAGGGTCTTTCTCACTGACTTTACAGTACTGAAACATTCTTACGTAACACTATTTCACTATAACGGGTTAAAATCAGGCCAAATAAGTGATGGGGAGCCACTCGTTGAGTGCTGTATGTGAAATTGTCTATATATGCTTCCCTGGAGGTGTGGAGGATTACCAGGAAGCCCGGGAGTTCGACAGCGAGAGCAACGAGATCAGGGAGGGGCTGGACCGGGCGCAGAAGCTGCTCAAACTCTCCCGGAAGAGGGACTACTACAAGATCCTGGGGGTCGGCAGGTAACAGCGGGGAAACCGGGTACAAGTGGCTTCACAAGTCACCGCCTTGCTCTGATATTGGATTTTCTTTTTTGGTTTTTTTTTTCAAATCTCCAGGAGCGCCAACAAGCAGGAGATCATCAAGGCGTACAGGAAGCTGGCGCAGCAGTGGCACCCGGACAACTTCCAGTCCGAGTCGGATAAAAAAGAAGCCGAAAAGAAGTTCATCGACATCGCGTCGGCGAAAGAGGTCCTCACAGACCCAGGTCAGGAGCCGAGGAGTGGAATTTTCATTTTATTTGACAAGTCATTGAATGAAATCAACAGTGTGGACTAAAGCAGAGTTTTGTATTGTTTACTTGACGTAATTAACGAGGGTTTCCAGCGGTGAGGTTGGTGTTAGCATCGCCTGCTAACGAGTTTGTTCAAATGAGCTGAAATTTGGAGGGTGGCCTCATGGTGGCGCCGCGATTGAGAATCACTAGCTAATGACATGGTTTCCACGTACTTTTGACCCCGCCGCGGGCTCACGAGTACAGTAGGGGGCCTCGCTCGGCAGCAGGGGGCGACAGGTGGCAGGCACAATAAAATTTCCGCGGGAATTTTCTAGTTAATAATATATTTCCAACCAGAATGCTACGAGAGGAGGGGGGGCGGGGGGTGTTGGGGTCAAAGGTTAGGAATTGCTGATCCAACTAGCAGTTGAGAGAAATGATGTATTGGTTTTAAAGCACCGTCCCGCTCCTACACCTCACCATGTGTTCCAACTCCGACAGAAATGCGGCAGAAGTTCGACGCCGGCGAGGATCCCCTGGACCCGGAGGCGCAGCAAGGAGGCGGCGGCGGCGGCCAGCAAGGCTGGCCGTTTCACTTCAACCCCTTCGAGTCCGGCGGCAGCTTCCACTTCAAATTCGAGTACAACTGAAGAGAGGAGGGACAAACATCCGGTGCCATTTGGGTTTTTAATTTTGATTTTTTTGGGATTGATCTGGGTGACGGAGGTCGGAGGAAAACGTGGAGAAGTCTTCCTCGACACTTGGATCGGTTCACTCTCGACTCCTGACTTTTAAAAAAAAACAAACATTTCTTTTCTGAAACTCTGGACGTCGGTGTGCAGGTGGTTGAAGACGTGTCGGCACATCAGCTCCGTGGTCAAGATGGCGGTTGAAAAGCAGCCGCTCGGGGACGTTTGAAGCTCCAGTTCTTGCTCGTTTCCTTCTATTGTGCCAATTCTTTTACTGAGAGGCTCTTTTTTTTTTTTTTTTAAATACTGTGGACATTACTCGGGAAGCATGTTTGTTTCTTTTCTTTCAGCGCTCGGCGGAGGATCGCTGAGCTCAAGTCTGTGTTGCCACGGCGACACGTAGAACTGGTGTAGGAATCCTGTGGATCCTAAATCTGACTGTTCTCACATCAGGCGCTATATATGAACATGGACGACTAATTTAAACTATAAAGCAACTGCTATTTCGGTTTTCTGTCCATCTTTATCTATCGTCTTTGGTTTTCAGGATTTTGGGGTGAAATTATTGTTTTTGTTGTTTTTTTTAATCCACACTTTAACTGCAAACATTATCGACGTTACCAAATCCAAGATATGAAAACCAGTAATGACGAGTCATGTTTACTTTTCAGAGCACATTTTTTAAAACTTGCACTTTCACTCCAAAAAAAAAACAAAAAACTCCATTGCATTTGTTCTCCACTCCTGAAATGAAATGTTACTGCAGGCTTCTTTTAAAGAAAAAAAAGCCTTTTTTTCCCCCGAGACTCTTTACAAACCAAGTGTGTCTTCAGCGGCTATCTTGAGAACCTCATTTATAAATTGGGTCTCGCGGAAAACGTGCACACGTCCGCACAATACTTGGATAATATTTATCCAACGAGTCGCACCGTAAAATTACGACACGTTTTGTAAATGAGGTTCTGATCACCCAGATGTGTGAGACACTCCCGGTTATTTAAGTTCTGCTTTTTGTTTTCTTAAACTCAAATTAAGTTATTTTGCCACGAATAACTGCTTGTATTGCTCGAACGTGTGAACCAAAATGTGAGCGGCTCTTTGTATTTAAATCTTGAGTGGGATGCGTTTGTTTTGCCATACTGGAGTCGGCCGACGTGCCGAAGTGTATTAAAAAAAAAAAAAAACGTTCAAACAAAAGCGGGCCTGTGCACATTTGTCCCGCGTCGCGAGACGCAAAGCCTCCAATGGAGACGTTTTTATTTCCATCAAAGACCACATTTCCCCACAGCGCCTGGCTGCATTCGCTCAGTTTGTTTTGTTTGTTTCCATTGTTCTCCGTGCTCGTCCAACATGGAACAGTTCGGTCCAAGACGACAGGGGTCAGTGGCTCGCTCCGAATCCCTGCGCGTCGTCCAGACTGTCCGCCTCCACCTCGATGGACACCACGTGGTGACCGGGGATCATGGCCAAGCCCAGGACTCGGGGCTCGCCCTGGGAGAAGGTGTCTGGAGAGAGAGGGAGAGAGGGAACATGGTCCAGGTAAGATTCCAGGTTCTCGAGCTCAAACAACCCCCCCCCAAAAGCCAAACTTGCTTCCCTGTGAAACAAAATAAATCAATCTTGAATGTTTGCCGTTGTTTTTTTTAAGATTTCATGTAGTTTGAGTGCAACAAGCAACATTTTGTGACATTTGTTTATATGGATGAAGGATGCTTCCCTGTATTTCCTCTCTGATTTGACTTTAAGGCGTTTCCTGCGATCAAATCGGGTAAAAATTACAATTAACTGAATTCTACTGTAGAGATTTCACTTATATATTGTACAGATCAGGTTTATAATTAGTTTGTGCAATAATAACACACTTTTATATAGATTTCTCCAATCACTGGCAACATCTTTTAGAAATATAAATGTCTCGGTTATTATTATTATGATTCTTTCTATTCTTATTGTCCACTTACTGCTGCAACAACGAGGCAAATAAACCTAAGGATTATCTTGTTTTTCTAGGATCTCATTATTATCTATCAGTTTCTTTCCTCAGTGTGTGAAAAGTAAAGTATTTCTACTGTCTGATGAAGCCAGTCTGCCATGATAAATATGTATATATCGCCTTTGTTGCTCGCCTGCATGTCTCTTCTCACAAGAGAAAACATCCTAATAAGGTTTTTTTGCACACAAAGAAGAAAAAGGCAGTGCTGGCTGAGGAAAGAGAAGATCAGCGGTTTCTTGCGTACCTGTGGACTTGAGGAATTCCTGAGCAGAGCCGAGGATGACGTTGCAGTCCCGGTCTGTGCAGAGGAAAAGCCCCACGAGCGTCCGCCCGTCCGTCATGCGGATCCTCATGTTCTTGTTCAGAAGCCCCTCCAGCTTCTGCCGCGCCTGGGATGACGAGGAAACCTCAGGCTCCTGGGTGACGGAACCAGAACGGTGATTCTACCCTTTCATTTACGCTGCAGGTCAGAATCCATCCATCTTCTATACTGCTTAAGCCTATGCAAGGTTGGTTCAGGACTAACCACTCTACCACCGTCCTTCCAAAATAAAAATCACCCATTTATAATCAACATAAAGTGAAGTGAAGGGGATATTAGGTTTTTTTTCTTTAAAGACAACATTTCTTAGCTGAGGTCACCAACAAATAAATAGCCATTTCAACCTGATGCACCAACGGCATGTTGTTTAATGGGATCAAATCTAAATAATACGGTTGAAGAACAAATCAAAACTATCAGGTGCACAATACTGGAATTTATAGCTGCTTCCTGAGAGCATTACATTTTCTAACTGTATGGATCTATGGAAGCTGACACACACGTAACATGCACCTGTTGTGTATTATTAAAATACCAGATTTTTACCATCGTTGTGTTATTTTACAGCTTTGGAAAACACAGAAATATACATTTGTTTTCATCTACAAATCTCAACAGACATGCTTTAACTTGTTTTACCGATAATGCCGAGCGGCCAGCGCCTGGTGTGTTGACACGGATGTTTAGATACGTGATTTAAGAAGATTTAATGTCTGAAAATTAAACTACAGATTAAATTCAGTTTAATATTCAGATGCATAAGCTCGCGTGCTAGCCAGTGGCTAACGTTTAGCTACAACCTTTAGCAGTCGTTTAAATGGATGACGATAAACTGTTTATCCTCCGATTTAACACGAGTGAAATAGGAACGTAAGCTTCATTAAATACATCAAACGAAAGCAAGAAATACGTACATGAATCGAAGGACCATTTTCCTCAATCATTGTTGCCATAGCCTCCTCCTCCCCTTCTTCCCTGCCCACGTTTCAGTACGGAGCGGCTTTAGTGATGGACCAACTCACCCGGAAGTTGTAGTTTTTCGACCGCTGTGGGTTTTTTTTGTCCCCAAAATGAATTTTACAGGGGTATTTAAATTAATATGACAGATATATTGAAATAAAAATGTGTTTCAGAGGACAAACGATTATTAAATCCCGAAAAAAACATCGTGTCCCACAAATATATTTACAAGTTTTGTTGCCTCAGAAGAAGATAACTGTATTTTTCTTCTGCAAACGTTGTAATAACTTTGCACAATATCTCAAATTTAGGTTCCGACTTTACTTATCTTCTGGGAAAATTTCCCATAAGTTGTTCAAATCAATCAATCTTAGTTATTAAATCTCTCATATTGACATTTTGATACATAAATAAATATGCGAAACGATTAAATAAAATAACTAAATAGGCTACATATTATTTGTAGGAGTGGCTTTTCAGATAAAGGCACGATAAGACGACTGTTTTTCTGTTGAGCCAAACAGCCTTCAATGGTATAGATTCATCCCTGATGGCCAACTGACTGCAGAGATGATCTTTGTCGACTTTATATGTGAAGAAATGCGACAGATTGAATCTTAAATGGTGATGCTTCGGGATGACGTTGGTGGATCTCCTGCTAATTCTCCATCTTAATGCTGGTAGCGGAGTATTCAGTGAGCGTGACGTGAATTCAAAGTTACCAAAACCAATCTGGTGGTGCTTTTATATTCACACGGTGAGCAGAAATGGCGCTTTCACTCCAGTTTGACCCTGAACGTTGAGTCACAACTTAACAAAGAATAAGCACTTCAAAAGACTTTTATTCAGCCGTATATCTTCGACATCTTTTGTCAACAGGCGCTCATATCATCCATTAGTGTTCAAGGTTGATTTTGTCAGCTTTTGGTTCTTTTTTATTTCTTTCGGGATTTCGTAGGGAAGGGGATTATTTGTACGGGGGCACGACCGGATACCTCCGCATCACAACGCAGTCGCTCGTCACAATAGACACAAAGTTTTGTCTTTTCAGCACAGCTCCATTCATTGTTTAGCTTTCAACCAATGCAAACTGCGCTAGACAAAACAAACAGAGAGTAGTCAGAAAATGAATAACACAGGTAAATACAAAGAGGCCCGCTGCAATTAAAACCAGGAAACAATTCGCAGTCGTTCCCTTCTTTTATTGACCGATAAAACGGATTTCTTTTTTCCTTCATAGTGGTGATGAGGGGGGAGACAATCAGTAGCTTTCACTTCCCCTTCTAGGAGTTTAAACCAACCATTAAAAATCTATTTATTCTAAAAATCACTATCAACTTTTTACGGGCCACAATCTGCAACAACATCACAGGGAGCCATTAAACACGACAACTGAGCCCTAAGAATCATTATCTGGGTTTATTTTCTTGGAGGATGCTATATTATTGGGAAAAAATAGGACACATTGAGGGGAAACCAATTGGAATCTCTCAGAAGTACATGCTGCAAACTGTAGTTTGAAATGCTAAGCTAAAAAAGAAAAAAAATCATATCATTACAGAGCCGAACTGCTTATATTACTGCTGTTAGGCAACAAATATGTGGTGAAAATATATGCAGAATGTTAAAACTGCATTTTGCTTGTCATTCTCCCATTGATTTGTTTTGTGACGTTCCTTCTCCTATTTCAATAAAACTGCTTAATTGAGTCACTACTTACCAGAAACACTGTGAGAAACTAAAGGACTACTTGTATACTCCTGATATTAAAAATACATTTCAATACATTACAATACATTCCCTGAATGGATTCCAAAGGCATGCAAATGCAGAATAAAGCGATTGAAAGCTCAATAACCTTGTGGCTGCTGGTGTTTTAAAGGCCAGAGAGCCTAATAACAGGCTGAAGTGAGAAAATGTGGTATTTTAGCTTGAAACCTGGTCGATGTGTCTATTGGGGGAACATGCTGACCCAGAACTCCAAACACTAAGAACCTCTTCCCCCTAATTTAATCCCACCCCGGCTTCTCCTCCTCCTCCTCCTCCCGTCGGCCCCCTTGCCCCGCATGACTGTTATTTAAGCATCATCTGCTCGCCGGGTCGCCTCAGTTCAGACGGCTCAGCTCTGGAAGGAGCGCGGGAGCCGGTGTCTTCGCCTGTGTGTCACGCTGCATAAAATCTGGGTTAGCTGGAGTGCGGCACCCGGGGGAGGCGCTTCCCTCTGTCATCCCCGACATGTCGCCCTGCCAAACGGACACGGGGGGCGTCGGGGGGAGGAGGGTAGGGGGGGGGGGGGGGGGGGTTGTCACAGCACAGTAGTGCAGTGTGTCAGAGCCTGCGGCATACAAGAGTCCTGGCCTGTTCCACCATTATTTCTTCTTTTTCTTTTTTTTTTTTGCATTGGCATCGTGAGACACATGCACAGTCATGGCTACAAACACACACACACACACACACACATGTACACGTATGCTGTGTGTCAGTAAACTACACACACTTAGACGGCCTCGGCAACCTCTCAATCTGGCAAATGCATAGGCCTCAGTGGCCAAAGGCTTTAGTGAAGGGGTTCCACACACACACACACACACACACTGCATTGCGCTGTCAGTCCCTTGGCAGATGTGGCCCTTGGATGTGACACCATCACACTCCTCTGCTCTGGCTCGTGGGCGCGAGGAGCCACCTGTTGCAGCGCAGAGAGGAGGGTGCAACGCTAAACGAGGCCAGAGCGGGAACGCTCGTTTACGCCGAGTCCAGCGGAGTCGCGTACATTTGAAGTGCAAAAGACGCAGGATGCGTGGAGCGGCGTGGACAGGCCAGGCTGTGGAGCCATCTGCTCGTTGAGTTATATGTCGCTTTCAAACTCTCGTATGCCATCCTGTGAAAACGACTTTACAGAATTACTGAGCAATTTGTCTCACAAATCAGCCGATCGAGGAAGGAAACCATCTTTAAGAAAGGCTTCGGGAATAAGTAAATAATGTAGATACATTATGGTAAATACAGTTGCACAAATACTGATTGATCTTCTTTGGAAATAAGTGATAATATATGTCAATGGTTTTGCGACAACAGCTACATTTTCTAATCTGCTCCGAACTGTTAAATAAAGTATTCAGACTTTTTTCTTTGAATTGCCCTTTTTTCTGGAAACCTTGGTTGAGTTCTTGGAGCGTCACTCTAAACCTGCGAGCACCAGAATGGTAACAAATGCTTGAGAGAGCTGAAGAGTCTCTCTTTTTTTTTTTTTTTTATGCTTTAAAGCCATTAATGGTTGCTCGCTTCAAGTGCTCCACTGAGGGTAGAAAAGGTGACGGAAACAACGGGACTCGGACGTCATGCGGTCTATCGCTTGTGCTCATCTTACTGTGACATATTCAATTGAGATTCTATTCAATTCTGCCAGCTCTACGGCGTTTATCATTTTTGCTGTTGTCGCTTCTGTTTTCTATTTTATAATGTGAATAAATTCGGTAAAATTTGTTGAGTACGGGTAGAAAAAAAAAGCTACGTCAAACAAACGTGCCAAAACCACCAGGGTTGCGATTTGTTCTGAGAGGAAATCGACAATCGGCAAAGAATAAAACTGCCGGATTGCACATGAAATAAGAGAACAAGGTATAGTGAACTATCTGGAAATCAGTCCCGCAATAGAAATACTGTAGTAACACATGGAAGCCATAAACATACATCACATGACTTGTTTTTATTTTAAATTGTAGAAAAATCAAGCCTATTAAATCCATCCTAACCCTGCTCCATGAACTGATTAGACTGCAGATGTTTAACAGCCACATTTCCCTCTGCAGATTCCCTTGTGAAGGTTTGAGTGTGAAAAAACAAATCAAAATTCCTTTTGTCAAAACCAAAGCCCCCCCCCCCCTCCTTCTCTCCAGCAGCAGCCACTGAGGGCTGGCCGGGGTCTGAGGGATTCCCATGGCCTTACTGCCATCCAGTCCACTCTGCCAGCTGCTGATTGGGAGCCTCTCGCTTTATTTACACTCAAAATCTCCTGCGTTCTGCTCAAAACCTCGGATCGTTCGTCTTCCGAGCAGAGCAGAGCTTTTCTGGAGGAGGGGAGGGGAGAGACGCACAGCTCCGCGCACTGTGAATTGTTTTCATCCCCACCACAAGTAGTTAATTTTTAAGCAATACAATCTGATGTAAGTCTGGGCATGGCTGCGGCAGATTTTTTTTTTTTTTTTTTTCCTTTTCCCAACCCCCCTCTCTCAATCCCTCCCCAGCACTCACACTCTCTCTCCCTCTCTCTCTCTCTCTCTCTCTCTCTCTCTCTCCCTCCCTCACGCACGCACTCCCTCTCTCATGCACACACACTCCTAAATATTTTTTTTTTTTTTTTTTATACAACGGTGGGGGCTGTGGAGAATTTAAGGTGGCCATGTTTGATAGATCTGTGTCGGGCTCTGCAATGCAGAAAGCGAGAGTTGTTGCGTTGTGATCTTGCAAGTGACAGTGACACCAGGCAAGTCTGTCGGATTCGTGACTGATCCGGACTTGGAGAGAGAGAGAGGGGGGGAGAGAGAGAGAGAGAGAGAGAGAGAGGGGGGAGAGAGAGAGAGAGAGAGAGAGAGAGAGTGAGAGAGAGTGGGGAGAAAAAAAAGGAGGGAGGGGGGCAGACAGAAAAGAAACAAACAAGTAACAATGTAACTTACATGCAGTCACACACCCCTTTTTTTCCCCCCTTCTTGTAACAATGTGTAGGTTTTTAAGGAGGGAGGGGGCGCGCGGAGGGAGGACGAGAGACGGAGAGAGGTAGAGAAAGGAGGAGGGGGGTGCGTTCTGAAATAATATAGTCAGCCATTTTTTATGTAAGGGGATTTTTTTTCTTATTGGGGGGGTTGTTAAAAAATAAATATAAGAGGGCGGCCATCTTTGTTGCTCTGCCTAGTGTAAAATATTCCAAAACGCCCCCCACTTTTTTTTTCCACCCGTGCCGATTTGAATATTAAATAAATATCATATATTCCGGCGAGATTGCGCTTTTTTGAATACAAGGACGGAGCCAATGACAGGAATATAATGTCCTCTCCTCTCCGGTCCTGTGAGGAAGACGAGGGCATGGTGGTTAATTCCGAGGGAGGAGATTTTGATGAAGAAGACGACGACGGAGACCTGGACGAGAACGCAAGCGACATAAACTCGCCGGCGGCGCCTCGGGAAACTGCAACACCGGCCGCGCCAGGTACAGTAAAAAAGAAAGCTGGCGGACAGGTCGGGAGCGCGCGCACAGGGGGAGAAAAACGCTCGGTGTTTCTGAAGGGGGGGTAAAAAAAAAAAAAAACAAGAAGAAAAAAAATATGACAGGAGACAAGGGGGGTATGGTGAGGAAGCAAAGGCTGCAGTCTTCTGCCCCGTGCCTTGTGCCTCTCCGGGTCCGGGAACAGTGAGCCACCGCAGCCGGGACGCCGAAAAACAAACACGTCAGTTGGGAGAGCTCGAAAAAGGACACGCATGTCGTACTATATTTTAAAAAAAAAAGAAAAAAAAAAGGTGCTTAACCCCTTGTATTTCCACACAAATGCTCGTGTAAAGGTGCCATATTTGCATGGGCAAGAGAGGAGCTGGAAAAGCGTCGAGAGCGCGCTTTTGGGGGAAAAAAAACCAACAAGCACAACTACCTATTTTCGGGATTAAAAACAAACAATAACAACAATAATAACACGGCCGAGTGATGTGTCTCTGCTCTGTCGTGTGCACGAATATTGTCATGCCCGTTTCCTCTTCACTTGCAAAGCACATCTCCCAACAAAAGTTTAAACTAAACTTGCCACAGCTGGCTTTTTTTCCCCTTCCTTTCCCGTCGCGAGCTCACTTGTGAAAAGTTGCAGCTTTTTTTTAATTATTATTATTATTTTAAGGGGATTTAAAATGTCCTTTATATCCATCCTGACAAGCTGATAAGACATGTAAATATGAGCGCGGACTATAAGGTCGCCCTGAAGGGTAAAAAAAAAGAAAGAAAAAAATAGCTCAGGGCGAGAAAACAGCCTGGATGAAGAAACATGGAGTCCAGCAGCCCGCAGGCTATATATATTTGATAGCAGTCTGCCGAGGAGCGGAGATGATGCGTTTATGTGTAGACATGAGAGCCGGGTGACAGTGTGCGACGGAAACTCGCCCCACTGTCACTACAGCCCCGTCATCGTGGCTGTGACAGGTCAAAATAGGACAGTGCTGCTCACTTTTGGGGGACGGCAGTGCTGTGACAGCTCACTGTATGCAAATCACGCAAATTACACCCCCATTAAATGATTAATCTCCCCCCCCCCCCCCCCCCCATTGCACATGGCCGGATGCTCCATTTCTGCAGAAATGTGCGGCACTGATCCCTTTTCAAGCGATGAATGAATGCACATGACATTCTGGAAGTTTCTGTGACTTGCTTGGGCAGTGAAAGTAAAAAAAAAAAAAAAAAAAAGTCGAAATTATTTAAAAAAATATTCATATATGTGGAAGTGGAGTTGTAGTTTGGTCATAAAACAGAAAATACTTGGAGTTCGGATGAAGGGTTTGAACGTCAGACGTGATTTATCTGACAGGAATCCTCCGTGGCTTTTGTCTTTAGATCTAATTAGCTCGCTCGCGCTCCGGACCCGCCGCCACTGCCGCGTCAGACAGATAAACGAGAGTCGGGCTTCCCGTCGAGGGCCGTCACCCCGCCACGACCTCCCGCGGCGGTCGCCGCGGTGGCGGTCGGGGTCCCGGTGAGGAAGGGGTAAGCGCGCGCGCGCCGGCGGCCTCTGAATCACCGGGGCCCGCGTGCGTGCTGCTGCCGCCCCCGGCGCGTCTTCGGCGGCTCTCGTGCGCTGCGCGGATTCGCGGTGGAGAAGCGGGTCTGGTGTTTGTTGGACGGGGGTGGGAGTGAAGAGGAGGAGGAGGAGGAGGAGAGGAGGGGGTGTTGCTGGTGGTGGGGAGCGCGCACCAACAAAGGCAGGCAGACAATAAAAATCCGACAAAACCCGGCGCCTATCAAACACGCTAGCTGCCTGGCGGAGACCGCAGCGGCCCATATTTTGGTTCTGCTTTAACGCTTTGCTGCGTCCCCCCCCCCCCTCTCTCTGGAGCCGCGGCTGCTATCTCTCTCCGTGTTTCCCTTTTCAGCTGCGAGCCAGGTCAGGTTGCAGGTTAAATTGCTTTTCCCCTGGTTGGGATATTGCCCGGGTTCCATGGGGAATAACTGGCCTGACATTTTCTCATCATACGCTTCCCGAAAGCACAGATAAAGTCATGTATTTTAGACGCACCGGGTCCTCGGCAAGCCCAGTCAACCACAAGCTTTCAGACTTGCCTGCCATATCTGCTATTTACATTAATCAGATTCAACATTTCCACTTGTGACTCCTCACTTGAACCCATGAAAGTTGATGGTCACAATTGGTTTTCCCCCCACAAGCCAATTATCCCTGTGATAGAGAAGCACAACTAACTCCAGTCAAATCTGCTCACAGCCTCCTGACAAACTGTATCTAATTCAGCATGTGTCATGATTCAGGGAAGGTCAGAGGTCATGGCGACTGCCACGCCAGCTTTTGTTGTGCGTAATTATGTTCAGCAGGGATTAGCCGCTTGTTGGGAAATGTTTTCAGAAGATTATTGTTGAGCCGATTCTGATAGCTGTCTGTCTGCTGTCACGCCTCTCTCTGCCACGCAGTGGAAGAGGCCGAGATATCGGACCGAGAGGTCCCCATCAGGAAGAAAGGCCGGCCCAAGAAGAAGAAGGACACCAAAAAGAAAGACAAAGAGGGGAAACCTGTCAAAGCGAAAAAGCGCAAGAAGATCGTAAGCTATTTAAGCTGTCGTCCGCGGGATTTTTTACAACGGCGTGACCAAATTAAAAAGCCCTAATCAATTTTTGTTTCGATCTGCCGCACAGGACAGCGATGTAGAGAGGGACTCTGACAGAGACAGAGACTATGTCGAGCATTCAGACAGTATTGGTAGCGACTATGGCTCTGGTGAGAAAAAGAAGAAGAAGAAACACAAAGAAAGAAAAGAGAAGAAAACTAAAAAGAAGAAAAAAGACGATGGGGACCGAGACAGCAGTCAGGAGGAAACAACTAAGGTAAACGACTCTTTTACCAATCAGTTACCTTCGATCCTATTAGTGGTCTGATTGTTTTTTTGTTGTTGTTTTCCCTTCCCAGCAACCGATCGAGCAGAAGACCTCCGCCCAGCTGGCGAAGGAGTGGGGTCTGGAGGATGTTGATCATACCTTCACCGAGGAGGACTACAGGGAACTCACCAACTACAAAGCCTTCAGCCAGTTTATGAGGTACGGCGTTGTTGTTGTCGCATTTGCTGGCTGCAAGGTGACGCGGAAGACGCGCGTACGGAGCTGCCAAGTATTGTCGACGGCGTCTAAACATACTCATTGGAATTCATTGGACAGATTTAGAATCAGGTTTTCGTTGTGCCACAGAGTGCTGTCGGCTGCGATGCTATAACAGCTTTATGAGGCAGAGGTGACGTCGGGCTTTGAACGCCACCTTCCGGGGTTTGATTAAACTTTACAACTCTTTGTTTTGCCGATGAGCGGAGGCAGAGTGAAGACTTTTTAGGTGCCATCGAAAACAGTGTTTGAAACAATAATGTGTCGTGGCTCACTTCCTGGATGTTGATCAGTGCTGATGGTTTCAACAGTTGTTCAGATTATATCGTACTGTTAGGTTGAGCATGTTTGTCCATCTTTTTTTCTCATTTCGTCCACATTATGTCATATCGTAGTGGAGCACAACGACGACGCTCCTGGCATCGCGGCGTTGTGCAGGGGTTGGTTACCGATGACCTGGGTGTGATTTCGGTTCTTTGCTTTGAAGGAGCAGTTTGCTCGGACGTCTAAACTCGCGGCCGCATGTTGGCAATGAGGTGATACCAAAGGCTTGAATTGTTCCAGAGGAATCTAAACTCATTACGGCTATTTACTCTGACCCACGCTTCCACACTACTAATTTCTTAAACTGAAACTTTCATTTCATCGGGTCAAGAGTCGCCTGTTTCATGCAACTACTACTGTTCTCAGCTGCTTCGTTGTCTGATTCCTCCACTGCGTCGGTATTGCAGCGGAAGAAGGACGAGGAGTCGGCTTGCGAACCGCCACTTTATTAAAGTAAACTAACAGGTACCGTTGGAACGAAAACAGCCCCCTTTCTAGGCCCATATTCAAGCCCCTCTTGCTCACTCAGTGTCTTCACTCCGCACAGGCAATCTAAACAGTTTCACTTCAGGTCATAATAGGATATACGCAACGTCGTCGATATGCAAGGAAGTGAAAAGGAGCTTTAGTGTTGTCGTTTGAATTAATTGTGTTCGATCATTTCAACTAACATATCGTGTTGAAGTGCCAGCCATGCACGGTACTATTTCAAGAATGATAATTACAAATATTTCCTTTACAATAAGTTCTGCTTTAAATCCATAGGCAAAATTATCCGTCACTGTGTGTTTTCCTTCGTGATGAACTGGGAACTTGTTCTGAAAACACTTTGCCTTCTACTCAGTCTAAGCTTTGCCTAATTTGGATAAAGCGGGTCTACATGGCAGATGGACAGAATCACTGCTGAGGTCTGTGGACCACAATGTGGGCAGGTGACGTTATAATCTATAGCGAGAGAAGAGATCTGGTGGAGGATAACCCGGAGATTGTAGATCTGCACTTGAGAGCGGAGGAATGAAGGTCGGTGTAGGAGCTTGTAGCGGGTTGGCGTGGGTGGAGATGAGTGTCAAGGCTGGTGTGTACAAGGGTTTTTTACTGGAGTGAATTAGAAGCTTCACAAGTGTGATTGGCTGAGCCTGGAGAGGTGGCAGAGATGAAGATGCTAAAACTTTCATCGCGAGTGAGCACCGTGGACAGGGCTGAAGAGACCAGACCAGAGAAACAGTTTGAGAAGTTTAAAGGTGAAACCCAAAGAGACGGCTTGCGACGGCTTTAACGTGTGCTTGAGGACAGACAGTGGAGATATGTTGGACAAAGGCTGCTGGAGGTGAAGCCGCCAGGCGGGAGGAGGAGAGGAAGACCTCAAGGGAGATTGATGGATGCAGTGAAGGAGGTACATGGTCGACGGTTGGTCGTGACAGTAGAGGTCTAGAGTCTAGCAAGGAGCACGAATCCCACCTCAAGGTGCTTCATCGTCTGTTGAACTTGACCAGCTTCGTCTGTTGCAAAGCCGTCTACGTTCATCCGAGTGGCCTGGAGCGAGACGAGACCAGCCCCGTTGTTAACACAGATTCACTGTGACCCCCCCAATCCCCCACCCCAGACTTCCCCTGGCAGCCGCGGCTTCATCAGCCCGGCTCGTTGTATTAGTCAGGCGCTGACATGGTGTCGGTGGCACCCTGAGCCTCGCTCTCTGTAGCTGACTCACACCTGCCTTGACTCTGATAACATGAAGTAATCCGTTATCCTCCACCACGTGCGTGTGTGTGTGTGTGTGTGTGTGTGTGTGTGTGTGTGTGTGTGTGTGTGTGTGTGTGTGTGTGTGTGTGTGTGTGTGTGTGTGTGTGTGTGTGTGTGTGTGTGTGTGTGTGTGTGTGTGTGTGTGTGTGCGTGCTGTGGAATTATTGCCTCGTCAGACTTGGCTGTCTCCGCTCCACGGTCGTTTCGACACTCAAAATGTAGTCTCTTCGTTGTTAATAGAGTATATTGAACAGGGCTGATAGATGATAATGCATACATCCAATTCAAAAAGGGATTTTTAAAATGTATTTATTTTTTTTAACATTAGTGGTGGGAACCTTGATTTCACATACATAAAGTAGCTCTACCACACATTTCTTTGTGTGAGAGGTTTCTTATGACGAGAGCTTCTGACTCATTTTCAGAGATAACTTGTTCGGTATTACTGTGTGTTTTGACGGTACGGAGAAGGTGACGTTAGAAATGAATAAGTCGCCGGTGAGTCTTGTCTGTTGCACAGCAGAAATCCCCGCAGTCCCACGAGTAAGCGTTTTCTTTGGGTGGTTTTCAAATGTTCTCAGTTCCAGCAGGATGGGAATATGTAAATGTGTGATTGATCTCTGTTAACATGCTTCAGCAATTTGTCATGGACTTTCCAGTAAAGAACCTGTTAGCACTCACAGCTAGAATATCAGCCGACTGGTTCAAATCCAAGCTTTGGGCCTTGCATTTGGAGTTTGCATGTGTTCCCTGTGTACATGTGGCTTTTCTACAGGGTTCCTGTAAAAAAAAAAAAAAAAAAACATGCATTTGAGGTGAATTGGTGACTCTAAATCAACTGTTTGTGTTCATGTGCATTTGTGGTTTTGTGTCTGCATTGTTTTCCACCGGAAGGTGAACCCTGCATAATGCATAATACATCCGCTATAGGAGAAGTTTTAAAATTTTTTTTTTGAGACATTTCACTTTATTTTGCACGAGAAAGTATTCCAATTGGCTTTATGTTAAGGTTGTTGTAATTTCCTATAGTAATTGTTTGGTTTTATGGAAATGTAGAAATACTGTAATGTATTTATTCTATTCTATTCTATTCTATTCTATTCTATTCTATTCTATTCTATGTCAAAATAATCCTCTTTCCCAGGCCAATGATAGCCAAGAAGAATCCGAAGATCCCCATGTCAAAGATGATGACCATCCTGGGAGCCAAGTGGCGGGAGTTCAGCTCCAACAATCCCTTCAAAGGCAACGCGGCTGCCGTCGCAGCCGCCGCCGCCGCCGCCGCCATCGCCGTTGCCGAGCAGGTCTCTGCAGCGACCGCCTCACCCGAGCCGCCGCCTCAGCCGCCACCGATTAGAAAGGCCAAGACGAAAGAGGGCAAGGGTCAGTGGTCTGCTTTAGATCTGTAGCCTTCTGCCTCCTGCACTCTTTCTGCTTCTGCAAGTATTAACCTTCACAGATTCTTTGTGATGAGCCGGATGATGATATTTTGCCCGTGTGCGTTTTGCATAAAATCCTTAAAACTCCCAAATGTAATTTTACGAGGAAAGTGACCCCATATCACCAGGATACTTTAGAGTTTTAGAGCCTCATGGTGGGACTTTCTTCTGTAACGGCATAAAAGTCTAGCAGGCAAGGCTGGACATTGATATGATATTTTTCATGTATAGCCGGGTTACAAACATTTCACATTTACACCTTTCCCTCTGTTGACACAGTACATACACTCGTGTCTTTCCTGTTCATTGAATACTGGATGTGATTTCATGTTGTGTTCAGGCCCCGGCTATAAGAAACGCAGTAAAAGTCAGCGGGCTCCAGACAAGAAAAAAGCGTCGGCTGTTGCCAAGGCGAAAAAGATGGCACCGATTCGTATTAAACTATCGCCCATCGGTGCCAAGAGGAAGAAGAGCTGCTCGGTCAGTAAAACCTTCACACGACGCTAAAAATACAGAATGGCTGGAGATAGATAAAAGCAGTCGCTCTCTTTTATCCCGTGTTATATAGTTCCTGTTCTTGCCACCTGTTAATCCGAACTTTCCTTCTTCAACTCGCTCCAACCCCCCCCCCCCCCCCTCTTCCCGCGTTCCCTTTTGCTCCGCCAGAGCGAAGATGTGGACGAGGATGAGTCTGAGCAGGAGGACTCCAGTGTTCACAGCTCCTCGGTTCGCTCTGACAGCTCCGGCCGAGTGAAGAAGAACAAGCGGGGAAGGCCTGCCAAGAAGAAGAAGAAACGTAAGCGCACGTCTGTTTTTGTTCAACGTGCATCGTGTAATTATGAATGACGCACAGCGTCCGCATCCACATCAAGCTTATAACTCCTTGTCGGGTTTAACACAGCAACCTTTTTGTTTTGTTTTTTAAAGTTTAATCTCAAACAAAGATTCAAAGTGATTATGTAGTTTCTGTAGACAGTTTTCAGTGTTATTGGCTCTGATTGTCAGAGAAGCACACACACACACACACACACACACACACACACACACACACACACACACACACACACACACACACACGCCAGGCTAGTCCTTGATGCTTTACATGTGAACCATGTGACTGGCGAGAGAGTTGGCGGATGGAGGTATTTAAAGCGTTCAAGTACCACTTGCTCTTCTCCATCGTCTGTCAGCATTATTGGAGGTTGGATTTCTCACTTTCGCTGGATGAATAGCATGTTCACAATAGCCGACTTAAAAAAAAACCAAAAAACCTGAAAAGAGACAAAATGACACTTCAAATTCAAGGTTTTAGCAACATTTGTGTTTTTCTTTCTCTCTTATTGAGTGCACATCAGTATGAGCACATGCAAGAAGGTCCATTTTCCCTGTTCCTGATGTAAAAGAAACAGAAACACAAGTGAAAACATCAATGCGCTTGACTATATAAAGTACATATTCACCGACAACTGGAGAGATTAAATGTACTTTGGGATTACAATTACAACATTAAATATTTCGCTCTGTTTTGTAAAGACAAAGATTAAAAAAAAAAACCAAACAAATCCTTTTCCTTCCAGTCCCGGGCGAGGAGGAAGGCGACGGCTATGAGACCGACCATCAGGACTACTGCGAGGTCTGCCAGCAGGGCGGCGAGATCATCCTGTGCGACACTTGCCCCCGAGCGTACCACCTGGTCTGCCTGGAGCCCGAGCTGGACAAAGCCCCCGAGGGCAAGTGGAGTTGCCCGCATTGCGTGAGTACCGTCTCCTGTCAGCGACACGCTTTTATTACCAGCATCCAGCATCTCTCTCTTTGAGGCACACGTTCGCTTGGCAAACTTGGCTTCGTTCTGAGAATCGGATGAGTAGAAACTCCCGTCGTTTGACACATTTTGAGTGGAAAAACTGGCTGCAGTCCTGCCCGGACCAAGGAACGACACCTGAAGTGGTGCTGCAGGTGTAAAATCTCTCCCGTCATCGCACAAATAAACCTGGAAGCTCGTCTGTATCTGGCTTCACACGGCGATATTATATAGCTTTTGCTCCAAATCGCCAAGGGAAGAGGAGTCGCATTAATCTGTTCATATGTACCTGTTTTGCAGTGCAGCTCGCCACGGATATGGGTTACACAGGTGTTACATAAATCATGCTGTTCTTCTCCTTCTTCTTTTTTTTTATTTTTAACCTTTGTTCAGCCAGGATAAGTTCACTTGGAGCAGAAATCTATTTTTCATGAACTCCATGCTTCACACTCGCATGCTTAAAACAGTTCCCGAGCTTCTCCTGAGTCCTCCGCCCGCTTCTCCTCCATCGCTGAGTCACACTCACTGCCGAGTCTGAATTCATCACAGCGGGTTTGGTCCTAAAAGCCTCTCTGCTCCGGAGCTTCGGCGGTTGAGGTGGTAGTTCACGATCCACCCCCCGCTCTTTATTCCCTGTCATCTCTACCGGCGACCGTAAATAAACTCCTCCAAATGACTACTGAACAACCTTTTTCCTCCCGTCTTCGCTTCGCCAGGAGAAAGAAGGCATCCAGTGGGAAGCGAAAGACGAAGACTTCGAGGACTTCGAGGAGGACAGTGAGGACAGGGTCATATCGGAGGTCAGCGCGGGGATCCACGCCGGGGTGGAGGAGGAGGACGACGACCACATGGAGTTCTGCCGGGTGTGTAAAGACGGCGGCGAGCTGCTGTGCTGCGACACCTGCACCTCCTCCTACCACATCCACTGCCTCAACCCGCCGCTGCCCGAGATCCCCAACGGCGAGTGGCTTTGTCCACGATGCACGGTCAGTCATTCCACCAGTCCCGCCTCTCTCTCTCTCGTCTCTGACTTTGTTTATGAGGATCTGATTTTGAGGCTCTCCTCTCAGTGTCCGCCCATCAAAGGCCGCGTCCAGAAGATCCTTCACTGGCGATGGGGTGAGCCTCCGCCCCCCATTCCCGTCCCCCCTGCTCCAGACGCCGCGCCCGACGCCCCGCCGCCCCCGCCCATGAAGGGAAGATCCGAGAGGGAGTTCTTTGTCAAGCTGACGGGGCAGTCGTACTGGCACTGTACCTGGATCACTGAGCTGCAGGTGAGAGACGGACGATCTGCAGAGAGACGGGCGGGAAGTGAAGGTCACATTCCAGCGGAGTGAGATGGCAAATCTGTTTTCACATGTTTCAGAAAGACTTTATTTTTTTTCTCCACGGATTAGAATACGAGGTGAAACCGAAGCACCAATGCTATCAGTGTTAGAGTCCACAAGGGAGCTTTGTTAGGCCGTTATGGGGCATTCGGCACTAAGAAGCTTTTGCATTTTGTGCAAAATGAGCAAACACTAAATAATATATCTCCATTCAAGCTATTTTTATTGCATGATTTACATCCAAATCAACACAAAAGACTGAACAACTGCCAATTCTGTCGCATTAAAATCCTCTATTTTGTGAAAAGACGTCAATAAAGATTCATTTACATTCGCTATAGTTAATTCCTCCATTATAACAGTTCATTAAACATCATTCAGTGATTATTATCTTGTTGCCATCCTTCAGATAGAAAAATAATTGTGTTATGCCTCTGCTTTTACTGAATAGAGAAAGAGAAAGTAAGTTTGATTGGCACATATACGGGAGGAACTAACCCAACATGAGTTCCTTAGAGTATGCTTAATGCAGTCATGTATTTACAGTAAAGCTCAGAATAATCTAGATTTTTAGCACTTGTGAAACAAGCAACAACAAAAAAAAAACAGTTTGCAGGGTGCTGGCGCCTTTCCCAGCTGACTTTTTTTGCAAAGGCAGGTATGAACTGGCAGGAACGCCAGTCCATGGCAGAGCGAGTGACTTTTTCGACACACGATGAGAACATGCAAACTCTGCACAGAAACACACTGCGATTCAATTCGATCTTCTTTTTCCTCCGTCGTCAGCTGGAGATCTTCCACTCGGTGATGTACAGGAACTACCAGAGGAAGACGGACATGGACGAGCCTCCCAGCCTGGACTACGGCTCAGGCGGCGAGGACGAGAACGGGGTGGGGAAGAGCGAGAAGAGGCGGGCCAAAGACCCCCAGTTTGCCATACTGGAGGAGAAATACTACAAATATGGCATCAAGCCCGAGTGGATGATGATCCACCGCATCATCAACCACAGGTAAACCAAATAAAAGGGCCGTGCAGAGGAGCGTGGACGAGGTGGAGTTTCTGTCCCTCCACTCACCGTGCTGCTCATGTCCCCCTGCCAGCATGGACAAGAAAGGGACGTACCACTACCTGGTCAAGTGGAGAGACTTGACCTACGACCAATGCACTTGGGAACGAGACGACCTGGAGATCCCAGACTTTGCGATTTACAAGGCCAGCTACTGGAGACACAGGTAAGACCGCTGGGGAATGTATTTGACCTCCACTGCCCTTATTATGATGTAAAAAAAATCTGGGAACGAGAGCTGAGGGAAGAAATCCACAGAAAATGTGTGAAATGAGGATGGGAATTAAGCAAAATGACAACCCAGTCACAGAAATGGAGAGATTTGGAAAAAATCAGATAGATGGAACCAAACCACACATATATATTCTGGCCCTGTGTGAAAAATACCAAAATGAAATAAAAGGCGACAAAAATAAACCTCCAAACAAACTGTATTTTCAACTATAGGAGAAAAAAGTTGTGACGGCAGCAAGAAAATGTAAATATCTGTGATTTAAGAAAAAACTTTTTTTTAGATTTAGAGCAGTTTGTTTGCTATGTTGTTCTGTCGCCTGTGTAGTAACTCTATTTTAAATGTTTTTTCTTCTAAGGGACGCCATCACGAAGGAGGACCCCGACAAACCCAGGAAGATAAGAAACAAGAACGCAGAGGGGGAAGAGGAGTCTCCGGCCTCACCAGTCACTGATGTAGGCTTCTCTTTGGACCTCGTATTCAATCTATATTTTGTATTCTGGGACTTCTTTTGTTTTCCACCATAGTTGTGTACAGTTTTCAGTTCTTCAGCGGATCCTTGTTCTCTTGTCTTTCCACAGCCGACCATTAAATACGAGGAGCAGCCAGACTTTGTCACGACGACGGGCGGCACGCTGCACCTCTACCAGCTGGAGGGTCTGAACTGGCTTCGGTTTTCCTGGGCTCAGGGCACTGACACCATCCTGGCAGATGAGATGGGCTTGGGCAAGACCATCCAGACCATCGTCTTTCTCTATTCGCTCTTCAAAGAGGTGCCGCGAGACGCCTTTGCAACGCCGTGCCTCCCGGAAGTCACACAGCGCAGCACAGCATTGACTCCTTCTCTTTCGTCCTCCTCAGGGTCACACGAAGGGCCCGTTCCTGGTCAGCGCCCCACTCTCCACCATCATCAACTGGGAGCGGGAGTTCGAGATGTGGGCGCCCGACTTCTACGTGGTGACGTACACGGGCGACAAGGACAGCCGGGCCATCATCCGGGAGAACGAGTTTTCTTTCGACGACACCGCAGTGAAGCAAGGGAAGAAGGCCTTCAAGCTGCGGGTGAGGAGCGGCTTCGCCCGCCGAGAGCTGAGGCCGCCGTGACCCGAGTGACGCCCGCTCACCTCTCCTCTGTTGTTTATCTTTCCCCCCCCCTCCCCCTTCCCCCCCTCGCAGCGGGAGGCTCCTATCAAGTTCCACGTGCTGCTCACCTCCTACGAGCTGGTGACCATCGACCAGACGGCGCTCAAGTCTATCGACTGGGCCTGTCTGGTGGTGGACGAGGCTCATCGGCTGAAGAACAACCAGTCCAAGGTTGGAAGCCTGTGATTGTCTCGATGTTAGCGCACTCTGGCGCCCTCTGGTGGTTCGTCGATGTGAAAACAACACTTTTCCTGAGGCCAAACCGCTTTAATCTTTCATTCAGCCGACCTTATTTTGCCACTTCTTCACTTCTTCCTGTTTCTTTCAAACCAATTATGACATCGATCACATAATATATGATATTTTTGCCCTGATGTATTTAATAAAAAAAACAAAACAAATCTATGAAAAACTGAACCAAACCAAAACATTTCCCAATGCTTTTATTAAGTTTGTGTTATTGCTGCTAATAATACGTTTGTTTTTAAAGGACGGTGAGAAATGCATCCTAAGTTGTGAGGGTTGTTAAGCTAGAAACAGTGAAATATATGTGTACGGTCAGTTTCAAACTTTTACACATATTTTATCAGTGCAAAAGTTGTTTTACACAGTAATTAAACATCCTTAGATAATACTCTGGGCTGTGGTTCTTCATGAAATGCCCTATAATGCATTAACTTCAATTCATTATCCCAGAACAATGTGAAAGCAGAATATTGATGAAAGGAGATAATAAACTGGTGCATCTGGACTCGTGTGTAGTTTTATATAGTAATATTAATAGGGTATGACTATTATTTCTCCTAAAGTGGCTTCTCAATGACATTTCTGTGCCTTGATTTCCAGTTTTTCCGGCGTCTGAACGACTACAAGATCGACCACAAGCTGCTGCTGACAGGAACTCCCCTCCAGAACAACCTGGAGGAGCTTTTTCATCTGCTCAACTTCCTCACACCCAACCGTTTCAAGTAGGACCTCTCCCTTTCAAAACATCCACACAATAACATTCAACATGCTTCTTTTTTTTGGCAACATTTGGCAACATTTGAATCATTATGTTTCAACACACTTCTCTTTGGATAACATGGACAAAATATTTCATTTGCACCAGAAAGTTTCATTAAAATCTGCTTCACGTCGAGATTGTAGGTATTTTTCACCTTGTGACGTCTCTTGCTCGCCGCGCAGTAACCTTGAGGGCTTCCTGGAAGAGTTTGCCGACATCTCCAAGGAGGACCAGATCAAGAAGCTGCACGACCTGCTCGGGCCTCACATGCTGCGGAGGCTGAAGGCCGACGTCTTCAAGAACATGCCGGCCAAGACCGAGCTGATTGTCAGAGTGGAGCTGAGCCCTATGCAAAAGTAAGACACAGACATATTTAAGTAGCCTATCACTTTATGGTTTGAAGTTAGGGCTTTTTTTTTTTTTTTTTAGTTGTAGTAGTCTTGTGTAAAAGGTTCCCATCCGATAAAGAAAGTAGATTATGGTCATTATAATGTGCAAAATGAGCAGATTTCATCAGTAATTTCCACAATTACTATTTTATATTCGCTTTATATTTGACGTATATAGTGGTATACTGCCTCACGATTATATTTTGCAAAATTTAGAGCTTCGGTGTCTGTCGTGTTAAAATAAGTTTTGCAGGAAAAATCCAAACAAATGTTTTCAAAAGTTGCTCAGCCAATTCCATTTGAATCATTTATGCAGGAGACGGTAAACACATTTTTGCAACCTCATGAATAGTTTATCCTCTATAAAAAATGTTTTGTTTTGTGGAAGTGTGTACAAAAATGAAATAACTAAATTTGTTATTGAATGTGTTGCATGTTTTGAACTAAATCCAACACATTTGGACTTGGTTTTTTTTCTGATTCCGTATAGAAATCAAAGCAACTGCTCTGTACATGTAACAATTCCTTTAATTTCCTGGAAATCGATGTCACACGGGGTTAGAAACTGGGCCAACTGTTTAGTGAGAGTTGGAGAAAACAACACCTCGCCAGTGTTTGATGCTATCACTCCAAACTGAACAATGCAGCAGAGAGGGAAAGGAAGGAAGTTTATTTCACTCCTCGCTCGGTTTACACTCAATTGCTGCGGCTCCGATTGTGTCGGCTTATTTTTCACTATTATTTCAAACACAGGAAATACTACAAGCTGATCCTGACCAAGAACTTCGAGGCGCTGAACTCCAAAGGCGGAGGGAACCAGGTCTCCTTGCTCAATATCATGATGGACCTAAAGAAGTGCTGCAACCACCCCTACCTCTTCCCCGTCGCCTCCATGGTGAGACCGGCGCAAAGAGTTTGACACGTTTATGTAAACAAACAAAACAATTAGCAAACAGCTTCTCGAATGTGGATATTGTCTGATTTCTATGATTGATTAATAATCGATTATTCGAGAAAATAACTGATGGATTAATTGATGAAAATAATCATGAGGGCTGAAAACTTGTTTTAAGACCAACATGGTAACTCACCCTCTTAATCCAGTCTTTGAAAAGACAACAACAT
Organism: Blennius ocellaris; assembly: GCF_963422515.1. Classification (NCBI taxonomy): domain Eukaryota; kingdom Metazoa; phylum Chordata; class Actinopteri; order Blenniiformes; family Blenniidae; genus Blennius; species Blennius ocellaris. The sequence goes on from NC_137672.1 coordinate 9,056,631, forward strand.
ACATATACACAAATACATGTGAAGAATGTGTTTGATAGATTTTTCTTCTTCAATAATAATGAATTAAGTTGGCTTTTTATTCCAAGGACTTCATCTCTTCTCAAGCCTTAACTTTGAATTGGTGCTGGATTTGCTGGACAGTGCCACCTCGTGGTTGTGTGGGGGGGTGCACATTCCTCATATTTTCCACTGAGGAGACCTGAAAGTGAGACAACACAAACAGAACGCTATGAGAAGTAGTTCGATTGTGTCAGAATGTAGTTATTTGTGAAGATATGGCAATATGAATGATTTAATATTGTAAGACGATGCCTCACTTGCGTTTATAACTAAATATGCTCATTGTAATAGTCATGTGATGATATACGAGCCCAAAAAAACCCAAAACACTGAGCATACCTGGCAATATAAATCTAAATAATAGTTGTTTTTTGTGTGTTTGTAGGAAGCCCAGAAAACTCCCAATGGCGCTTACGAGGGCTCGGCCCTCACCAAGGCGTCTGGAAAGCTGACGCTGCTGCAGAAGATGCTGCGGAAACTGAAAGAGCAGGGCCACCGAGTCCTTGTCTTCTCGCAGGTACCCACCTCACACCAGGAGAGACACACACACACACACACACACACACACACACACACACACACACACACACACACACACACACACACACACACACACACACACACACACACACATACACATAAACACACACACAGTCCAGATGGGCCACAGCCCACGCAGATGTTATAATCGTCCCGGGACGCCTCTAGGGGGGACTCGGCTGGCAGGCTGTGGTTCCAGCTGTGCAGCTGCAAGGGTAATGGAGTACAGATACAAACACAAGCACACGACCAGCCGTGAACAGCTTCTCATCTCTCTCTCTCTCTCTCTCTCTCTCTCTCTCTCTCTCTCTCTCTCTCTCTCTCTCTCTCTCTCTCTCTCTCTCTCTCTCTCTCTCTCTCTCTCTCTCTCTCTCTCTCTCTCTCTCTCTCTCTCTCTCTCTCTCTCTCTCTCTCTCTCTCTCGTGTCCAGATGACAAAAATGCTGGACTTGCTGGAAGACTTCCTGGACTCTGAAGGCTACAAGTACGAGAGGATCGACGGGAGCGTCACGGGAGCGCTGAGACAGGAGGCCATCGACCGCTTCAACGGTGAGACAGTCCCAAGCGTCCCCTCAGTAAGAGCTGAATTCACACGGTCATCACTTCACGTGTCGGGTCCCTCTGGCGTCTGAAACGAACGTCAGAAGGCGACGTGAAGATGAAACGGTGCTCGGCATCTTTGACATTTGTTGCGTCCGTGTCTGGACTAGTCAGGTGGCGTGAGGAGTGATTTATCTGTGTTTTTTGATGTGTGTGCAGAACAAAGGATTCTGGGTAGATGTGAAATTTTAGCGTTCGCTGGCAATAAAGGCCATTTAATTATACAGTAGGAGGAGTCGCCCGGGGGGGGCGTGAGGCGTCTTGTGGAGCCGGTACATTCGCCGCCCGGGGCTGTTTAGAAGAAGCTGAGGCATCAGAAACTGTTACAATGAACCGTAATAGAACTGTTAGATATCAGAACAATTCATCTGGTATTTGTTAACGTGTACCTGAGAAACACGACTTAGGGTTTAAAAAAAAAACAACCTAATTTAAGAAATAGAATTGAAGAAATTATTATACAACGAGGAGAAGAGGATGGGTCCTGAGGAAGTGTTTTATGATTTTGCTTTTGAGAGCTAAATCCGGCACGACACAGCAGAAAGGGACAAACATGAAGATCCCTGATAATACCTGGTGGTCCTCCGTCAGTTGATTCCTCAACTTGTGTGTCAGAGTGACGTGGCGACAATAATAAAGTATGTAAACACTGGGTGTCACATGCAACAAGCCCAACAGGACAAAGAGTGTTTTTTGTTTTTTTCCCCCTCATTGATAATTAGTTTTGCATGAAGTCATCAATCTCTATTTGAAGTTTCCGTGTTGATTCTGTCCAGGTTGTACCGTACCAGACCTCCGCCCACAGTCAGCTGGGGTCAGCTCCAGAGCCCTGTAACCAATAAGCGAGATAAAGTGGTATTAAAGACTGACGGAAAAGACATTTCTGAGAAAGAAATGAGAGCCTGTACAAATGTAGATGAATTATATATTTTTTTTAAACTCTTCAAAAATGCTGATCAGAGAGTCTGAATACCGAAATCGGAACAACAAAGAAAGCGTACGGAAAATACTGCATCTTCACAGTGAAGTCGCTCCTTGTTACAGCTTGAGAAGCACTTGGCAGGTTAATTGGAAGTTGTTAGATTTTCTTTTTTTCCTTCACAGCTGAAACACTGAACGATGAGTGTGATTGTGATTTTGAACCGGCAGAAACGTCAGACTGTGAATTTTCAGAAAACATGTCGGTGCAGTTATAATTAGCAGAAACGTTATATATATATATATATATATATACATTCGTCCTCCTGCTCGATATAATTTTCTCATTAGCCTGTCTCGCTCCATCTCCTCCTCCTGTTTTTTTCCAGCTCCTGGTGCTTGTCAGTTCTGTTTCCTGCTTTCCACGAGAGCAGGAGGTTTGGGTATCAACCTGGCCACGGCCGACACCGTCGTCATCTTCGACTCCGACTGGAATCCTCACAACGACATCCAGGTAGGCTTCGACCGGCCGGCTGCGGCGCAAAAAAAAAAAAAGTAGGGGATTCCCGTGATGCGAGTCGTCCGTCTCCCCGCAGGCCTTCAGCCGAGCTCACCGCATCGGACAGGCCAACAAGGTGATGATCTACCGCTTTGTGACGCGGGCCAGCGTGGAGGAGCGCATCACCCAGGTGGCGAAGAGGAAGATGATGCTGACTCATCTGGTGGTCCGGCCCGGCCTGGGCTCCAAAGCCGGCTCCATGAGCAAGCAGGAGCTGGACGACATCCTGAAGTTTGGGACGGAGGAGCTCTTCAAGGACGAGGGAGAAGGTAAAATCAGCTCCGAAACAACAAGCGGGTGTTTTGTTTTTTTTTTGTCAGATTCAATGAGGATTTTCGGTAAAACAGAATAATGTGCGGTTTTGGATTAAAGCTCGAGTGGAGCTGATTCTAATAGGGACGCTTTGGCAGGAGTCTTCTCCTTGAATCAAATTATTTTGTCACACAGCCTCCGTTTTAATGTCTTTCTTCTTGACAAGTCTGGCCGCCGGGTGCTTTCGGTTTCCTCTTAACGACATGATTGCTTCGACCGGGTTTTGGAAAGAAGGGACGCCGCATCATTCTCGCTTTTCGCCTCCGCGCCTGGCAGGTATGAAGAACAACTCGGGCGATAAAGTGGAGGACGAGGGCAACGTCATCCACTACGACAGCACGGCCATCGAGAGGCTGCTGGACCGGAGTCAGGACGACACGGACGACACGGACGTGCAGAACATGAACGAGTACCTCAGCTCCTTCAAGGTGGCCCAGTACATGGTCCGGGAGGAGGATAAGGTGAGAGCACAGGAAGCGGGAGGGAGGATTTGGGTTGAAGAGACAGTGGAGGTCTCCTAACACCTATCTGAACTTAAAATTGAATTTGTGAACACACGCTCAGAGTTTTGGTTCATATCATGTATCAGATTACACTTGAGCCACATTTACGGTGCGTAATGGGCAGGATAATTGCAGAGATTATCCATAACAATGTCCAGTACTGTTATTTTGCTTCTGCTTTCTGAAGTAATGATTCCAGATGCGAGGGCCACACAGTGGTTTAGTGGTTAACGTTCTCACAAAGGTGGGGGGGGGTCCAGGCTTGGGTTTCAGGGCCTTTCTCTGCAGTATTTTCATCTTATTGATGTTTTGGCTTCGAGTTTTTCGTCCTTCGAGTGCAGGAGTCTCCAACCATGCATATTTCCGGCTGCAGTGCACCTGATCGCAGTGACAGACACTTTGTTTGGCTATCCCAGGAGGTTGGTTTCAGCAGGTTGAACATCAGATGTGTGGGGGGGTCTCCAGGATCTGAGTTGGAGGCAGTAGTTGCAAACTCCACACAGAAGTAGTTCACCTGAATTTGACCCCCTCGGCCTGTGTGCACTAGCCACTGCCCTCCTGTGTGGCCACAACGGGGAGACTTTTGTCTTCGTTTTGAAAGTGTCACATGTTTGTATTTCCAAGCTCAAACATGATTCCTGATTCCCTCGTCCTGTTGCTGCCTGACTACCTTCCGCTGCAGATCGAGGAGATCGAACGGGAGATCATCAAGCAGGAGGAGAACGTGGACCCGGACTATTGGGAGAAGCTGCTGCGGCATCACTACGAGCAGCAGCAGGAAGACCTGGCGAGCAAACTGGGTAAAGGCAAGAGGAACCGCAAGCCGGTCAACTACAACGACGCGGCACAGGAAGACCAAGGTAGGGACCGGAGTGCCACTCGCAGTGTGGCTTCACTGGGTCGACTCCTGCTTCAAATCTGTGGCACCCTGAGAGAACACTCTTTTAGTGATCCGTGTATGCATATGTGTAAAGCTAAGAATCGTCATAAAACACAACATTTTATTGGTTTTAATCTCAGAATCTTATGGGAAGACAGCAGTCTTTGACTGTCCTGTCTTGAGTTATTACATGCACAGTGGAAGTGAATGGGCCTGGCCTATTGACAGACCACCATGTGCTGTTTCAGAGTGGCATGCTGACATTTCAGATAACCAGTCCGAGTATTCAGTGGGCTCCGAGGAGGAAGACGAGGACTTTGATGATCGGCCAGAAGGTAAGGCAGGCACGGCAGATGAAACAGAGACGTGAGATCCAGTAGAGCTTTCTCATAAACGGTGAAAGATGTGTGTTGTAAGGAAATCTCTCCGGGCCTGCGTTGAATTACCGCTCAAAATTGAATCCGCAGTTTTCAGTTCACTGGCAGACCCAAACAAGTCGGGTCGCCAAAAAGGCAGAAACACCATTGAAACTCAGACAGTTTGAAGGGATCGCTTGAAGCTCCTACCTCTACTAATTGAATTAGCCTCATTAGAAACGAAATAAACACTTTCCGGGCTTTCTCCGTCTTCCTATCAATAATAATCCTCTGTGTCCAGGTCGACGGCAGTCCCGCCGCCAGTTGAGGAATGAGAAGGATAAACCTCTGCCTCCCCTTCTGGCCAGAGTTGGCGGCAGCCTTGAGGTCTGTACATCTCTGGAAAGACTCTTTCTTTTATGGACTTTTTTATTATTATTATATTGCAAAAAATCTGTCCGTTTTTATTTAAGGCAAACTGCCACAGTAACATATTTTTTAAACAATTGACGTGAATTATTCTAAATTGGAGATGGCGGCAGAGCTGATATGTCTCCCAACAACTCTGTAACCCCCGAAGCTCATTAATCACCCTGATAATAGTGGACGGGATTTAAGTGGGCGACGTGGGATTCAGAGTTTATTTAAGCATTATCAGGCTGATAGAGTTATCCAAGGACAGGATTTGGGAGGTCTGAGACATACGGTACACAGATATCTCCTGGATTGGCACATTGTGGCATTTTCATTTTAAATTCCATGAAAAAAAAAAACAAGCCACTCGTAAATTCTTCAGAAGCTGAAGCGAGTTTTTTTTTCTTCAACAGGTGCTGGGCTTCAACACGCGCCAGCGCAAAGCCTTCCTGAACGCGGTGATGCGCTGGGGGATGCCGTCCCAGGACGCCTTCTCCTCGCAGTGGCTGGTCAGAGACCTCAGGGGCAAGAGCGAGAAGGAATTCAAGTAAGTAACACTTCCCGCTCGAAGGGAGACGAACTCGACTTCGACGCGCCTCCTCAAAGTCCACCGCTTGCGCTCTTCCTTCCGCCAGAGCGTACGTGTCGCTGTTCATGCGCCACCTGTGCGAGCCGGTGGCCGACGGGGCCGAGACGTTTGCGGACGGCGTCCCAAGGGAGGGCCTCTGCCGTCAGCCGGTCCTCACGCGCATCGGCGTCATGTCGCTGGTCAAGAAGAAGGTGAGGTTCAAGCCGCTGGCCGCCTTATAGGTCGAGACGAATGGGGTGAATCAAGCAAGTGAGATGTTTAACCCTCCAGTGTGGTTTAATACGCCAGAATTCACTTTCAAAGCATAAATGGGACGACAGTGGGCACATCTGCTCATAGTTTGTTTTCAAATCTTAATTGCACCCAAAACCTTTTATGAGAAACTCACTAAAACCCTTAAAAGTTGAGCAATTTAGCTACATGCACTGTTTGAGTCAGTCTCTTAATGAGAGTTTTTGAAGTCACAAAAAAAACGAAATTATATTAATAGATATTTTTAGAACCGACCGTAATTCAAAATGTACAATTTTCTAAATGGTTTTATTGATAAGAGATAAGATAAACTTGATGATACACGTCTTTCAATGCTACTCTCCGTCAGTGATCATTTGTTATTAGTAAGGTTTCTAAACATTCCCCCAATATGCCCATGTTCACTTTTTTTATGCGTAAAATCATTAAATGTGTCGTCAGAATCAAGTGTCTTCAGACACTGCATGGGAGTAATTCTGTAATCTAACTTTCCACAAATTTTCTCAACCTGTTTGAACTGAAACCAATCTCAGGTCGCACTTTGTGGCAGACCACGTCTTTATATTTGCTATTAGCGCTTTAGAATAAAACCTCACGACTCTCGTTTTGCTCTTGAGGACACAGAAAGTGTTTAATGTAGAACATTTCCGAAACTCTGAAGCAGCTCTGGTGCTGCAACCATACATTTTTTATTAAAAAACGAGGTGCGTTTAACTGAGGCTTCATTAGGTGAAGTGACTGTTGTTGTTTTTTTTCTTTCTATTTTGAATGTTTCGCGCTCAGATCCAGGAGTTTGAGCACATCAACGGGCGCTGGAGTCTCCCGGAGCTCAAGCCCGAGGTCACCGTGGACAAATCCTCCTCCAGGGCCTCCTCTCCCACCGTGAAGACCTCCACCCCCACGCCGGACGCCAGCTATAACAATACGCCGTGCACGTCCAAGCCAGGTGACCCAACGATGCACGCACGCCAGGCCCAGCAGGGGGCGCCGCACGTAAACGGCTTCCCAACGAGTACTACTGTCTTGCGTGATGGGCACGTGTGTTTTATTTGTGTGGACCAATGCAGCAACCCCAGTTCCTGTGGAGAGGCCTGAGAAGAATGGGAGGGAGGCAGAGAAGGAGCAGGAGAAGGAGGAAGACGAGGAGAAGCAGAAAGCGAAGGAGAAAGAGGCGGACGGCACCAAGAGTGCAGAGGAGGTGCAGCATGCTCCTTGATACATCTCCACAACCAAAACAAACAAGTTACTGTACATTTCGACCACGCAAGTCACTCACCATGTTTGCACTCCTCAGAGTGAGAATGTCCTTGGTTGTAATCTGAGCCTGGGAGTGTTTCTGTGTTTGCATATCATCCCTGCCCTCCTTCCACAGTTACTTCACTCTGAAATAGTTTGTCAGTTTGTGTGATTGGCTGGCGACCTGTCCAGGGTGTCCTCTGCCCCCGTCCCTTTATCAGCTGGGATCAGCGCCAGCGCCCCCCCCCAAAACATCCTAGATACATGGCTGGAGTCAATGCACATGCATTTTGTTAATTGCCAGATACATTTCTTCCAAATTTTTTATTTGCAGGAATCTAAACCTTGATTACGGAGAGAGCCATAAAAAAATATCTAAAGGCTTTTGGATTAATGAATGAACCACCTGAGTGTTTATGACTCTTATTAAATCAAAACGATGTACACATTTGATAATAACAACCTTGAAAATGGAATTGTTCCGTGTTCAAACTTCGCTATTTGAAACGATCAACATGGGCAGTGAAGAAGGCAGATGATCGTCTAGACTCATATTTCTTTGATAAGAAAACTTTAATTTGTTTTTTGTGCTGTGTCTGTGTGGAACATTGAAGAACAAACATCTGTTGGTAATGCGAGGTTATAAATGTGACGATAAACTATATTGCCAAAGGTATTTGCTCGCCTGCATATGAGATTATTTGTGTGTTTATGGGATTTTTTTTTACCATTCTTCTAGAAGGACGTTGAGGTTGAGGTCAGGACAGTGGAACTGGCCATGTCTTCATGGACCTCGCTTTGCACACGACTGCACAGTCATGTTGGAACAGGAATCAAATGTTCTCCAAACCGTTCCCACGAAGTTGGGAGCATGAAGTTCTCCAAACTGTCTCTGCATGCTGAAGCCTTCAGAGTTTCATTCACCGGCACTAAGGAGCCGAGCCCAATTCCCCCAAGAACAAGCCCACACCATAATCATAAAAACCATAAACCATAAAAACCCTCCATGAAGCTCTGTACGCAATGTTCTCCTGCTAATCTGCAGATGACATGAAGCTTGGAGGTCTGTCGCTATCGACTCTGCAGAACGTCAGTGACCTCTGCACACCGTATGTCTCAGTATCCGCTGACCTCCCTCTCACTTCTCTGTTGTTCTTAATCGCTTCCAATTTCTTATAGTACTACGAACAGTTGATTGTGGTATACTGAGTCGTGAAGAAATTCCACGGCTGGACTTATTGCACTCCTATCTCTGAACCACGCTGGAATTCACTGAGCTCCGAAGAGCAACACATTCCTTCATAATTAGTCTGCATGCCGACGTGCTTGATTTTTTTTTTTTTTTTGTTATCCACCGGTCGAAGTGAATTGGAACTCCTGAATTCAATGATTTGGATAGCAGAGCAAATACTTTTAGCAAACATAGTGCATCTGTTACTGAGCAAAAATGTCTTCTTTTTAAGGTTTTGACAAAAGAAGCAGCCCACAAAGGTAATGAGAGCGACGTGAAGGACAGCGAAAAGAAAGGAGCGAGTGACGCTTCGGCCACTGCGATTGAAGAGAACAAAGTACAGGAGGAGAGCAAAGAGGAGACAAATCTGGCGTCCAAGCAAGACGCAGAAGTCAAAGAGGAGAAATCAGGTGAAGAGAAAAAGGACGGCGGCTCTCAATCGAAGCGCCGAGAAGCGAAGCTTCGCGGCCTTTTATTGAGCTTGAGATCAAAGTTGTCTTTGCTCCTGCAGACGGAGCGAAGGCCGAGGAGGCGAAGGAGAAAGAGAAGCGGGAGGAAGCGGCGACGGCAACGGGAGCGACGGACGTCAAGGAAAAAACCGAGGCAGCCGACGTGAAGAAAGGTGGGCGTCGCCGCGTTTCCTGTTCAGTAAATCCATGGCTCCCACCCCTTTTTCCTCCAACACTTTCTAGAAGGTGCTGGTTGGGAATCAGTGCTTTGGGTGATGCAGAATAACCTGTTTCCTGTGCTTCTCGGTATAAGAGGTCAAAGGTGAAAAGGAGGCCGCGAAAGAAGTCAAGCCGGCGAAGGAGGAGGCGCCCAGGGGGAACGGGAGGCCTCCCAGCGAGCGGCCGCGTTTCATGTTCAACATCGCCGACGGTGGCTTCACCGGTTAGTGCGGATTCACGTGGAAATGATAACGTACATACATGTTGGGTTTAAAGACTGCTATCGGGTCCCCGGCTGTCGTTTGTCTCCTTTGACAGCTGTGACCACATGTGTAATTTCTACTTTTTTTCTTTTTTTTCTTTAAAGTTAAAAAAAAAAATAAAAAAATCCCAATGATTTATCTGAATGAGGAGTCACCCAATAGGTCATTTCTGAGAAATTCCCATAGGATTAACTCATTTTTATATTTACACCACATGACTCACTGGCCAATGATGCAGAAATGAAATGACATTTCCAAGTGAACTCGATTTCTCAAATATACATGGAAGTCTCAGTATGAAGCAACCTGCAAGTGAACATGTGGTCACATTCGCCGTTTTTTATAAGTTGAATTTCATAGAAACGCCTCAAAAAAATAGAGTGATGTCATGCTTTCCCTGACCGATATTGTGATGACTCTTGTTTAAGAAATTCTAACTTCCGTTTTCTTTTAGCACTTCCTTCTCCCCCCCCCCCCCCGAGTCTTCCAGACAGTTTAAAAAAAAAAAAAAGATGTTTCACAGATCAGTTTAATGCTAAAACAAGTCGATTCTGGCCTTTAATCTCAGGAGTCACTAACAACAACACATCCCAGCTGCTGTGATAGAAAATAAGCATCATGTCTCCCCGCTGATGGGAAGAGAAAAAAGAGAACGGGGGGGGGAGGGGGGGGGGGGGGGTGAAAAGGTGTGAGTCCTCAAATAACTTCAAAGTTCCCTGCAAAAGTTACGAAGTCGTCCACACATCATAAACTGGACTTGTAAAGTTGAATAAACAAACCATTCCTCTCGCTCCCCGGAGCTTTTCTGTAGAAGCAGCGGCGAGCCAAATTTATCACGCGAGTCCAGGAAAAGATGTGGGCGGCGCCCGCAGCAGAAAACACCTGCAGCCCGGTTTCAGCTCGACGAAGCACATTTTGACATCAACCTCATCCTCACTCTCGCGTCTGGTCTCGCCCCGCAGAGCTGCACACCCTCTGGCAGAACGAGGAGCGCGCCGCCATCTCCTCGGGGAAGATGAACGAGATCTGGCACCGCCGACACGACTTCTGGCTGCTGGCGGGAATCGTGATGTATCCTTGACAGCGGTTGCCCGGGCGATGACCCCCGCTGTGTTTATTTTGCTAGCGGGCCGGCGAGGAGCCACCCCGGTGTAATAAGTCAACAACGTTCGGCCGGCGCTCCGGTAAACAGCGAACCCGGTGTAGCGGGTCGCTTAGTTCATGTTGTTCCTTCTTTTACGGTCATTAAGGCCATTGAGGATTCCCAAAATAAAACCCAAAACCCTTTGTTTTCATTATTCTGCAAGCGAGTGCTGAGTCCCAAATAAAAGTTATGGGGTAGAAGTGCTTTGGCGTGGAAGCTGCCTAAAATAAATCAACGTTCTGCATTTCAATGGGAAGAAATAAATCATTACAAATTCTTAAGAAATAACTTGGTCGTACTGCTTTAAAGGTGTAGAAGATAAAAACCAGTGGAAATGGTTTAACTTACACTTTCAAGCGTGAAGGAAAACCTGCAGATAAATGTCATCAAATGTCTAAATGTACTCGAGTAAGACAGTAAACTTGAAGTAGATTGAAACCACTCCAAAAAAAAAAACTGCTGTAAAAGAAAAGGACAAGATTTTTAGATGATTAGTCACAAAATAGAGTCGAACTAAATAAGATCAGCTCAATGTCTAATAGCACGTAAAGGAAACACATTTCCATGTTCAGCTTTTACGTTTTTCAATACATAAATCTAACAAGTCACTTCCATCATCAGACTTTAGTGCACTGACATATCCAAATACAGCCAGGGTGGCTTTTTCCGTCATTATGCCAATTTTTAATCAAGTGTTTGTGCACTTTTTAAAAATATAATTCAACAAAGTGAAATTTGCTTGTTTTTTTCCAACTTATTTTAGTGATAGAACAGTTTTTTTGGGGCGGGAAAACGACCTCGAGTCAAAAGTCTCTCGAAGTCTTGAATTGGCCGCTCTGACCGGAGTGCTCTTGAGCCTTGACTCTTTGGCGCGGCAGTCACGGCTACGCGCGCTGGCAGGACATCCAGAACGACCCGCAGTTCGCCATCGTCAACGAGCCTTTCAAGTCCCAGGCCAACAAGGGCAACTTCCTGGAGATGAAGAACAAGTTCTTGGCCCGGCGCTTCAAGGTAACCCGGGGGCGGGGGCGGGGGCGGGGCGGGGTGGGGTGGGGGCGGGGCTTCAGTGTGTGTGTGGTTGAGGGTGGGATTCTCATAATTCCATGATCTCCTCGGATGTAACAGACGTTGGACGAGCCGGCTCTTAAGAGTCGTTGGAGTTTAATTCACACGGCGCCGTCGGTTGCTAATAATAACCCCCCGAGGTTCTCCCCTCCCCCCCGTCTCCGATCACCTGACCTCCCCGACGGTCGGATGACGGTTGCCCCTGGACCCACATATCGGCGGAACGGTATTGCTGAGCGCTGCATTTCTGGAGGAGCTCTCATCCTGTTTTCGAGCGCCTCTCATGTTTCAGATCCTTCCTTCAACATCCTCATTTACTGTATCCCTCCCTGCCTCACTTGCATCATTTCTCGTTATCTCTCTTGCTAAATTGGCGGAGCTTTTTTTCTTGTGTGTGTGTGTGTGTGTGTGTATGAATCTGCCGCCAAGAACGCCCGAGGCAGCACAATTCTCCTCAATCTTCCACGACTGCTTCTTTTGCAATATGTTTGAATCTGTCCGTCTCCTGGGGTCCAGATGAGTCGTTTCTCTTGAATTTCACTTTCAAACCGAAAAGCCCCGTCACAGATGATTGGAGCAGTCGTCAGGCGAAAACATAGCGAGGCCACAGGTCAAAGAAGGAGTTGGAGGAGCTATTTTATCATTTTTGCTTCTTGAAGACAAATGAGATTCCTTTTTCTTCCTTTGAGTTTTACTCCGGCGTTTTGTTAGAGCTTGTTTTATTAGAGAGATTAATCCATTTAGGAGATAGAGACCATCTTAATTGGGATCTTGGCAGAGCCGAAGGTATTTTTCTGGCGTGGCACAGAAAACTCGTTATCACTTAGAATATGGATTCACAGGGACAGATACACTCAGTTTGCAGTTACTTTTTACACTCTTGTATTCCGCCCACTTGTGTCATGCCTCAAACTGTATGTTGCTTTTGCTGGAATGAAGCAGATGTCTCGGGTCAGAATTACATCCTGTTGAGAGGAAGCAGCATTTCACATATGAAGATGGCAAGTTTACACCCGATCACAAAAAAGACGTCAGGAGACAAACCAAAACGAGGCACAGCTGAAAGTTCTGAATGGTGGGAGAATTTTAAGACTTCCCATGTTTCTTCCTTTTTTTTTATGGTTTAAAGTTATGCAATGAAAAAGTCAGTTGCCCTAATTTTTTTACTAAAATAAACAAAAATATGTTTGTTTCAATTGATCAGGGATTTAGTAGTACTCGCTCTTTTTCTCTTAATTGTAAAGTTAAATGATTTATATTCAAAACTATTGGATTATTGCAATTCTATTTGCAGAACAGAACCTTTAATGCTTTTTTGTTATTTTTCTTTTGACACTTTTTTTCTCCCCCTTTTTCATAGATGGTAGATTTTCAATTTAAAACCTGATCTGTGCAACGGATGATCTTCATTTTATGATCTAATGATTGTAATTTGTTTTTATGACTTCTTCCCGGTGGAGTCTGGCTATCTCTCCCGTCCTCACCAGGTCGAAAGGTCACAACAACCAAGCTCCACCCAACTCATTATTTCTTGGAGAAAGAAGAATGAGAAAAGGAGTTTGAAATGAAAAAATGCTTTTTGATGAATACAACCCTACAGATAACTCTAGAGGAGACTTTCTCTCCAGATTTAGAGTCGTTCTGAGCATTGAGGCTTAACTCCTCCATATTTAATAGTCAAATCTGAGCAATGAATTCACAGGGGACGAGACGTTGTGACATTAATTTTCCAGAAACCGCAGCCGAAACTAGATATTAACTGCCTCTTTCTACCTCTTGCTGCTCACCTAAACCTGCGATAATCCCTGTACGAGTGAAGCTGCTCTGCTTGAGCGAATCGCGCAGAAGACAAGTTGCTCGTACTTTCTCTAAAAAAAAACATTTAAATCACTGATCTTTGGCTGTCTTGACGTGAAACTGTAGCCCAAAAGCAGCTCATTGGAAAATTGGAGCCTCTTAAACATTTTTCATGATTACCTACTAAGTGAAGCTGCGAAAAGGCTCCATCGTTAGATCAGCGACAGACGATCTGCCTCGTTTCAGCGGTTTCACAATGTGCTGGAGGGGCGCCAACCCGAGTGTTAAATTACCAAAAAAAAAAAAAAAATGAGGATTGTTCACGTGTTTATAACATTTTTATTTTAGGAGAAGAGGGCAATTATGGCATATTGAGCCCCATAAATCTGTATAACAAGGTATTTTTGGAGGAACGCTGCGGTCAACTGGAAGCAGCCGAGTTGCAAAACATCGAGAATACTGAGGAAAAACAGGAGATTAAAGCCATCTTAAGTTGAAATCAATCATTTGTGTTTGTCAGACGTTTATATCAACACAAATAATGTTTTTTTGTGGGGGGGTTTGTGTAAAGGCGATGCCTTTTTTTTACTCTCGTCTTTCCCGTTTTCCCCCTGCAGCTGTTGGAGCAGGCGCTGGTGATAGAGGAGCAGCTGCGGCGGGCGGCTTATCTCAACATGACCCAGGACCCCAGCCACCCCGCCATGGCCCTCAACGCCCGCTTCGCCGAGGTGGAGTGCCTGGCGGAGTCGCACCAGCACCTCAGCAAAGAGTCGCTGGCGGGGAACAAGCCCGCCAACGCCGTCCTCCACAAAGGTCAGCGGCGGCGGGGAGGCCAGGGGGTCCGGGTCCGGCTCCTCCTGTGTGGCAGAAACAGAGTACATTGTCGTGTCCGTCTGAAGAATAAACACGGATTGGCCGATTTTAAAAGTTGCACGCCAACATTGCCGTTGCGCAATCTCTGCGGCTGCGCTGACCGTATCACCTCGCTTACGCCACGATAAGCGAGCGCTCCAAACAGTCCGTCCATGTTTATATCGCTACGGCTGAAACAATAACAACCTCGGCACACTACCGTTCTTCTTCCCGTGCGTCCGCATGTTAGAGATCTGAACTTGAAGAGTGCTCCGGCGTTTGTTTTTTTTTAATCACAATACGAGCGACTCTGGCAGCCCGGTGGGTGATTTATTCCATGTAGGGACGTGACGACAGAAAGGTCAGATAATAAAAAGGACGGGAACTGCAATCACTTATGAAAGCAGCATCAGAAATGTGCTATTTCTGCATCTGTGGCTCAACATTACAAGGAGCTAAAGTAAGAAATCTTAGACGGAAGACTGCATAAACACGGTATTCATAGTCTTGAGATTTCCAAAATTAAACCGACAACTGTGGTCGTGCTAAGCTTGTTTTTTTTAAGAACAGTGAAACGTGTTTTGGCGCAAGAGCAGAAAAGAGAAATATCAGTTATCACAAGTTTACCATTGTAAGCATTGGTTTAAAAATAGAAGATTCCTTTCAAAGGCATTTTTCCCAAACAAAAAGGAAAACTTGTAACCAGAAGTTCACTGGTTCAAATCCTACTATCTGTGAGACCCTGAGCAAGGCACTTACCCTCAAGCGCCTCAAAAATCCGGCACCCCCCCCCCCCCCCGAGGGAGCAGCCGGATCGTGGTCTGAAGAAACAAACCCACAAGAACCGCTGGCTGACCCCCTCACAGTTCCAACAGAAGGCTGCCCTTTCACATTAAAAGCCCTACAATCAATAGCTGATCAATACATGACACTTGTTTTGTAGAAACTCGTTAGATCAGGGGCGTCAAACACATTTTAGTTGAGTGGAAGTGGAGTCCAGTTTCATCCTGAGTGGACCGGACCAAAAACATTGTGCAGTTTTCTTCTTTGTTGTGCCGCACATGATAAAAATGAATGTATTTTCGTAAAACCAAACAATTACTAATCATGAAATGACTACGATTGCAACATAAAGCCAATTTTGCTTAAAGGTTCTGGTGCAAAACACAGTGAAATGTTGTCGTCTTGCAGGCTGTTGTTTTTTTTTAAAAAGAATATAGAATGTGTTCCTGGAAAGGGACGTGAACCAGGCTGATGTTGTGGTTGCAGTGTTGAACCAGTTGGAGGAGCTGCTCAGCGACATGAAGGCCGACGTGACCCGGCTACCGGCCACGCTGTCCAGAGTCCCGCCCATCGCCGCCCGCCTGCAGATGTCTGAGAGGAGCATCCTCAGCCGGCTCGCCAGCAAGGGCACCGAGACGCACACACCCCCGGTCAGTGGCCCGTGTTGCAAAACACACACACACACACACACACACACACACACACACACACACACACACACACACACACACACACACACACACACACACACACAGGTGCAAGCCGCAACTCTCACGAGTTACAACCTGCTCGTGCTGCACATCAGGGGCAAAAAAAAAAATGGATGGCGTGCATCCAATGCAAATCCAGAGCCTTATTATCTTGTCACCCACCTGCGTGTTTTCATTACTGCCGAGTCAGCTTTTTGTTTGGCAGCGTTGCACGACTTTTAAGTGATTTACTGATACTGTCCTTCACCAGGCTGAATCTCCCTCTTCCTTTTAAAGTCCAACCCCATGTGTGTCATCCCCCTTCCAGCCCATCCCTCCGGGACCCTACGCCACCCCTCAGAACTACGGCGCCCCCTTCACCCCGGCACCCCCGAGCGCCCTGCACATGGGAGGGGCCAATTACAGCCACATGCCACACGGATCGTTCATATCAGGTCAGTGTTTGCATCTTTCTCAGTACTAACACCCTTTTCCCGACGGCAGTGTGGTCTGGACCTGGGGTGTCAGTGTTTCAGGAGTTGTTGTGTATAATCATCATGAGGTATTAGCGACTTGATAATTATAGTGCGCCACATAACTCAAGGA
This sequence comes from Blennius ocellaris, assembly GCF_963422515.1. Lineage (NCBI taxonomy): Eukaryota > Metazoa > Chordata > Actinopteri > Blenniiformes > Blenniidae > Blennius > Blennius ocellaris. The sequence goes on from NC_137672.1 coordinate 9,072,947, forward strand.
AGACGAATACCAGGTTGTTTGATCTGTTTGACACTTGGCAAAGCGCACGGTTGGAGCCAGATGAATGCGTCTCTGCGGAGGTGTTATTGTAGCTCCACTGTAGCCTCTGGCACAGGAACCCATTTCTATCTCAGGGTTTTGAGAAGGCGACTGTCATAACACTCCTGCATTAGTCGATTTAGCCTGGACCGTCGTGCACGTTAGTTTATTTACCTCAGACGGTTCCGCTGTCGTTCTTTCACGTTGTTTCCTTCTAATAAAGCTCGAAGTGAGTCGAGTGACTGGAGTTCACTTCGGGTGACGTTCGCTTTTACTCATGGTGAGGAACGCTCCTCGGGCCTGTCAAACAGAGACTGCATCTAGAGATGGATGAAGCGTCTCTGCTTCCTCCAGACTGGACAGAAAGCGAGCCGAGGTATCGCACGAGTGCGTCTTTCCCGTCACATCAGTCGTGGGCCGTCACAGAACTGTGGGGAAACAATTGAACTGATCCAAAAGAATCAAACATTCGAATGCATTCGAGTGCAGACTGGAACCCCAGGCGTCCTCGCTATGAGATGAGACTTCTCACCAAAAGGGGAACAAAAAAATCATCCATTTTTCTTTTGGACAACAATTTAATTTTTTGACAATAAAGTTATCGAAAACACATGGAATCTGTAACATCTGCTGTTCACTTTTTTAATTTGACACAGACACTTATTGAACTGTGCGACTTTGCTCGACACCTCACGTGTTTCCCGGTGACGGAAGATGTCTTAATGTTCATCGGTACAGATCAGTTGGTTTTAATAAACATTCCCATCTTTTAATGCAGTCGCTGTGTTGAAAACAGCTGTGTAATGTAACGTTATGGGCTTGGATCATGTCTGATGAAATAACCCTGCGAAATGTCTGTGCTTTGGTGGGAAATTCTGAGTTTTTAGACAAAAAAAAAACCAAACCAAACTCTTCATGACTTTATGTGCTTCTCAAATGGTTCTGTTTTTCCGAGTTGGGGAGTCAATCATTTGACTCCCCAACTTTCTGTGTAAAACTGCGTTGAACCTGGTAAAAATGATGTAAAATGATGAAGACTGATGTGTTGTTTGTACTATATGAGTCTATAAACCAACAGGAATGGCTTTTAACTGTTTGTGCTCAGTGATTATAGACTCAGTTTCTTCCTCTTAGCCAAATCTGGACTCTTTTCTGGGATTTTTAATTGTCTGTATGTTCCCAAAATGTACAAATATTGTATATTGTTTGAAAGAAATCTTCTCAGTGAAGTTTGGTTTGTGTTCTTCTATTACACGACGGGGCTTGTCAGGATAACTTGGCTTCCGCTGAAGCAATACTGCTGATTTTTTTTTTTACATTTTATTTCTTTCACGCATGCTCACGTGGAAGGCGAAGCTGCGGCGCTGCTCCGACTTCCTTCTGCAACAAACAGGCAACCAAGTTTTAAGCAAAAAAAAAAAAATCGCTGCATCGTAAAACAGAAATGTGTTGAGGGTCATTTTTTCTTTCTTTTTTTTCTTTCCCTTCTCTTTTACCCTCAACAATTTCTCCTGGCATCAGAAACCTGTAGGCAAACAGAAGCAGGCCCCGTGTGACCAGTTCCAGTTCTTGCGGTCTCCATGTGGCATCTGTGTATTTAAATATTTGAGCCGACTCGCACAGCGCCCCGGTGGAGAGGCACAAGTCTGGCCCCGGAGATCCAGACTTGATTACTTGGCGAGTGGCACTGATGACGGGCAAAGCCAGTCCCCCCCCGAAAAAAAACAAAAAACGTTGCTCCTATTTTTAAAGATATCTTCTGAGGAATTCCATCTTTATATGGTTATGTTGTTGTGGAAAAACATTTTACGAAAAGAAAAATGGAAAAATATGTCCTGGCCTCATGGAAACCACTGTCTCTGGGAAATGGGTATTTCAGGATTTCAATGCACTCGACTCCTTTCTTTTTTGGGGGGGGGGTGTGATCAAGAACGAGCTTTCTTCAAGTCTTAAGTTTCATTCTAATCCTCAAAAGTGTGGAGAACCTGATGGCTTCTAAAGCGGTTCTGTTTCAGCCACTCTGAATGGACACTTTATCTCCCCGAGCAGCTTAAGAGATGAAACCTTTAAAAAAATCCAGAACGGAGTCCATATTGGGGGGGGGGGGAGGGAAAAAAAAAAAACATCTGTAGCAAGAGTTTCAGATGTGGCTGCCAGATAGACACCTGAAATAGACATTACCAGAATCAAACACAAACTTTCTGCAGTGCTATATTAAGGCATTTCATTTTTTTTCTTCTACTTCTTAACATGTCCAGCCTTCAAAGCCCCAATACTCTCAGCAATTACGGGATCTAATGGCACATTGTGCAACAATAAAGCAGCGTCTGGAGGACTATCAAACCTGTTTGAGGGCCTATGTTTATTTTTCTCTTGTGAAGTCCGATTGCAGCTCTCATTACTTTACTGAGTCGAAATCTTGAGAAATAAAAGGGGAGAGAAAAAAAAAAAAAATCGCATTTCTTTTTTTTTTTTTAGTTCTGGCTTCTTGTCCTGCTGCACTCGCCTGCAGTCTGTCAGAGACCACTGGCAGTTTTGTGAATTTATTTTCTTATAATTACTTTGGTAACAGCATATGCTCTCCAGATACGCTCTCTGCTCTGCATGTGCGTTCGTGTTCGGAGATGTTTAGATAGCGGCGATGTGGCAGAGATAACTGGTAAAACCTGATATTCCCCAATAGCTTTGCCCTAAAAAAGAAAAAAAAAGAAAAAGAAAAACCCGCAACACCAAGCTGCCGCCTCCCTCTCCCGCTCCGTGTATCTTGATTTTTGTAATTGTAGACCGAGACATCTGTCAAAGGCATTGCGTTTTGGGAGAGCCAGGGCCTATCTCTGAAAATGTCATTATGCGCAGGCTGTCTGAGGCCGCGCGCCGCCAAGAAAACATTCGGACTTTTGTACCCGAAGGTATTTCGAGCGGGACAGAAACCACAGGAGTTCGGTTGTGTAAACGTCGTGTTGTGACTTGTGAACCGGCGGTGGGGCTGGGCCGAGCCGGAGCGCCGGCAGTTCAGAAATAGTCGCGCGTGAGTGGTATTGCTCCGTGGGGTTTTTTTTTTTCTGTCTTTCTTTCTTTCTCTCTCTCTCTCTCTCTGTCTGCTCGCCGGGGCCTCACGGTGAGGTGCAGCCAGGTCCGGGCTGAACCGAGCGCTCTGGCAGGGCGCAAGCACGCAGCAAATGAGACCGCCGTTCTGAGTCTTGATTGGGGTCACATTGGTTCCTGACCTCTTTAGGTTCAGCCGGAGAGAGAGAGAGAGGAAAGCAAAAAAAAAAAAAAAAAAAAAAAAGGGGGGGGAGCGAGAGTTAAAAACAACAAGAATTCTCTGATTTTGTGACCTTCTAACTCTCCAGCCAATACGGGAGCTCCCACACTTGAGTGCACAAGAAACGTATCCAGAAAATGTGCACGATCCGCCGTGGCACGTTTTCAAAAACGCAACATGTCCGCCGCTCCGGCGATGCACAGTGCGCCGGTGGAGGATTGTTTGGCGTGCTCTCACACGCACACACACACACACACACACACACACACACACGTGGCTATAACGCCAGCATTCGCACGATTTTTTTGGGGGGAAAAACCTGTTTCAGCCATCAGGAAGCGGCGCATCTGCGCTAGAAGGAGTCAAAACGCCATCTTTTTAGAAGGAGTAGCGGAAAAACAAAACAACAACAACAAAAGAAAGGAAAAAGAAAGATGGAGCACCTGGACAGTGGACCCTCGCCAGTAGCCGACCTCCGACCTCCAACCCCCCTCCCCCCCCCCCCCTCCCCCTCCCCCCGGCGGAGGAGGGAGGCGAGCGAAAGAGAGAAAGTCCCAGTAAAGTGTCACATTGTCCTGCTACCTCTCCCTCCCCATCTCCCGAGTCTCCACTACAGTCTGCCGCTTGTCTGCCCCCACAGAAGCCGCTGCCGCCGCCGGGGCCACCGGGGGAGCCGCCGGTGGAGCCGCCGCCGCCGCCGGCGTCTGCCAGAAGACCAAGGAGCACGACGTGGTGCAGCGGCAGCGGGTGGTGGACCTGTGGAAAGACGGCAAGTCAGAAGGAGCCATCGGGCAGGAGCTGAGGATGCCCAAGTCCACGGTGCACAGCATTATTGTGAAGTACCGGCTCAGCAACACGGTGGAGAACCTCCCGCGCAACGGGCGACCAAAGAAACCCTGAGGGGGGCCGAGAAGAAGGAGGGGGAGGACAAAAAAAAACAAAAAAACCTTTGAATGTAACGATTTAAAAGAAAAAAAATGAAAGGAAAAGAAAAAGCAAAGAGATGAAAACCTGCATGAATGAGCTCCAGAAGGACCCAGAGACAAAAGCACTTTGACACTGTTGGAATGTGAGAAATGTGAGAATGAGAGGTGTGGGGGGGGGGGGGGAAAGGCTCTCGAGGTGCGTTGAGGATACAAAATGTAAAAATGAAAACTACTCGGAGCCATTTTCATCCTCAGAACTGAGCAGAAAGTGGCTCTGGAATGAAAAGGGAGAGGCTACGAGCTCTAATGATGCTGGTGTGGGGGGGGGGGGGGACGTAAAATGAGAGACGCACAAATCTGGGAGAAGCAAATATTCAAGCAAAGAAAAGAAGAGGAAAAAAAAAGTCTGACTTTGAAGCTCAGACTGGACAACAGAGGGACGTTACTGCAATCGCGAATACAGATTTGAAGGCTCAATCGAAGGAAAATGCAACAAAGGAGGACTTTTCTTAAATCCTCCTTAAACAGACCTTTTCTTTTTTTTGTTTTTTTTTTTGTTTCACCCTCTGAGCCGAGAAGAGATTTCCCCCTGGATCAATTCTTCATCCGCCGGGCTGACTGAACAAGCCTGTCCCCTCGGTCTGACCCTGCACTCCCTCATTCCTCCGCAGCCCTCCACTCCTCCGTCTCTCTGCATTGCACACACATTAATATATCTATCTATATATACACATATATATATAGACAGTAAAGACACACACCGGACCTCATGTACAACCTAAAAACCTGAAACGACACTGCGTCTGCTGAGCAATGGACAGACGACAACCTCCGGACTGGGGAGGGACAAACTGGATCCAGAGTTTCTTTGGGGGGGGTTTCTAACTATAAAACACGACTTCTCATGGACTCTCTGGTGCCCTGGCATTCCTCTGTCCCGATGAGCATAAACCCAATGAGATAGAAGAACAATCAGTAGCAATAAGACAGGCTGCTCCTTCAGATATGTACTGTATTACAAGGCGTATTTTACTATTGCAACCTTTTTTTTTTTTTTTTTTTTTTTTTCGGAAGGTCACTTGAAGGGGAATATCGCTCTACTAGAAGTATTTACACTTCCTGTTTTTAAGCCTTATCACGGCAGAAATCTGTATTTATGAGTTGCTCTTCCTCAAAGATAAAGACGCTCATCTATCAGTGAGAGAGAGGAAATGGGAGGGGGGGTGGGGGGGGGGAACGTCTCTTTGATGCTCCAAGAGACGTTTCTGTTCTTCGAGCCGCTTTTATTGTGACAGCGTGATGGATTCCAAGCTGGAAAACGTCCCCCCGTCCCCCCGTCCCGTCCCCCACCGATCGCTGAGAAAATAAAACACTCTGGACTGTGTCATGGTTTTTCCAGCTTGACGTACATCAGGGTGACATGTGAGGCAGGATGAACTCTCCTGCCTCCGTTCTGGAAGGGAGACAAATGAATTATCTCGTCACACAGTCCAAAACCCCTTCTGGGACGTTCTGAGGACGTTCAAGCCGCAGCAGAGTGATATTTCCCCTTTAAGTTCAACACGTCTCCGGACCAGTGAAGTATGGCCCGCAATGAGTGTGTGTGTGTGTGTGTGTGTGTGTGAGTGAGTGTGTGTTCTTCCATTTTTAACAAAGCTCGTCAACATGATGATACTTGAGATTATTTACTGAAACTGAACGTTTTATTGTACAAAGTATTAAAAAAAATCGTTTTTCTATGAATACTTTTTGTATTCCTCAAAATAAGCTTAATTAAAGTCAATGTTTTCAACCTCGTGATCATTTTTGCTTTAAAATACTGTCGACAATAAGGAACATTTCAACTCAAATCTGTACTTATTGCTATTTTTATATTAAAAATGGATAGGATAACTTCCTTGCGTTGTGAATGGTGTTGCTCATAGCGACAAACCCACATAAGTTTCTCAGCTGAACGTGCAGTTCTGGTTTAATTAAAGGGAGTCGTTTAAGCACATTTGAGCTTATTGTTTAGATTTGTTTAGTTTTTTTTATTTGACTTTTTTTAATCTTTGCGGCTGCAATGTGTGGTTGACTCTGCCATTGTTTCCCAGCTGCGGGCAGCTTTTTCTACTGAACATGAACCCCCCCCCCAAAAAAAATAAAAAAGAGGTCCATACTTAGAGACTGAGTTGAGTGTCGATCCAACATGGCGGCCATGAGAACCCCACTTAACCCGCAGTCGTTTTTTAAACGTCTCAGTCACGCCACATACTCCAGGCAATAACCGCGAGCACTAAAGTACACGTGTGCGTTTCCACAGAAGGCCAATAAACGTGCAAAGACATAATTTAATGCCGAATTGCTCGACTTATAATTTTGACCTCCCGTCTGCGTCGCGTCCCACCAGCTGATTGTGAAACTCCCGACAACTCTCAGACCTATAAAACACTTTCTTGCTCTTTTTTTGGACGGGTTCATGATTCTGAAACAAGGTTGAGCTCTCGTTCTTTTCTTTTTTAATTCTTTTTTTTTATGTGTGTGTGTGTGTGTATGTGTGTGTGTGTGAAGTTGACAGTTCAGAGGCACAAGGTTGTTCTCCGTTAAAGGTTTTGGCAGCGACGCACTCACGCGAACCTTTTTCAGCGGACAAAAATGCAGCGTCTCTTGCCAAGATGGCAGCATTCTCTTCTATCAGATGGTAGGCAGGACCTACATGGGAGAGACGCAGACTGACATGTTGGCCAGGAATGCTTTATTTTTGGTTTTTTTTTTTTTTTTTTTTTTTATTGCCTTTTTGGACTTGAGATGCTCCATCCAGTGCACTCCAGAGTTTAGGAGAGGAATAAAACGTCTGAGGTTTGAGATTTGTCCTTTTATGGGCCGTTGGATTTATCTTTTTCTCTTAACTCTCAACTGCAACGTGTGCTGCCAGACTCATTTGGGGACGGGAGAAGAAAGAGGTTTGATCTTGTCTAACGATGTCTGCCGCTACTGTAAAGCTAAAAGGCCGACGAGTGCGAGCGAGGAGGAGGAGGAGGAGGAGGAGGAGGAGGAGGAGGAGGAGTTTGGATGGAAAGAGGTGAGATTTTGCAGAATGACTTTGGCAGCAGAGGGGAAAAAAACAAAACAAATGTATAACGTTGGATGCTGCTGAGAAAATTTGTTATCTGCTGTAGTACAAGTGCTTTATTGAATTCCTCCCCCGGTTTTATCTTCACGGCTGCTTTACCTTATATGCCTTTTTTTTGGTCGAGCACAGCTGACTGTGGTTTTCTGAGGCCAGTATCAATATTGCAAGTTGTAATATTTTTTTTCTTTTTTTCTTTTCTTCATTTGGAAACACTTTGAACCGTTTGTCTGGCCGCTCTTGTAAACAGAAGTGACTCCTTCTGTTTGCTTTCAAACACACCAACCTTTCAATAAAGAACCTGGTGGCAGTTAAAACGGATTCTCAGGCAAACAGTTCTGGCCAATCGCCGCAGCTCTGCTGACCTCAGTGACACCGTGGGCTTTATTTCACTCCTGCACAATAAAAGCTGCCTCATATTTTGGCCAGACGACGACTTTTAATGCGAGAGCGCAACATCAGGTAATTGTTAAGCTGCACACAGTAACTTATGTCAGAGATATTTAAAAAAACAAACTACAAAACTGGATTAAATGTTCATTGTTTCCTGTGCTTCCTTGATGTTGCTGGCAATGTCAGCTTCTGGCAATAAAAAAAGAGCAAAGCTTAAAGATAAGGAACATAAATACACTAAAGAGTCATTTCTGACTGATTGAGACCCACAGACACAGTTTCAGGTCCCGTTTATGGAACATTCCAACAGATCGTTGTTCCTTTTTCTGTTTCATGACATTCATAACATTAGTCTGGACAGACGATGAAGGTGGATCGTTATTCCAGGAGACTCTCAATTAAAAAAAACCCAAATCCACAGAGGTGGAGTGAGAGAACTTTTGAAAAGTTCCACCTACGGACTGTTGTCGTGTAAAGGCGTCAAAAATGTAAGGAACGTTTTCAGTTCTCACGTAAACAAGGCCTCAAACATGCAGGACGCCGGCCCTTTAAAGGTACTTTGTTTTTTTTGGTATTTTTTTTTAAATGAAAGCAATACCGTTTCTTTCCTGTGGGGGCAGCGCTGTGTCAATGCGCCGGTTTGTTTTCCCCCTCGGTGTGACTAAAGAAGGAGAAAAAATGTTGGCGACGGGTTTTTCGTGAACTGTCAAATAACACGACCCCTCCCCCGTGGGGAGACTGGAAGCGACTCGCTACACCCCCATGTGGTACAAAACGGTATCGCAAGGCTACACGGGCAGCAAATGGAGGATTTTGGGCAGACGACACCTCGGCGGAACAGTTTCATAAACACCCTGTAGATAATGTCGCTTTTTGTAGAGTTGAAAGATTTTTTTTTTCACTTTCACGTAGCAATAAATGCATAGCAGGCTGCACGGTGGTGTCCTGGTTAACAACCTCACCTCATAGTGGGGGGGGGGGCTCTTTCACCCAGTCTTCACCTCCATTTGTTTTGCTCTTTTATCAGATTGTGTCTGCACCCTCACACACACACTGAGTCGTTCTTTTCATCCTCTCTTCTGGCCCCTGTTGGCCAGGTGCCATACGTTTTCCCATAAGTGGTCCCCCTTCTGGTTTTAGACAGACACAGTCCCCCCCCCCCCCCTCGTCCCCCCCCGTCCCTCCCCTCTCCACATCTCAATCCGCTCCTTATCACAACCTGGATCTGCACGGGGGGGGTGTTATGACAGTTTATCTTCCCCCCGTGGCGGCGAGTGAGAGCCGTGTGCTGTGGGTCTATTCTTGGCGTTTTGTTTTGAAAACTCTCCCTCTCCGCCCCACCCACCCCCCCCCCCCCCCCCCCGGAGAACATTCACCATCGCGCACGAATGTGGGAAACGCCGACCCCCTTCGCCGGCCAGCTGTGCAGCTCGCGCAGGAAAAAAAAAGACGTTGCGCGTGCGTGTAGCTGTTGTGTCTGTGTCCTCATGTGCCTGTCTACACGCATATGTGTGTGTGTGTGTGTGTGTGTGTGTGTGTGTGTGTGTGTGTGTGTGTGTGTGTGTGTGTGTGTGTGTGTGTGTGTGTGTGTGTGTGTGTGTGTGTGTGTGTGTGTGTAAGTGTGTGTGTGGACTCATTGCAGGCCTCACTTTCAAGCGCCTTGTAAACACAATACTGTATATGTAATATGATGAATTAATGTACTGTACCATTCGAGTTTTCTCATTAAAAAGATATTATAAGGCTCATTTCACATTAGCTTCAGTGTGTAAAAGGTGATTTTTTTTCTTCTTCTGCGGGTAAAAAACAGGTGAGGTGACGAAGCCGCGGCGTCATTGTTAAACACCAGAGGTATTTTTAGTGCTCACACTTCTCCAGCTCAGGCCACATTTCCCACAAATGTTAAGAGGATGTTCCTCCCTTTTTTTCAGCTTTGCAAATATTTCTTTTCTCCAAGGATAAATGTTTTGAAGGAGATGTGTGTGGCTTTTTTTTTAGTCTCCAGGTACGTGAGCTTCAAAAGTGTCACGTTCAACGTTGTGTTCAGTATTTATAAAAGGACACGCGGAGAGACGCACGTGTTTTAAAGTCCAGACCGACGTCCAGATGTTGAATATGAAGAGAAAACGGCTGATTGGTGGAACATCGAGGATAAAGTGGAACGTTATTTGCAGCGACTCGCCGTGTCTTCACCTGTAAAAAAAAAAATAGAATAAAGAAGAGCAGCCAAGTCATTTCAAGGCACAGCACCACTAATCTGTGTCTCACATTGTTTCCATCCCTCGAGCCAACAACATTTCAACCGAGATACTCAGTCAGCGCTTTTACTCACCTTTGTCATTGCTTTTTCTTTTTTCTTTTTTCTTCTTCTCTCTAACCGGCTGAATATTCCACAAGTATCTGTCTCATCTCATCGCAATAACGTGTTCAACGTCTTCACATCAGAGAAGAGGAGCGGCTTCTCACTTCTTTCGCCTCGACTCGGGACACATATGGGTCACATTTATTCAAGTTATTCGGGAGATTTGCGTTTTTCGAGTCAAAAGTTATTCATCGCCGAAAGGAATTTTCTGTACTCGCTTTGAGGGAGAGTAATCTGCGTCTCGAGCCTCCTGAGCTGAACTGACGCCTCTCTCTCTCTCTTTCTCCCTCTCTCTCTCTCTCTCTCTCTCTCTCTCTCTCTCTCTCTCTCTCTCTCTCTCTCTCCCTCTCTCTCTCCAGTCCTGAACGGGCCTCCCATGTCTGTAAAGAAGGAACGTGAAGTGGAGATGCTGGTCAACCGGCGGGAGCAGTGCAGCGGAGAGGTCATCTGCATCGACGACTAGACAAAACACACACACACACACACACAATCATGCATGCACACACACACATAAAAACACACCCATCTGCTGCACAAGATATCTTCCATTTCTGACTCTCCCGACTAATCGACTGAGTGAAGGTGTCTGGAGTTGTGCCCTTGAGTCATCGACATTTCGCTTCTTCTTCGAACCGGCACTCACACGCACGTGCACTTACTGTCCACACACACACAGACACACGCATATACAGACTGACACACACACACACACTCACACACACGACTTGTCTCATAACTCCTTATGACCTTCTCTCGTCTGCCTCAAACCATTATACTCCTCATGAACGGGCCTCCTCCTCCTCTAGGGATGCTTCTAACCTCTCACACACACACACACACACATGCACGCACACACGCACGCACACAACGCTAAACTCACCTCAACCTTTGTAGAATCTCTTTATAATCCATGTAACCCCCCCTCTCTCCCTCTCTCTCTCTCTCTCTCTCTCTCTCTCTCTCTCTCTCTCTCTCTTCCTCTCTCTTCCCCCTCGCCCTTTTAAACTCCCAACAGGAAGCTGCATGTGAAACTAAAGTCATTTTTTAGCATTTGCACTCCATCTCCTGAAGCATGTTCTAATCACACTAATGCCGTCTCGTGGAAAGGAAAACAAGACAAAAAACAAACAAACAAAAAAAAAGAAAACAAATAGAGAGGTATCAAGCTGTGCCTACAGTCGTTTTAATACTGTTTCTAATTCTCAGAGAGAGGCTGAATCTCTGGTTTCTCAGTCCGAGCAGCTCCAAGCACAGCTCCAGCGTTTTCCTTTTCCTTTTTGGACTTTTTCATTTAGACTTTTTCATTTTATTTTTTTTAATTATTATTTTCTTCTTCTTCTTTCCAATGGTACACCGTGGAGATAAAACACCTGTAGAAAGTTATGATATGATGAAAAAAAATGTCTTCAGGACTTTTGTGCGACCACACAATATTCCCATATACCCCTCCCTCCTCCTCCTCCTCCTCCTCCTCCTCCTCCCCCTGATTCTAGTTGATGTACAGAGCTTTGAGGTATTTTGGGGGTTCGTTCCAGACAGAGGGCTTCACCTCCTATGAATGTTTTTAACCTTTCATAAGCAGTGTTATTAAAAAAAACCGATGGAAAAAAAACCCTCCCCTCCTCCTCCTCCCTCCTCCTCCCCTCTCTCTCCTTTCAATCAACTCTTTTTTTCCATCTTTTTTCTTTCCATTTCTTTCTACGACACCCTGTGATATACTTTGCATATTTAAACAGCTCATTACGTGTCTCTCTTGTGTTTTTAACTCCCGCGAATTATGAGTAGCGTTGTCGTCGATGTTGCTGTTGTTCTCGCCGTCGCTATTTGAGAAAGAGCTTCTACCAAATGAGACTTTTTTTGTTTGTTTTTTGTAACAAGAAACTACTAGAAAAAAAAACAAAAAAAACTAAAACAACACGGTGCGACGAGCGACGCGCCTCTTTGCCATGTTCATCCAAGGCCGCGCAAAAAAAAACGAAGAAGTTGAGCGAACTTCAGAAGTCAGATATATAACGGGAAAAACTCATATTTCTCTTGCTTGAATTTTAGATTTGGGGCTTGCAAGTGACATACATATATAGAAAAATAGGCCCTATGTAACCCTAAATGCTTCTATGAGCAAAAAGAAAATGCATATTATCTAACGTCGGTAAAAAAAACAACAAATACACGTCTATTATCGGGAAAATCAAAGGCTGGAGACCCATTTTATACAACGCACCATTTTAAAAACGCCTTAATAAACATAGCTGAACAAATGTAAAGTCATTGAAATGAATTAAGAACCTGATGTCAACCTGTAAATCCTCGTCAGAACTTTTAAGTTGGAAGTGAAAAAACAGAAGATAGTTAGCTGTTGATTTATCCCACGAACTCTACAAGGTTCCCACAATCCATTTTAATAAAGGTTTTGTGAGCCTGGAGCTAAAATGTTGCATCAAAAAGAAGAACAACCCCCCCCCCAACAACAACCAAGCACTTATTATTATTATTTTCTTTTGTTGTTGTTTGTTTGTTTCCACTTTTTACTTTGTCCTATTTCCAGAACTTTGTGTTGATTTCTGGGTATGTGGTGTCAAAGTGTATGTACTGATGAATGGCAGTGAAAACATGTCGACGATGACGCGTCTCCTTTTTCCTTTTTTTCTTTCTTCTTCTTTTTTTTTTTTGTTTGTAATAAAACTGAATGAAATGATGAGAATCCTCCCCGCGTCCGTCGTTTCTCCGCCTCCTTTCCCACTTTCGTACACGTTCGAATGAGCTGAAATCAGATATTAGAGAGCAAATACTTTAAACTGAAAACAGATTTGTGTCTGAAATATATTCTCCTTTTTTTTTTCCGATGACCTCCCCGGTGTGTTGGCTGGCTTCGTCGCTCTCACCTCCACAAATGTGCTATTACTGCCAATTTAATACATTTTTTCTAATACTTGCAGTACTTTCACTTCTAATGGAGTATAATCACATCTCCATATTGGCACTTCTATTTAACACCGATTTAACCAATAACAGTCACAGACCACATCATTTTTTCTGATGTTTTTTTTTATTGCAGGACACAAACATCATGTTGTGATTAGAGTGATTATTCTATCCTTGATTATCCTACAAGTTTAGGATTTGGACACTAAATCAAACGCACCTGAAACATAGTGAAACATCAATATACATGCATAAAAGGATCTTATACCAAGCAAAAAGTTGAAAGCCATTGTATATGAAATGCACATGATTTGAAATAAAACTTAAAATGGGGTTTAACCTGCATGATTACATAACCCTCTCACCTACATTCATTCAATTCAATTTCATTTCAAGGCAGACAGACAAACACTTGTCTGGGTGAGGGATTCATCCATCCATCCATCCATCCATCCATCCATCCATCCATTTTTGAGAAGAGCTTGTGATGAAAAGAAAGACTTACCAGCTTTGTTGAATCTAAACGATTCCTGCTTTTTCGCCGTCGTCCGTCACCAATAATGTCTTAGACAATCCAGGGGGGGTTTCAATGTGTCATTTCACGTTGAATTAATCTGCATTAAGAACTTCGCTGCTTTTCATTGAAAACAGTCGACTTGAATCCGAACCCCCCCCCCGTCTGGGCGAACGGCTCGGACATCCTCGGAGACTAAAAACTGCTGAGTCGGCGTGCTTTGATGGCAGCGGCCCGAGAGGTCGGCAAGTTGCTGATGTGGGATGTTGTGAGAACAACTCATTGATTCAGTGTCTCCTCTCCATCACTCTTTCCTCTCTCGCCCTCTCTCTCTCACACACACACACACACATACACAGAAACTGAAGGAGCAGATGGTCCATGATTCACCGTGACGAGAGGTGAGGAGTCGTCCCGCTGTTATTCAGAGCAGACCGATGCCACGCACTTCACTATTTACTGTTATCGCAGCTTTACGAGTCCTGAAGGCTGCAGGTTTCGTCAGAAGTCCTGTGAAGTGCAGGCCGGAGCTCATGGCCGAGGATTAATGGAGAAGGAGGCTCCTCTGTCCTGTATGTTCACTTTAGTATATGTGGGAGCGATTCTTCATATAGCCAACATATGATAAGGAGATTTATTGGAGGCAGTTTTAAAAAAATTTACTCGATCCTCCCGATAACAATCAAGATAACTTTTTATTTTGACTTTTTCCAACCATAAGTTTAGTTCAGTTGGATTTTTTATTAACAATAACAACAGGGGCAAGTGACTGGGTATCACTCTTCTTCTTTTTTTTTTTTTTTAACCCTGTAAAGCATTTTGTGAACAAAAAGTGCTCTACAAATAAAGTTTGATTGGATTTCATGAAGGATTGCGGGCCTGACAGTGAACTTCATCCATTTTCTATACAGCTTTACTTCGGTGAAGCACAGTGTGGGGGTGCAGGCGGCCACACACACAGTCACACACACAGTCACACACACAGTCACACACACAGTCACAGTCATCATGCACAGGAAAAACATGCACCCTCCGGTCTTCCACCTCAACCCCCCCCCAAGTTTCTTTTTTTTTTTTTTGTAAACAATAAGGAAGGTTTATTCAACATTATTTCGGAAGAGTGACACAAACACTCGTTATACATCCTCATTTTTAACAGACAACTTCTTCACAAAGAGTTCACAAGAATTTCCGAGGTGGTTAACAAACTTTGAACATTTTAGTGAAAAACAAACAAAAAAAAGAAAAAGAAAAGAAAAGAAAAGAAGGAATCAGGGTAAGGAAGTGTGTTAAGACTGTGTGTGGTGACGGGGGAGGGCCGAGGCATGTTTTCCCTCAAAAGACTTCAAGCTATGTGGTTCAGGTTCAGATTCAGGAAGTGAAAATTTAGATGGCTGGTGTGTGTGTGTATGCGTGCGTGCGTGTGTGTGTGCGTGTGTGTGTGTGCGGTCTGATTGGTGCTGACAGGGAAATATGAGGTGCGCGGGGATGTGGAGGGGCGACAGACACAAGAAGGGAAACGATGAGGAAATCAAACAGGATATAATGTCTGCGCTTCATTTTTTTTTTTCTTTTTCTTTTTCCATTTGAAAAAACATGAAGGTCCAATTAAAAAAACACTCGCATTTCTGCAGTAAAGTGCTGAGGAGAAACCAATGTGGTCCATCCACAAAAAAAAAAAAAAAACTACTTATAAACAAGAGTGGGAGTGCAGAAACCCACTGCTGGAAATACACAGTTTGTATTGTTGCAGGGAATATTACAGAACGCAGCAGCGTGCGAGAGAATGGAAGGAATTTCTGAACAAAAAAAAAAAAGACATAAAGCTAAAGAGGCGATTCAAGAACAAGCTGGATATCTCGGTTTAATTTCTTCAATTAAAGCTTTAGTTTGTGCAATTTCCAAATAAGCAGAACTTTCTGGTTATTTTCTGAGGTTATCAAGAGCAGTGTGTGTGTGTGTGTGTGTGTGTGTGTGTGTGTGTGTGTGTGTGTGTGTGTGTGTGTGTGTGTGTGTGTGTGTGTAACCTGGAAGTGCTCCATCTGAAGTGGATTTTGGATCCATTCCACACTTTCTGCAAGACTTTCTCCGCTTTGGAGTCACACAGAATGATTTACAGTGAAGACAAACACTTAATCTCTTGCTACCATGAATCCGGCTGAGAAGAGAAACGAAGCACCAAGGAGCCACAAGCAGCTCTGGACCGAGACCTGCTGCTGCGAGCACACGCTAGCCTGACAATATAAATAGAATATATCAAGATTTAGGGCCCCAAAAAAAAGCTTGATTTTTGTTTTTTCATGTATGTGTGTGTGTACGGCGAAATTGCATGAGTTAAACGGTAGCAGCAGCAAAGGCAGTAATGTTTTATTAACTTAGCACCTTGACTTCTTGATTCAAAAGCTAAACGTGCCTGATGTTCAATGGTACCAACAAAAAAAACAACAAAAAAACTTGTGGATTCCGCGACTTTAACCGTAAAACATTAGAATTATCCATATGAAACAAGTGTGGAATCGTGCATGTATCATGGAAACCTCACCAGCTCTTCTTGAGCAACAGGTGTAACACAGTGGAGGCTGGTGTCAAATTACAAGCACTGACTCCTGCATGTGGACAGGCTCAATGCTGATGCTTTGACATGGATTTTCAAGACGTGTGAGAATTATAAATTACTTGACATGATCACTATGTAGGTCAAAATGGGTTTTTTTCACGTTTAAAAAAAAACATTTCTCATTTCCAATCATGCTTTTATGAATGAAAGGCCAACTGACGTGTTCCTCCTTCACCGGAGTTCTTTGATTGACTTGAAACTTAACAAAACATTTACAAACAGCGTGGAGATGACGGTTATAGACGTCAACAAGGTGAGAGAAAAGCAAAAAAAAAAACCCGACAAAGACACACTTAAAGCTGCTTTTGTTGCCAAACCTTGCATCTGCTTTTCAAAACTATACAGTCATTTCATCTTAGAAAAAGACAACAAATTCACATCCATGTCGTATAAACATACTTTCGCCAGCTCCCGTCTCGTTGCACGTATGTAAAATGTGTGTGACACACATATATATATATATATATATATATATATATATATATATATATATATATATATATATATATACACACACACACACAAAGTATTAAAGGAGAAGGCTTGCAGTATTTCACACTAGTACATACAGATTGCATTGTAACGATCCTAAAATCAGTATTTGTAAAAAAAAAGAGTTGATTCATTAGATTTTATATGCAAAAAAAACGGCAATATATAAAATATAGATATCAATCCGTGAAGGCTTTTATAGGCACTCTGAGCTGTGGGAGTGGAAGTGCATGCACAGCTTTACAGTCAGTCCTTAAAAAAAAAGTGAGTTAAAGCACAATTTATTGCATGATACGAAGATTAAGATGAACATCCAAGGAATTTTCTTTCTTTTTTATATATATATATATATATATATGACGCTCTTTATCTAGAGAGCAGCTTCCATCACATCTGCTTTCCCGGCTCACATTCATCCAGGCTCTTTGCGTTCCGCTGCGGGTCTTGGTCTTAATCCAGCAAAGTGGGGGGGGGGGGGGGGGGGGGGGGGGAGAAGTTCCACAACAGCTTCCACAAATGTCAGGTTTGTCCTTCAAATTAACGTCTACGGCAGGAAGCTGCACGATGTGACGCCTCGACTGCTTATGACTGTTTCACCACGTAGGAAAAAAAAGAAAAAAAAGAAAGAAAACAAGCCTCATCTGGACAAAAACAAGTCAATTCTGTTGCGATGAGTCTGTGCGCTCGTAAAAAACAAAAAAACAAAAAAACAAAAAACAGAAAAAGAAAGAAAGAAGGAGTTTTTCCAGGCCCGATCAGTCGAGCGCCGAGTCTCAGTTGACCCTGAAGATGCTGAAGACGTGCGGCGAGGCCGAGGTGCTGCCCACGGCGTGCAGCCTGAAGGACGAGCCGGTGATGGCCTGCAGCTCGGCGCCGCGGTCCAGCCGCAGGAGGCCCGACACCTGGCACGGCTTCAGGAAGTGGAAGGGGTGCGGGCCGGCGGACGGGGTCGTCCCGTAGCCCTCCATGCACTGCAGCTTCTGGGGCCTCTGGCCGCCGGTCACCACGTCCAGCTTCACGTACTGAGACTGCTGCTCGTTGAACAACACCTGGGGGGTGGAGGGGGAGGGGGGGGTCAGGAGGAAGCACATGCATAACCTCGTCTTGGACTGTTTTAATGAATACTAAACAGAGTACATCAGTATTTCGAAGGTCCTGCTATCGTGGCTCGGACTTTCTTTCTTTTCATTTTTTTTCTCCTTTCCCTCCCTTTTAGTTAGATTTTCTCCAGACTTCTGTCAGCCTGACAACACCGAAGTCTGGATACATGAGATTTATTGAAACCCGATATGCACGTCTCCAGAAAGCAGCGAGTGCTCGAATAAAATGAAGGTCTTAATTCGGAGGCCGACCTTTCTCTCTCCCCCCTACCCCCTAAAAAAAAATCCTTTTGTTTCAGCTTCAAGAACCCAATGCTGCGATCTGATTTCTATCAGAAAGCTGAAATGTTCGACACCGCTCCGTCCACTTAAAGGGTCACGGGGATGTGAAGTCAGTCTCAGCTGACTTGTGGGCGAAGGCTTGGTAAACCCTGGACGGGCTGCCAGTCCACACACACACACACACACATTCCACATTCCACATTTAGAGTCGTCAATTAACCTCAAATGCATGTTGTTGGGACTGGAATCAAACCGGGGATGTGTGTTTTAGCCCACTGCTATTTTAATGGCCACTCTTATGGAAATAGTGGGCTGCTTCAGCTTTCAAGTGGCTTTTTTAAAGTCTGGAGCTGAAAATAATAATAATAATTTTTAAAAAACTACAACTCCCAGCCGAAGCTCACCTGGCAGAAGAGGAAGTAGACCCCCGCCTTCTCCACAGTGAAGGTGCCTTGCTCCTTGTTGTACCTCACTGCTTTCGTCATATTCAGCGTCCTCTCCTCCCAGCCCTTGATCACACCGCCTTCCCCAACTGTCACACACACACATATTCAAAGTTATTCATCCTGCAGACCAAAGACTGGACGTCCCCCCCCACTCCCCCCCCATGCTTCAGTTTCATGACTCCTACCTTGCTGAGAGGAGACTTTGGTTACTGGTGAAGGAGACATAGGAAGGAAAGAGGAAAGTCAATTAAGGTTTTATGAGCGCAATCGTATAGGGGTGCGTGATTGAAACCACTTCAGCAGATGCTGCAGGGGGACGGCTCCGGGGGGATCTGCCAAGCCACTTACTCTCAAAATGAGACGCCGCTTTCTTTCCACCGCCGCTCCTCCCGCGCAGCGCCCCCCCTTTTCAGAGGAAGGAAGAATATGAGCTTCAAATGCAAAGAAAAATAACCTCTGTGGGTTTTTTTTTTTTTTTTTTTTGATAAAACAATCATTGCCATGTGTATGTGTCTAATAACATAGTGCGTTAATTTGCTGCCATTCCGACTCGACCCGGCTGGTCTTAATGCGGTGAGCAGATGGGCAAAGGATTTCCTTTCACGTGCGTCGGTATATTTCCTCAAACTGTTATTTTCGGTGAAAAAGAGTGCTCTTTTATTTATTTTTTTAATCTTTTTGGTTCCCCTGTGGGGGCTAATCTTAGTGCCAGCTGGTAGCAGTCATCTAGAAAACACAGAATGCAGAGAGAGCGAGAGAGAGAGAGAGAGAGGGAGAGAGAGAGAGAGAGGAGATCACGGAGGGTCAAGCGGTGAAAGAAGAAAGATGTACAACAGACAAGAGGGTATTAAAGAGCAGCATTAAGAGACAAAGCCGAGGGGCTTGGAGGGCTAAAGGAAGAAAAATGGAGTGGCGGAAAGAACGAGAGACAAAAAAGGTCTTTGGCTGCTGTGCGACCCCGCGAGACTGGACTGGGAAGCGGCGGAGCGAAGTCTCCGGCTGGGATAAATACAATAAATAAAGCGCAGCACAACTGAGAGGCCGGAGCTGGAGAGCGAGTGCTCCTGTTACTCAGCCACGGTTTATTTTAGCCCCGCGAATCTGGCCTGCGGGGAGCGATTTCAAACGCTGATACAACCCCAGTGTGGACTGCGAAGTACAGACTTTATGTTTCAGCCAAACGAACCGGGCGTCATTCAGCAATATTAAGCCCCTGCTTAAAAGGGAGGTGGCTGACCTGTAGGTTCGGGATTTGATAACGGGCGAGCGAAAAGGCCCCCAAAAAAGCCTTGGTTTCGCCTTTTTCCCTTGACTTGAACCATCAGTGGTCATTAGAGGTCATGGCGGGTGGCGTCCTGCTGCATGGCGGCAGGAGCATTTGACAAAATGTGTGGTAGAAGACCAAAACGTCACTACGAATCTAAATATTCCGTCGTGTCACGTCCGGACATTTGACCCCTTCCATAGAGACCAATCGCCCGAAGGGTCACCCTCGGACAAAAGCGCGCAACAACAGAGCGGTCCCGTGACGGTGACGCAACAGGGAGCTATAAATACGGCAATGACAAGGTCATCAAATATCGCTGCTTTCGCAACAAACAAAAAAATCACAGCGGTCTGTCTCGGTCGTGTGCTCAGGGCGGAGACAAAATCAATTTCATTGCCCAGGAAGCGTGCGACAAGGCCTGCGATCCACCGCGCCAGCTGGTTTTTCTGGGCTCCGCGGCCGCTTCTGGTCGGACCTGTAATTTTTTGGGAAACAGTCATCCAAGCTGCCTACTTCTTTTTTTTCCTGTGTCAACTTTTAGCAGCGGGCAGCGGCTGCGGCGCGCTCAGGCCCGACCAAAGTGGCATGTGGGATGGGACATGGCCGGGGTTTGTGTTAAATGTTCTTCCCAGAAAAACAACAGTTGGTACGCATATTGTGTCTGTGGTGATTTGTGTGTGTGTGTGTGTGTGTGTGTGTGTGTGTGTGTGTGGGGGGGGGGGGTCAAGAATAAGTACCGTCTCTTTTCACTCGCTGTCCCACCAGCAGCTCTCTCTTCTCCAGAATGAGCTGAACAATGGCTTTCCTCTGCGTGTTGACCTGTCCAGAAAGAAGAGAGAGAGAGAGAGAGAGAGAGAGAGAAGGAGAGAAGGGAAAACACATTATCAACAAGTATTCCGTTTGTCACTTGCAGCTTTTTTTTTTTTCTTTCTCAGCTGGCACTGAACCATAGACGGCCTCTTGAAACCAGCCACATAAGCAGGCTGGTCTTTTCCAGTCCTCTGCCCCAGGCTGCTGCCAGGCCAGCTTTAGATCCACCACTTCCTCAGAGACCGGTTGCGACACCTAATGCATGTTTTCAGCGCTTTACATTCCTCACATGCCCCCCCCCCCCTCTCTCTTTTTGTTTTTTTTTTCGAGAAAGAAATGAATTTTGTCCAGCCAGCAAAGTTTTTAATTCCCTGAGAGGGGCCCAAGCTGAATGACCGAAGGAGAGTTTAGAGGGGGAGAGAAAAAAAATAAATAAAAAAGTGTGTTTAAATTTACTGCTACTGTGGAAATGGAGGCAGAGAGTTGCACTCGACTCTCCAGACGTTCACTGACTGGCTCTCATCAGAAGTTGGCCACTGGTCAAATGGACAGAAAGTGGCCCCCCTTGGGAAAGGCTCCAGCATCAACACTCCACGTGTCCAATTTTGTGCGCGTGCTCATATATATATATGCGTGTGTGTATGTGTGTGCAGGTTTGTCAACATGATACACAGCCAACCTGCCCCCCCCTCTCCAATCTGAAATCCAGTGCAACCTGGTTTTGTAAATAGTCTGAACTTGAAACCAGAAGAATTTCCATCAGCTCCTTTTGGCTGCTTTAAGGAAAATAATCTGTCCTGTGATGCAACCTTGTGCTGGACTCTCACAACTGCTGCAAAGTGCAAGGGCTCTAAAAAAAAGAAAAAAAGAAAAGAAAGAAAGAAAGAAAAAGTGCACTTTGCAAAGAGACTGCGCCTGGATTAGGGACGATTTACTGCAAGTCCGAGTCAGATTGAAGTTGCACTTTCCTCCAGACACATGCATGAGAGAGTGGCTTTCGCAGGCTGCAGCTGATTTACACTTGCCACACTTCATCTTCCTGCCCGTTTCACGCCTCCAGCCTGCGCGGCGCAGTCAGTGGGGTATAAAGGGCTTATGAGCCAAATCGTTTCCAGTAAATTGAGATAAAACTGGAGCACCACTGGCACCAGGGTAATTAAACATGGCGGGGGCGGAGAGGGGGGGTGTAGACACACAAAACACAAAATAAGCTTTGCACAACTTAAATGCATTTATTGGTACATGCAAATGTACTAAAGCCAAGCAGGGGGAAACGGTGCCACAAAGCTCAGTACGTGCAAAAGAGCGAGAGAAAAGAGGGGGGGTTAAGTGTGGAATTGAATTTGTCCATAGACCCCCCGCCAGGATTCCCGTAACCGCAGCCACAGAAGAAGTTACATAACTTGATAGGTCTTTTATAAAAAAAAAGAAAAGTTGCAAGTAAATATTACTGTCGGTGCAAATATGCATGCAATCTCGAGAGGAAGTGAAGCTCGGATGCTTTTCTTTTTCTTTTTTCTTCCTAAAGTCCAAACACAAACCTGCTCGAGTCGGTCCTGCAGGATCTTGAAGGACTGCGACAGGTCCCGCGTCTGTCGCCAAGTCCACGCCGTGAAGAGCGCGCTGCATGCGGCCAGCGACAGGGCCAGCAGCGCCAGGGAGACCCAGACGACCCGCAGCTTGCGCACTCGCCTCCTCTGCAGAATCCGATGCATGTTGTGTCGCGCGGGGCAGTTTTGCGCTGCTTCCTTACTCACCCGCCGCGGCGGAACATCCAAGAGCCACACTTCAGGTCCATTCCAGCAGCAGAGCGCCAAGTCCCCTCAGACGCATTGCGCACGGTCCGGAACGAGTGGACAAGCCCGTAACTTCACACCCACCGCTCGGAATCGGGGCTGACCTGTACCCGCCGCTCGATCCTGACCTGACGGGTGACTTTTAAAAGCGACAAAACCTCCGATCCGCCGTCCTCACGGGCCACAGCCACCATCCTCCATGCGCTCCAAACTGGAGGAAAGTGTGCACATCAACTGTTGCATCCTTCTTGCGTGCGATTCGTTGACTCAGCGCTCTCGTCTTCCCTTTAAAACGGCGCGCCGGGGGGTCAGGCTATTAGACGCGCGAGTAGTATTCACGCGCGCCCGCGGCGGCCGGAGGGTGGACTTCGCGTGCGCCCAACGGAGGAGCTCCGACGGCCAGACGCCGCCGAGGTGAGGAGAAAAAAAAGGGGGGGAGAAGAGGAACGAGCTTCCGCTGCTTGTCAAATCACTTTCATCAACTCGCATGGCTTCGAAATGTGCGCCGCTCGTGTGTGTGGGTGCGCGCGCGGTACCGCTCGTGGCCGCAGAGTGGCGGTGTGCGTAAAGGCACCGCAAGGCTGCGTGCGCTTTTTTCCCCTTCTTTTTCTTCTGTCCAGTCAACAGGTGAGGACTGCAGGAGAGTTTCTATTGACTTTCATTCCAGGTTGAATACAAACAGTGAAAGAAGAGTATTCTTTTTTTTTTATTTATTGATTTTGGATGAAACATATGTGGTTTGATTTACTAATTTCCCGTCTCAGGGTCAGACGTGAATTCAGGGTACACTCACGCACATCAATTTGGTGCCACTTATAAGTTTTTCTTTGTTTTTTGTTTCAAACTATGATTAGAAACCGGACTACCAGTCGAAATCCTACTAATGCACAGGGAGAACTGACAAACTCTTAAGGAACTTCACACCTTAAGGTGGATGAATTTGATCCTTACTCCAGGTTATAAAGATCTCTGTTTTAATGTTATAAATATACTGTTTTTCCAATATGTTCAAGGAATAGACAAACTAAAACTTAAAAGGTATATTTTCAATGCGGCAAACCTATATAATAGTATAAATACTATGAAGTTACCAAATGCAACATCAAGTACTTAATAGCAGCCGTGACATTAACAAAGTCAAATAAAATGTTATGAAAATAAATGTTCAACAACTAACCTTTGAAACAGAACAAAAGAAATACATTTATCCTCTTAAGATTGTAATATTGGAGCTTATTTCACTTTCGAGTCAGTTTTTCACTGATGCGTTACGAGCGCCCCTCGTGGTCCAGCAGGATATTGCAGGACATCCATTACTATGCAACTAGTTTTGAAATATACAATTTCATATCAAAACTTTTAATGCTTGTTCATTCAACAATCCTAAATAATGATTTAAGTAACGAGACAGCTCATCCTTTCTCCAATTGAAAGGAAAAAAATTGATGGAGCGGAAAATTAAATACTCAAGGACACTTTGTCATTTAGGTGCATTTTATTGAGCTGCAACAGTAAAAAAAAAAAAAAAGAAAGAAAGAAAATATAATTTCAGACCAAAACTGATTGTCTTCCTTTATTATAGCAAAATTATAATCAATTCACTCAAATAACCTAAACAACCATATTGCTCTTTTGATAGATAGTAAACAAAATCACAAAAAAGTGTGCGAGAATAAATACTTCAAATATGCCATTCGACTTTTTTCAATTGGTGAAAAGTTTAATTCTTTCTCAATGAGACATTCTGAATAAATAAAAAAATGTTGGTACTTCACTGAGGAAAAATGAGAAGGGTGTGGTGGAATCGGTTTATAACCCAATCACCATCATTTAGCCTTTTGAAGAGCACATTCTAATTCATTTTGACTTCAGTACAGTTGTGCACATGCTTTCCTTTTAACCCGTCGTGCATGTTAACTTTAGTGTCTAATGTGTAGGAATGCTGAGCATCTTTGGAACTGGATTTCTGCAACGTTGAACAACCTATATAGGTTCTAAACTTAAATTGTGTAATGGATTGGAAGCTGCAGGTTGTTAAAATGACTTGATATCTTTGATGTTAATTATTGCATCAAGGAATTTAAAATAATGGGGGGGGGGGGGGGGGGGAATCTACATTGTGACCATTTGGCATCAGGAAGTCAGCAGATTCTGCATATAAAAAAACAGAAGTTATCCTTGGTTCCAAAGGATGGGACAAAAATGAAGGCTGCATATTCCTCACTGAAATGATCTTAAAAACAAAAGGTGAACGCAAATGTAAATCACAAACTGGACAACGAATCGCCAGCGTGTCCTCTTTGTTTAGAAAAGAAAAAGGAGCAACTAAATATAACCTGCAACTCAAGGCGGTTTTCATTAAACTGATGGAAATGAGACAAAGAGTTTCCCCCCCCCCCTCCTTCTTCTCCTCTTTTAGGTAGAAAACAGAGTGAATAAAAACCAGCAGTGCGGACCAAAGTGATGCCACTTTCATTTTAGCAGGACAGGTTCAAAGCGGCGCGCTGAGCGCCGTCCAAGATTCCACCAGATGGATCATTGTTTCATTCTCGTCTTCATCCCTCTCTCTTTGAACGCCGCCCCGAGAGCTTGGCTCCGCCGAGGGAGGCTTTAGGTCGAGTCCAAATGACTCATTGGGTTCAACAGTTCCGTCGCGACGACTCCACATTTATACCTCATCAGAAAGAAAAAGGGGGGGGGGGGGGAAACGGTGGGAATACCAACATTTTGTGCTTCACAACAGCGAGTGTGGCTCTTTGGTGGTCGAACGTACAATTAAAGGGATCGAAAAGTCTCACAGCAGACAAACGATGGAAACGTCAGTTAATTTCTACGAGAGCCGAGACTATTTCCTGGGTTTTACACACACACACGATATTTTTACCCGACAAGTAAACACACTTAAGGTGGATTATTATAGCACATCAAAGGGGGGGAAAAAACACCAACCACAGGTCCCGGCGCTACTTTTGTGTGCCGTCTAAATGCATTCGCAAGGTTTCCTTGAGATTCACTCCGTGGCTCCACGATGGTGCATCGTCTGCATAGTTACAACTAGAGATTGATCAAATCTCGCCTGTTATTAGATAAATATAAATGCATTTCACCAAAAGGCCAATCGGCAATAAAGAGCACAAAGCCATGATATGGTACAAAAAGCCTTGTTGTTTACAGTAATCTGCATTTGATCATTTTTAACTATTGTATAATGTTAGTTGTGTCCAATCCGTTTTAGATGTATTGATTCTGAGATTTGTGAAAAAGAGACCTCGATCTCAGTGGGTCCTTATTCCTGGATAAATAAAAAAGAAAAAGAAATGAGTGTATTCGTGAAGAAACTTTACTGATATGAAAGTGAGACGGTTAACATTGGGTCTTGCGCTGAACTTTGGGGAAAATACGCCACACATCAACCACAAACGACGACCAAACACTGCGGCGCGCACCGGGACTACTTTTTTTTTTTTTTAAATACTTTTAGTGATCGGCCCTGGGCTCGTGGGACAAAGTATTGATCGTCTGCGGCTGTACGTTAGCGAAGCGGTGTGCTTTGACCTCGTGGGGTTAGGGCTGTGCGAGGCGCTCCATCGCCTCGCCCTCGCAGCGCATGCAGTGGTATCCCTGCCTCTCCGTCACGTCGAAGCAGCCTGCGCCGACGTAGAAGTCGATCGCTGACTTGTTGGTGTCCTTGACGGTGAAGTTCAACTGGTTGCAGCCGGCAGCCATGCCAAGCTGACCCACATGAAAGGAGTTAATAATTAAAAGGTGCGGGTGAGACTTTGCAACAAAGAAAGATCAAAGGTTTAAAGACGACAGCGACTCTGTTGCGGCGGTAAAATGCGGGTTTACTCACCTGGGTTACTTTGCTCATAAGTGCTTTACCAATGCCGTGTCCTGGAACACAGAAAGCGTACGTTTGCTGGGAGGCGACACAAGTGTACACGAGATACTTCTCTACTTTTCGGGCGTGACCTCACACCTCTGAACTCCGGCATCACGTACAAGTCTTCCATGTAGACGGACCTGCCCGAGCACGAGTTGTAGGCGTAAAAGTAAAGTGCGTAGCCGATCTTTGTGTCGCCTGAAACACAAACGGGTCAAAATTAAAACGCAAAACAGCAGAAAGTGTCACTTCCTCCCCCTTTTGAAGTAAAGCGAACACGAGGTTTGAGCCTTTATCGAGCCCGGAAACGGAATTAAATCACATCTTAAATGGAAAATTGCTCACATAATGCAAAATGCTATGAATGAACTGCAAGATGTACTCAGGTGGGGGGGGGGGGTAGACAAAACAGCACTTTGTGTTAATCTACTACATCCCTGTGTCAATTAGTTTTTTTTTTATTAGAGAAAAAAAAAAAAACAACAGTTTCCTGACATTTCTACTTCACTGCTCAGTCTTAATTATTCCACAAAGTAACGCTGGAGGCCTTTAAACCCAAACAATGTTATTAAAAAAAAGAGTTTTGTTGCATTAACAATCAATATTTTGTCCAAATTAAAAACTTAAATATCGACCAGTGCAGGAAAGAAGGATTGACACCATCGCTCCCGTTCAGCTGCCGTACATCAGTGTGTATCCAGTCATTAAAAAAAAAAAAAAAAAACACCCATGATGCACTTGTGCCAGTTTATTTCAGTGCAGCGAGTCCAGACGCCGCTGCTCAGCAGGGAGTCCAGAGGGGAGAGGACAGCGGTGGCAGAATGGGGAAATTAAAATGGCCGCGTCATGGAAAGAGACGGCACCGCTGGGCAGCAGAGCGGAAGGTGACGGCGTTTTATGAGGGAAAAAAGAACGAAAAAAGACTGCAATTGCTCTGTTACATAAGAGGTGTGCAAGGCGAGAGAGGCCACATCGGTGCTGCTCTGCTATATTGGGCAGCAGAACTAATAAACGCTGATCAAGTGGATCGTGGCGGCGGAGGATCAATAAAAAGGGTGTTTTCTTTTTTTTTTAAATCGACAACACATCTATGACTGATACTGTGTAATGGCAGGACATTGAATTGACCCGCATTTCAAGTCATACAACTAAAAAAAAACAACAACCTGTACAATATCTTCAAAAATAAATGTCAATTAAATGACAAAGCATTATTTTCCAATCTCACATGTTTATTTTCTTCGGTTGAAGAAAAAGGGTTGACTCCGTCTTCAAGAAAAACACCTTGTGGCAAATCTGACTGGTAAAAACTAGAGATACTTTAGTTCTTTAAAGCAGCCGTCTGTAAAGCCTATAATCAAAGGTCAAAAGGTCAGTTGACTTATAATTTGAATGAATAAATGACCTCAAGCATTGGAAAGTGGGACAAACACCCGGGGGCTGACGTGTGTCGTCAAGAAGGGGAAAAAAACAATAACCCGCACCAATATTTGTTCAAATATCTGTCAGAGTGGTTCCGTGAAGCTGTTTGTGAAGTAAAGACACACTTGCTGAAGGATCCGTCTCACCGTTTATGGACTTCTGATTTTCCGGCACCTCGGCGACGACCCCGTGGAAGAACGGGTTCTTGGAGAAGCCGTCTTGCTCCAAATCTGCAAAAAGGATCAGAGAGGCATTTTTATTACCTTTCCTTTAATAGACAGACTTATTTTATTTAGAGAAGTTTCATATTTCTTTGAATCCAACAGGTTTATGCACGACCCCAGTTCCAAAGAGGTTGCAACAAGATGTCATTATAAACAAAATGCTATAATTTGCAAATTAAATAAACCTGTAATTCTTATTGTCATATTCTTATTGGAGTTTTTTTTAAGAGAAGCTAACGGGCTAAGTAAACGTGCTGCCAGATTCTACTTTTTTAGGTTTTTAGCGCCTCGGCTTCTCCAAAACTGGCTTTAAAAGTGACATTAGTGCTCCTGGTGAGCTCCAGCAGCTGACTGACTGCCGTCAATGTTGCGTTCAGGTGCATCACGTAAACTAGCACGCTGGACTCCGTGGCTGTGGAATCTTCCTTCCCGGAATCACAATCAGCAAATAACTGATAAAATACTTTATCAACAGAGATAAAATGCTTGCCGATTATGTATTCTGTGTTCCTGCAGTGAAAATTTTGCTCTGCTACAACCTGGACGCAGCTTATCTATTAGTTTTATGGCGTTTTCTGTCTTTAAAAATTTTGTGGGTGAGGCTTATATTCAGGTGCGCTCTATAGTGCGGAAAATACGCTAAATGTGTTTTATCCTTCTGATTTTGTCGCACTCTTTTAGACTTCCAACATTCCAAATGCTGCCAACAACTGGTATTATATCTGGTCAATATGTTACTGTTGCATTAAGCAATAATGGTCTGATGGTTGCTGGGACAACCTTGACTCTACTACTTTGTATTTCTCTAATGGACGTCATCTCTTCCAACACGGTTCATTAATGATATCGAATCCATGGTGTCCCTAAGACAAAACTAAGACTGCCAGTGGCAGGAGTTTGAGAGGAAAACATACCTTTCTGAGTCAAAACCATGTGATCTGACATGCCTTCGTGTTTTGCCAGAGCCTATGGAGGGAAAAAAAATAAACACCAGTTGTCAACAATACCTCAAATATCAGCCTCCATTAATCAGCTGTGAATGTGTGGATGAGTATTGGGAAATCAACAATGGTGATGACGTCATCAGATTCAGGTGTGCTGAAGCAGGGAGAGAACTATAACATGCAATATTTAATGGAATTGTATGAGAAATGAAATTTAAATAACTTCACCGTCTTGTACTGTAGACCAATGAGAACCTGCAACTATCAGAGGGATCATGTTGACACTTGGTTTCAGCTTTTTTAAATAATTTTAACTCAGTTCTAGTAATAAAAACCTTTAATACGTTCACTCTAATGTACTGGAGATAAATTACACTTCATGTTTTCATCATTTTAAGAGATTATTGTAAGGGCACCTTCTCACAAGGTTTCCATGTTAGTTAATTTAAACCATGACCTTTGAATCAGCATGTTCACTTCAATAGTTGGGACAGTTTCACTGGCCTACAATCCATTACAGTGAAGTTATTGAGGTTTTTTGAATGTCATTACGAATTTAAATTGCGTCAAATAAACCCAACTGCAGTGCGATCAAGCGAAGGCTGCAGCGACGTTGGTGAATGTCAACAACTTATTATTGTCGTCGCTGTTTTGTCATTTGCAGACGGTCCCTTGGCTGCACGGACCGACATTCCGGACCGATACCGAGCTGCACGGTTTGACGCGATCGACGATCCGGCACGTGGCGTTCCTCTTACCGCGACCATGCGCATGATGTCCTTGCAGTCGTCCACGTTGGCCGCGCGCAGCGTGAAGTCCATTGTCCGTCTGCTGGAGGCGACGAGTGCGCTTCGGTGCCCGGAAGACCTGAAGCTGCTTCCTGTAGCTGCTTTACCCGCAGCTGATCACATTTAAACCGCCGCTTCCTGCAGAGCCTCGCCTCAGAACGAGGAACCGAGCTGTGTGTGTGTGTGAGTGTGTGTGTGTGTATATGCATGCATCCCACAGAGGGCGCTCTCCTCCAGGACAGTAAAGCAAGAGGTCAGAGGCTGGAAGGTGAAAGGAGAGATAACATATTGGATGTAATCACCAAACTGAATCACGTCAAATCACCAGATGATTATATAATACAACGTGGAAAAAGTGTACATCTAATTTATGACTTGGAAAAAAAGGAAAAAAAACAAACAAACAAGCAAATTCAACATTTTCAAGTGCCACAAAACCAAATCTCTTGTTATTTTGCATGTTGTTTTCTTTAAAGAAACTCACCCGAACATTGTGGATGTGTCTTGTAAGTGTTGCGGTATTTTACAAAAACGCTTCGCTATAGTAAGTCATTTTGACATATTTTTTTTTACACACGTCAAACACGTGTTTTAGAGTTGTTTGTATGTGTGCTGAATGCAGAACTGCTGATTTTGTTGCTTGTAAAATATATCTCAATCAGGTTTCCTGGCTCTATAAAGTAGAAAAACAGAGTTCTGTATTAGTGTTAGGCCAGTTTCTACGTGTCCTCCCATTTAAAAACTCTCATGTATTGTTTGTAAACATACCAGGACGGTTTTGAATATAATTAGCTGAGAAAAAGCTACTGGAAATACTTATTTTACAGTTATTTATAAATTAAATTATCAATTTCTCTTTTATCTATATTGACCATGGATCCTATTAAAAACCGCTCATTTAAAACATTTTTAAATAATTTGACAAGTTTAGACTACTTTTCACTACAATGATTGTCATAATAATAATATTGTGTCATTGCAAGGACTTTATAGTGTTCCATTATAGAAAAAACATCAGTCAGCATTTTTTCTCAAAGTGTTCCAATTCAGAAATTTAAAAAAAGACACAAAAGTTTAGAAGATATAAGTTTAAAGATCTTCAATCATTGTTGTGTGCTTGTAAAAGATTTACATAAAGTTTAACGATGCCTCCCTGGATTTTACTGAAATGGCCCAGCTTGTAGAAATGCTGCTTCACAGCTGTGTGAATTAAATGAACTCAATTAGAGCTACGTTATAATTCAGTAGTAAATCACGGTGTTTTGATGACGCTCACAGACCTCGACTGTAAAAAGGTTTCTTTTTATCCAAACTGGCCTTCTGAAGCTGGCACAGAATACCGAATAACCCTCGTCTGTGTTCAGAGGTGTGAAGAGTGTCACGGTTATGTAACGAGTGATTCATTCATTCGTCCTTAATGGTCGTGGGTTTATTCGTTCATGGGCCTGAATTAACTTTGCAGCAATATAATGAACTCAAGTGACACAACAGAAGGTGAATGTTGTGGGTTTCTGTCAGGAGGAACCACAGTGAACACTTGACGCCATCAGAGGTACTGACGATTTGTCATATTGAATAAAAAGCGATATATGTGGTTTCTGCATTGCGCTATCAATGTAGAATAATCCACAAAACCCTTAAACTGACACAAGATATTCAAAGTATTTGACTGAAATCACACTTTGCCTCTCTAAAATGTCCCTTTTAAAAAAAAGAAATGGGGATATTCTCCTGTCGCCGTTCAAGCGGTTAAGTTAAGTTGTATATTTCCTGATTTTTGCACCAGATTCTCTGTGAGAGGCGTTGTTGATATCAAACACAATAAATAAAATGCTCTTTTCTTAAAAGAGACTCATGCCTGCTGTATTCGGAGCCCGTAAATCTTTATTTAGGTTCAGCGTACAAACACGTTTCTCCAATTAGACACGTATGTGTCGATTCTACACACAAGTAACAGTATAAATGGGAGCCTGCGGGAGCCCGGTGCTAAAAATACATTTTGCGAGGGATTTGTCACAGTACATGGCTTTCTGCACCGAGGAGGGCGGGGAGGAAGTGAGCAGGGAGAAAAGGGGGGATTTTGCTGGGCTGGCCTCGAATGGGACAGCTTTCTCCTGTAAAAACAAAAAAATAAAAAGTGAGGCAGTGCTGTGTGTCTATTAATAGCTGACGCGGGACGGCGTGGGTCTCTTTAAGGCCTGGCTGAACGGCTCCCTTCATACGACGCAAGCAGAAAAAGAAAAGGCCAGAGCCTCACCGCCGTCTTCACCGGCGAGGCCGATGACGCGCGTGAGCCTCCGCTGGCCGCCTGACGCAGACGAGGGCTGGCAGGCAGACGTAGAAACGCTGTGGATTATGACTAAGATGGACTAGGGGCTGGAAATATCTGACAAAACGCTACAAAAACCCCCCCTGAGAGAGAGAACGACGGCTGGCGTCCAGCTCTGATGTCGTATTGACTTACTGGAGATAATAGCTGCAGAGAAGGTCATTCGCTCACTCACCTCATTGACGATCATCTGACTCAGGCCTCTACGCTACACCCCCACCCCACACTTCCTGACTCTGTCTCTTTGAGCACCACGACTCTCCTCTTAAAGTGAAAATCCTTATTCCGTTCGCCTGAGCATCACCAACACACAAAACTAACTGTCAACATATCACAGTGGCTGATCGGGGAGACCAGGAAGACGCCCCTTCAAATTAAACCTGATGTAACGACAAGGCTGTCTGTATTGCATCGGGCAGGACGGACGAGAGGAAGAGACACAGAAAAAGATGCAGGACCTGTTATTCTTAAAAAAAAAAAAAAAACACGGCTTCATTTGGATTCATCTTCTCCTCTTGGAAGTAAAACATGCTTTTGGCCCTGAAGCTTCATGACTCAGGAAATTCTCATGTTAATGTGAAGACAGAAGCCGAAACCCTAACCCATAACCCCCAACCTAGCCTAACCCTAACCCTAACCCTAGCCCCCAACCAAACCTAACCCTAACCCTAACCCTAGCCCCCAACGTAACCCTAACCCTAACCCCAACCGAACCTAACCCTAACCCTAGGCCCCAACCTAACCCTGACCCTAAGCTTCAACCTTACTCTAACCACTAACCTACCCCCAACCTAACCCTAATACCCAACCTAACCCTAACCCTAGCCCCCAATCTAACCTAACCTAAACCTAACCCTAAGCCAAACCTAACCCTAATCCTAACCCTAAGCCCAACCTAACCCTAATCCTAACCCTAAGCCCAACCTAACCCTAACCCTTACCCAACCTAACCCCGAACCTAACCCCCAACCTAACCCTAACCCTAAGCCCAACCTAACCCTAACCCTAACCCAACCTAACCCCCAACCTAACCCTAACCCTAACCCCCCCCCCCAAAAATTGCTTCTCCATCCACAACTCTACTCGCTGTCTTATTTTTTCTACACCCCCACACGTTTGGGTTCAGCGTCTGTGTCGCTCTGATCACCACGTCTATTCATTCTGCCTTTCAACTGGCTAGTTAGTAAAATTGTGACACTGTCACAACTTCATCTCAAGTCGTTTCTGGTCGCAGCGCCATGACAACGGCCTCGAACCACCGATTTAGAACCAAGACCAAAGATGTCGCCGCCATTCTCTCACGATTGTTATCTTTTGTCTTACATCAGAATTTACACGCCTCTGTGTGAATTTACCTTCATTTTTATTGCGGGTTTCACATAAAAACGGTTTAAAGAAAAAAGAATGAAGTTGTAATTCTTCCAGATTTCGGGTTCACTGTGAACATTTGAAGAAACTCTTAAATAATGTAAATGAAATAGTAAAGGAGGAGCAGCACATTTTTTGTAATTCCTGCAACGTCTTTCACTCAAGCACTACAGAACTCCCACTTCTTGTCCTCCGCGGCCCAGTTTCTCTTGGCAAACCAACCATGACAAACATTTCCACTGAAGTTACATAAACCGTTTGGTCATATGAACACTGTTGCTGCATTATTTACTGTAATCGATAACTCATTGACATCTACTGCCGTCCTTTCATACTTCAAACGTACTGTCCAGTCAGAAACTGGTCTCGACCCTTCACTCACTGGAAGCTACAGGACGAAGCTGCTTTTTATTTCAAAGGCTTTTGGAAAAGTTGTCTTCAAACTGCTTCCATCTGCTGCGGAGGAGCACGTCGTTGAGATAAATCAGCTCCACTCAGCAGGAACTGCTCTTCTTTGTGTCAGATAGGATTCACCGATGAATGTTGATGCAAGGAAATGCTCCGTTCCATTATTTATTATTAAATAAGTCCAACTTTCTGACAATGTGGAGAACAGACTTTTAATACAAACACTTTTGTTTTGTCGCTGCTGATAAATACGTTTCCAATAAGTCCCATCTTGTGGCCATGTTGTCTCAGTGGTATCTGGTGGGAAATCTGACAGGTGTATTCCAACATTTCACTAGAAGGAGTGTGAATAAAGTTAACTTTAGTTAACGTGTTCATTTTTCCTCGATTGTTGGCGAATACACAAGAATGTTGTGATGACATTTTTTTTTGCCTGTTTCTGCGATGTCATATCTTACCACCATTTTCTTTTACCTCTTATTTATGTCAGTTGATTTTGGATTCAAACAATTTGAAGGAAGTTGGATTTGGAGCCGTGTCACCTCGACTCCTACACTCTTAGGGCCCAAAACATGTTGTGCGGTGCTCAGTAGAGACCGCCGTGTTGTGATACGTGTGGGTTTTGTGTCGCTGCGGTGAAATAACACTCACAGGGGCTTCATTGTGGACGGCGTGCGCCTCCACTAACATAACCGCTCATCATTTACCAGCTGGTGTCGGACGATGAGCTAACGAAGCAGGTATTTTCACGGAGCGACTCGTGGTTTTTTTTTTGTTTTTATGAGTGCGCGTCATTGTCAGTCTCCTGAAAGTGGCGGGGGGGGGGGATTGATTTTACAGGTTTGCAGTGGGGGAGAACCAACGTTTCCCACGTTCACAGCTCGTTCATATGTCTCTCTCTACGTTTCAAATGTAATAGATTACTATATTTCTCAGTTGAGTCCTTTATGAAATGCTTGTCTTGGTGGTTTTGAATAAGATGCTTTCACTTCCTCCAGTTGTGTGTGTGTGTGTGTGTGTGTGTGTGTGTGTGTGTGTGTGTGTGTGTGTGTGTGTGTGTGTGTGTGTGTGTGTGTGTGTGTGTGTGTGTGTGTGTGTGGGGAGGGGTGGGTGGGGGGCTGTGAAGTAAAACTAATGAGATCATCCACATTTGTGTCTGGGGACTTCACAGTTTGAAGACATTTTCACACCGTGCGTCACTCTACACTTATAACTCCTCCAGTACCGACGTATTTCATGACATTTCTTCATTGAAAAGGTTTAATCATGTGATGATTGATATGTATCACAGAGCTAAGGTGAATTAGCTGCTTTGAAAAAAAGGAGCAGAAGGAGTTTATTCCTATTCTTTTTTTTTTTTAGCTCTTGACTAATGTGATAGTATGACTATCAATCCGTAATTGAATATATGTTTGGTATTTCCACCTGTCCATGCATACATGTGCAAATATCAACATCTATTTAAGGTTTATATGAGCAAATAACAACAGAGGAACAGCAAACAGGAGCCAGAAACACAAACCGCTGAAGATTCGCGGAAGAGAAACGGCAGGCGGCGAAATCAGTTGTTTACATTTTACAAATAAGTAAACAGCCCAAAAGAAATCCAGTCAGCTTTCAAACAAAAGGCAGGGCGTGGACGCAGGCACGCACGCACACACAGCCGCCGCGACCGACGGGGCTTTTGGCCTTTATGATCTCCCTGGTGGCTCCGACCGGCTGGACCTGGAGCTTCTCCATCTGCTGCAACTGCAGGTCACTTTGCACCTTCAGTGTTGGAAACTCACTTTCCTTTTGAACGTCATTTTCCCAGTTTTTCTTTCAACTCCTGATCCTGTCGCCGGAGGTCGGTTCTGGAGGGCTTTGGTCTTTATTGCTTTTTCCGGTGCTTCGCAGTCTGAAGTCTGCTGCTCGTCATCTTGAGTTGTTATAAGAAATAGTATGAAATTAACATCTATTTCAATAACTAGTATTACCTACATGTGCAGAATACATAAAGAGAGGCATTAGTTATCGTAAACATAATAAACACTGACAACAAGTACTGAAATGTGTCTCAAGTATTACCCTTAATTTTTCACACTTTACAATTCTGATGTTTTAATAAGACCTTGTAAATGTGTATTGGAATGTCTTTATTCTTTTTCTGTTAACTTTGTATCTGTTAACTTTGTAAACCTTTGCAACTGTGATTCAACAAAAAAAGTAGGAAATGTCTGATACATGTTAAACCATCGAAAAGTTTGTTGGGCACATTTTCCACAATCTGCTCATTTAACATCAAATGTCCTTTTCCAAGTTGTTTCTTTAACCCATTTAAGGAATTTCCTAAGTCGCTCTCCCGCTGCTGTACATCCAGTACAGAGTGTTCCCGTTTTGTTCCCAGACAATCTAACCGTCTCCCGACTGTTCAACACAGAGATTTGGGACGGATCTGAACTTTTCCCCCCAAAAAAAGAAAAAACTTCAAATGCATGAGTGCGATGCACGCGGGTTTTGAAGTCGTTGAGCTATTGTTCGTCTGCCTGCTGGAGAAAGTCGTCCCGGCTCGCTGCTGGTCACTCACAGAATAACGGCAGGCCGGAAGCTTCCGCTGCTTCCTGTTTAGTCTGGATCCTGATTGGCCGCCGAGCTGGAGAGCATTTCCAGCACACAGCAGTCAACGCCACATTCATCAGCTTCTAAAAAAGAAACAAAAGGCAGAGTGAAAGTTTTTTGGTGGAATAATGACGAGTGGCCTTCGTCCTCTATAGAGTTTCAGGGATATTAAATACGTTGTTTAGTGAAGAGAAATCTGTTGATGGTAGCGGAAGCAATGTGAGAAAACTTTATCAGGATGACACTGTAGAAAACCTGATGATTGGAGGAATTCCCCCTCAGACGAAGCCGTCCCCCTCGTCTGGCCTGGTCATGTCATTCCAAACTTCAGACTGAGACAAGAGGGGGGGGGGGGGGGGCAAAGGAAATTAGCTCATCAGCCGACTGATGCAACACTCATGTAAAGATTTGAGTGAGAAAAAAAAAGGAGACGCTGTGTCATTCCTCGTGCTTCGCGCTCGCAGGCCTTATTAGGACATCTGCAGCCATTTGTGCGCCGGAGCAGCACGCTGGGAAGATGTCACCTTTTGTTTTCTGTTTTTCTTTGGGCCAGCCTGGATTTCACAAGTTCCCCGACACAGCGCGAGCCATGTGACCGCTGCGAATGTCAGGTCACTTAGTCACTTACTCAACAAGGGTCACTGGCTGGAGCGCGGCGGTCGGTAGAACATTAAACAATAGGCAGGTTTTCGGGAAAAGTTAAATATACACAAGCGGCTTCCTTGTGAAGACAAGGGAGATGTTTATTATTCTAATAAAGCTCTTCGCCGGCGTCTCGATGGATGGGCCGTAATTACATCGTCCGTACTTTCGGTAAATAACTGGCAAACTCTGAATAAATGCCATCGCTCGGGGGATGAA
This sequence comes from Blennius ocellaris, assembly GCF_963422515.1. NCBI lineage: Eukaryota > Metazoa > Chordata > Actinopteri > Blenniiformes > Blenniidae > Blennius > Blennius ocellaris. Next base: position 9,110,112 of record NC_137672.1, read on the forward strand.
TTATACTGTTCTCTCACAAGTCAAACAAAAGAAGTGTTATTTACGAGGCTCATATTTCTATTACACCAGCTTCCCTTTCTGACCCCGTGCTCGGCAGATTTACAAGGCAGCGGCCGAAACATTTCCACACAAGACATTACTTGCCGATCAGAATGAAAACCATCGTCAACACATTACCGACTTCTACTGTCTGAAACTACAAAACGTTATTAGCCAAAAAAGAGAGACTTTTAGCTTGTGAGCATCTTGGGTCTACGCTTGATAAGATCCACTGTTATTTGCAATCGTTTTTTCTACACGCACTGAGAGTACGAGTTATAAACATAATACCCATCCAAATGATCTGTTGTAGTACAATTCATCATTATTATTTGAGAAAAATAAAGAAAACATAGAGATGTTCAAAATGATCCCCTTTATATTTTCAGGGCAGACTTTGTCAAACATTAGAAATAAGTACCAAACGATCAGGCTTTATCTTCATTTTTCAACTTGCGATTTCTAAAACTCAATAATATGAAACAAATCCTTCTTCTTCGTTAAAGACGAGGCGACTTTAGAGCTCCCGGCTTCCCTCTTACTTTAACTTAAGGTCACACCTGAGTTCAGCACAGTTTACAGGCAACAGCAACTCACGTGGGAACCTGTTGTTGTTGTACACAACATGAAAATGTTCCGACGAACCTCATGATGCAACTTTACTGCAGCTCTCCACCGCAATGAGAAATGGATTAAAAAAAAAAAAAAATAAACACAAAATTTCAAAATCTGTCTCAGTTTGTTTGCTGTGGGCCCCGCCACAATAAAAGCACAAAGCATCTATGCTGCAAAAAGACACACAACAATCCAGAAGAGATATATATGTGAGGATGGTTAATTGGTGCAAAATGTAAATCTACAAAAAAAGAAAAAAGTTGGATATCATAGCCTGCCTCTTTTCCATAAAATTATTGTTAAACATTTATATCTCTTGTCTCTGAGTCTGAATTGCTGCATTTGCTTCATAAATCATAATAAAAGTCACCCGAAACGTCCAAAATTGTAGGTACAAAGATGCTAAAGTAGCTATTATGAAAAGAAAAAAATGCACTTAAAAAAAAAAACAGAACATAAAAAAACACAAGAAAAATAAGATGAGTCTCGAGACTAAGCACAAGTCAAAAAAACACAGAATAGCTTACCTAAAACTGTGACGCAAAATATGTAAAGATAAAGACGCCGTGTGACCAAAACAAAACACAAACGACCACGAAAAGATACAAAACGACTGACTTGAGACCAAAAATGTGACATACAGCACCGAGGTGGAGAAATAAGTCAGCAGCTCATGAAAACAACCACAGTGACACACTGAATGAATGAAATGCAGACAGGGCTTAGCGCGCTCACCTCGCTGTGTGAAGTTATGGGTTCTAATTCCAGAAAAGGACGAACCAAATTGATTTTATAAATCTGCAGTATGAATTATATTAAAAAAGAAATCCTCTCAAAAAACTAAACAAGTAAACTGTGACACAGATGACAACAGGAGAAAGACTGGACCAAAAATGACCTTAAAATGGTAGAAAATCACCAAGAATACATTAAAAAAAATTAATTAAAGTAATTGCATGATGACGACAAAGCAAAACTACCACAAACTATCTTTAGGCTTTGGATTATTTTGTGTCTCTTTTCAGTGTGTTTGAACCTCGGGGGCAGGACCAGAATGTGTTTTTCCTACTGGCCGGTTGTTTTCAAAGCCTTTTCCGTGGGTCAATATCCAAATAGATATTTCAGGAGTGACAGCATGTAATACTCCCACAGTTTCTAAAAAGAAAAATAAAAAAAATTACAGCCACCCACCCTGCCAACCTAAAAACAAAAAAACCCATTAGCAAAACAAAAGTTAGTAGTTCCTCTGATATTTTATCTCATGTGTCTTAAAGACAGAAAACGATTGAGGAAGTTACCCTTGGACATTCCCACTCATCTAATGTTCATCTTTGTTCATCCTCCAAATGTCCTGCGACGTCCGCAGAACACAAACAGTAAACAAGCCGAGGAATGCGCGGCCGTTCCCCAAAGGTCCCTTGTTTCCACCAAAAAACCTACAGCTGGCGAGATGCACGTAGCGTATCGACACTCCCAGACATGTTGAATCTCACAAGCTTGTGCAGCAACATCCTGAGGAAATCGCCTCTCCCTTAAAGTTACCGTAACAAGACATCAAAGCTTCTGGGCCGCCGCCAGCCGGAGCAGATAAAGTGAATTTTAAACTTGGCTTCATTAAATAATTGTATTAGATAACAGGATACGACGTTTTATTTTAAACGGGATCAACCTGGAGCCTGTCGTACCAGAAAGTATGTGTGTAGAGTAGAAGACGACCCAAACAAACAACTATTACTCACAAGTGAAACTCTCACAGGAGAAGTCTTTCTTGTATCCTGGCTCATAATGTTGATTAAGCGCACGTCAACCGAAAAGTCAACAAACTGGTCGTTCGAGGTTGTCGGAGTCTCTCTACCCTGCGATTGGCAATGGTGAATATTTGACAGCTCGTCCGTTCATTGTTTTCGATTGACAGATAAGATTTGGTTTCTCACCTGCTACATCGTAATGAATCTGCTTTAGGATTGAACGTCAACAAGCAGGTCCATGTGCAACATTCCTCTACATTTTACGCAAAAGCCAAACTCCACTTACGTTTCTCTGCAGCTGTGACGTTTACAGAAAGTCCAAAAGCGCTTTTGTTATTGTTGTGTCAAATAAGAAGAACTGTCAAGTGTTTTGTATACAGTTTCATATTAATTATGAAATCTCTCAGACACTTAAACGGCCCTCAAGTGAGACCACAATTCCGGCAGTGACCCTCAAAAGGTGAGTCGACATTGGTGTCCAGCAACATTGTATTCACAGTGTATTTCTCTCTTCCCAGGAGAGAAAATGGCGCCGGGTCATAATTTAGGAGGGCAGAGCAAATCTAGCCGTTGGAAGGGTCGAAGTGAGTACCACTACCAGAGGGAGTGGTTATTTCCCTGGGGAGGGAAAATCTTAATCATTTAACACTGAATGGGTCCATGTTTAAATATCAAAAGCCATTGAGAGTCACTTCAGAATTCCAATTCAGAATGGTTCAATTCATTAAATCAGTCTTCAAACACTTCATTTTGGATTAAAAGAAAAAAAGCTATTTGATCACTATAACTGCTTTACCCCATTGCCTGAGAGGAATTTATCTTTTGTTTCCTTATATTCCGTCAATCTGTATTTAATCTGTGCTCAGAAGCAGGTAAACGATACGAATACGAATACGAATACGAGCAATGAGCCCTTGAAGATTAAACGATACCTTCAAAGATTAAAAATCTTATTCACAGACATTATTTTGTGCGTCAAACATCTCTTATGATTCTGAGTCTATATATGAACGCTAAGCAATAACGAAACCGCTGATACTTGATTTAAATAGACTCATTGTGCCCGGTAAAACTGCGGCTTTTCATTTGCAAATTAGCACCTGAAAATGGAACTGGATAAACAGGAAGTTGTCAATGCTCGGGAGTCAACACAGTTGCGTTGCCACTCAGTCGGAGACGTTTTTGAACCAAGAAAAGTCGACACAAAATGTGGCGATGAGCAGTTTGACCATCGAACGATCGACACGTTCAGGGGAGGAGCTCGTGAACGGCCACAAGTAAATCACACCCGACAGCCGTGCTCGATTGAGAACATTTAGAAAAACAGAAGCGGTCATAAAAACGGTTGTTCCCTGAACTTTTGTGGGCGTGTGCCGTGTCGCTTTACTTCCCATATTTTCTTGTTTGCCCTGTTTCCAATAATAGACGCCGGCCGTTTCGGCTCATGAGGACACTGAATGACAACGAGAACTGATTTCACAAGCGGGTAAATATCGTGGTGATTTTCCCGAAAACGTGAACGTGTGGCTCCTAGAAGTGATTTAGTAGGTTTTTGTTGATCGGGGCTGGATTTCCCGTCTACTTCTGTCCTAACATTATCACTCAGGTCTGATCCTTTGTATCTGTTGTTCTTGACGCTCAGCCGGTTTTGACTTTGACCTCTGAAGGCACTGCCCTCGTTTGAGGATCAGGTTTGCATGGACTGTCTATTTACACTTCTGACGCCACTGGTTTTTTTTCTCCCACAAAGACTTCATTATCCCCCAAAGAGGGACTTTTTTTTTTTTTACATTTGTGGGTTTCAGTCTTGAGTATCAGGGATTTGAATAATGACCGGATGTTCCTGAAACACCAGAAACGCCCTGATAATAATGAGGCTAATTGCAGCTGCCGGGGATTGATGAGAGAACTTCTGTCCCAACAGTAACAATCCAACTACGCTGAGTCAGCGTTTTCACGTTGATCTTGACTGGGCCTTCAGAGTCGACTGAACCTGCAGACCGGCATGCCTGTTTCATGTTCGGACTTGCAGCTGCCTCAAGCCTTGGATGCTGGGTCTGTCCTCGCCGCCCCGTTGTAGACGCATCGGGGAGGGCGGCTGCTCGGCTGAGTCGGTCCATTATGTCACCGGCCGCCCAAGAATAGCTCCAGTGTAGTCCTGCGAGGCACCGGGGCGAGTGTGACGTCCACAACTTAACTGTTGTTGGGCCGAACCCAGAAGAAACAGGGGCCCTACTGTTTTTCCCCCCCCGATGTCAGGCACACCCAGACGCGCACACACACATGGAAGTGTTTAAAGTTTTCCTCTGCCACTGTTTAAAAAAAAAAAAAAAAAAAAAAGGCCCCCAGAATTAAGCAGCAGAAGCAGATCTGAAGCAGCGAGGGCAATGATTCCCATTAGGCTGTGACACAACGTGTAGGTAATGAAAGGTAGTGGCTTTCAGATGTTGCCCTTGGTGCAGCGCGGCTGATAATGAAGAAACGTGGGCCTTTCAGCTGGTGCAGCGCAGTGGCATGAGGCTGTGTGTTAATATCAGCTCGTTTTAAAATACTCTAAACATTTTCACTGTTTCACGTCAGTTCAAACAAAGTTTTACAATAATTAAGGCCGATACAAGCTCCCATTTGACACTTTCGTGATTTTGTTTACTGTATCACTGGCTTGAATAGTTGACAATATTACATTATTCTTTGGGTAAAATTTTAATTATGCCACTGACTTTGTGTTTGAATCGGCTGTGTAGAATATGTACACGTTAAACTGGAGTATACAAGTCAAGAGTTTGTCAGTTTTCTGTGTCAGGGTTGCACAACATGCAACAAAACACAAAAAACATGATAGCAAAAAAGAAGAATAAACTTATATAAATCTGACCCTTTGTAACGAACAATCCATTTATAGTGTGCGTTATAAACAAACAGCATACAGCAAACACAATGACTGTAAAGACTGAGAGGCTTGCACGGCCAGGCTTGTCTCACATGACTACACTATGATACTCCGACTTTTAAAAAAACATTTTTAACAATATGCTGGCTTTAATTACATTTTCAAATCTTGCACGTGATTTGCATTCTGTCCCTTTTACTGTTACTTTCTCTCCTTTTCTTTTCTTCTTTTTTTTTTTTTTTTACAAATTCCTTCTAGATATTGACGGGTTTTCAAGGAATAAAAGCTAATAATTCTCAGGAATTGGTGTTTTGTGGAAACTGGTGTTTCCCCCTCGTCCCCCTCCAATGACAAGCAAGTGCGCGTCCTCGTGTGTTGCGCTCCCTCCAATGACAAGCATGTGCGCGTCCTCGTGTGATGAGCTCGCGCCCGCGCTATTTAAACAGGTTCCTCCCTCTGCTGCGGCTCACACGCTCACACATTCACAGAGAAACGTCGCGTTGAACTCCGCGTCCTGACGCATTCAGAGCGCACACACAGAGAGACAGGAGAACCAGAGACACCGGGAGGTTTTTAACCACCATAATCGGAGTTTGCCACCGCGTTTGTGTGACGGTTTTCTATTTTCCTGGACGTGCTGGTTTTTGAAAAGTCCAGCTGGAGTGATGGTCCACCTGAGGCGCACGAGGAGCGCGTGTCCTGCGTAAAAGTGTGACCAGGTGAGGAAGCGCGTTGAGAAATGCGATTGTTATTGAAAGTGTTACGCCGAATGCTTAAAACAATAACTTGGTGATGGTATAACCGGGGAAATGGAGATGGTTTCTGGTTCAGTGGCGCGGCATTCGCGCTGTAAAATACAATTTCGGAGATATTTTTACGCATCACAAGGTTTCAGTGTGAAGTGAAAAGTCACATTAAAAAAATGTTTCTTTCGTGTAATAAGAGAACGATATATGGAGGAACCGAATTATTTGTGTTCAATTTTAAGTTATTAAAACTTTCTTTCAACATTCCTGTCACGTTTTCTTTGTTTGCTGAGAATAGGCAGCAGACATAATTAAAATGTATTCAAATGATCTGCAATATACAATATAGATTATAATTTTTCAATAAGATCATATTTTTCCCCAATAAATGACAGCAATTGATGACATTGACCAACAAGAAAAAAAATTGGTAAGAAAATTACCAACTATATTTTAATACGGTTCGATTTGACTCCAAATCCAAGTTGTTGTTTTAAAGAACAGGTGACGTCCTAATTATTTCCATAGCCGCAGAAACGTGATGTTTGCGTGTGAGGCTCTTTGCATGTCAGGAAACGGAACTTTTGGAAGTATTTAGTTTAACTAATATTTGGTTTTCAATGTTGCCTTGAGGCGGTGACTTGAATGCGTGTTGCTTTGTGGAAAACCTGCTGTAAAACTAATAGCATGCATGCGTGTGCAATTTTGCATGTTTTGGGTCTGTAGGTCGCCTCGCATCTTTTTTGTGATATGACATGCTCACGAAAGCATGCCATTGTTTGCAGGAGAAATATTTAGGTGGGGAATGAGGAGGGGAGGGGGTGCAAAGCTGTTTCCTGTCCAGGGGTTTGACTAACAATGGTCCAGCTACCTTTGGAACAGCCGGTGGTTCTCGCTGCAAGTCACTTCTGAGAGAGGGGGAGCTCGGATGTTGAAAAGAATGGCCAAGAAACGCGAAGGAGGAAAAAATATAGAGCAACACAATGGCGAAGGGGCAGTTCGGTGGGGTTTGTAGGATGGGAGACAATGGGAGGCCAGACGTGGTTGCATAACAGTCGGGGGTTGGCGAGGTCACGGAAGCCTTGAGACACTACAGTCGTTGGCGATACTGTACGTCTCATTCCCCCGCGCTGCACTTTCCATGTTTCCAGTGTGCTTTTGCATGTTTTTAAGGGTTCACTGCTCCGTGGACTCGACCAAACGCTGCCTGTGAATATTTAATGACTGGCGTCTGTGGTGGATGAATATTTCACACAGACTGCGTCACTTTTGTAACCAATCTTGTTTAAGTGACCTTTTACTTTTTCCACTCTGCACACGCGCTGTCCTGACTTGTTTTTGTGGATATTTTGCTTTCCAGAGTCGTCCGACTGCGTAAGATCGCATGAAATGTGGTGGTGTAATGTGACACGGCGGTCTCCGTGGATCTGCTGACGCTGCATTCTTCTCTGCCTCCTTTCAGATAAAAGCCGTGGATGCAACTCCGCTCCGTTCGCAGCAGAGAGGCGGCAGATCGGGAGAGCCTCTGAAGAGGGACCCTTCCACCACGGGGAATTACAGCGCAGTCCACGTTTCCCCCGAGGCCGACCTGAGGCGCGCCATGTCTCTCAGCACGTTCCACCTGGTGCAGACGCTCAAGAACTCTCCCGCCGCGTTCCGGCGCCGCTTCCGGCGCGACCGCACGGAGTCCCTGTCCCACGGGGATCCCCTGTTCAAGGTCCACTACCTGGGCACGGAGAAAATCTTCTCGCTGGATCGGGAGCAGGCGCAGGAGGCCATCTCCCACTTGCTGGACGGGGTCGCCAACGGGAAGAAGCTGAGCAAGGACCACGCCCTGGTGGTGCGGCCGCGATACGTGGAGGTGAAGGAGCTGAGCACGGGCCGCCAGCTCACCAAGACGTACCTGCAGGACATCGCGTACTGCGCCGCCGACGCCAACCGGCCCAACGTCTTCCTGTACATCTGCAAGCACCACGGGCAGCAGCTGCAGTGCCGGGTGTTCTGGTGCAGCCGGGCGGAGCGGGCGCGCGACATGACGGCCTGCCTGGCGCACTCCTTCCAGCGGGCGCTGAGCGACTGGCAGCAAGACGGCTCGGCCACGCTGCCGCCGGGGGAGGGGAAGGGGAAACGCGCGGAGGAGTCGGCCAACTCCTCGGCCAACAAGAAGAGCTCCACGCTGCCCGCCAGTCTGGGGAAAGGTGAGGGTTCTCCACAAACGTTTGACTTTTGACGTTCAGGTTGTTCCAAGTTTGATCAAGTGAAGGGAAATCTTAAGTGCCCAAACTGTCACACAAAGAAAGGCTGGGAAGTTTATGACTTAATTTACTTTACAACTTGGTGTTATTTGGGCTTCAAGCAGATCTGTTGCAGTCCTCAAACTCCCTCCAGTGTTTCAAGGAGGAAAGACCTTCATATTTTGATGATGACATTGATTTCGTTATTAAGCACAACTAGGAGACCAACGGAGGTCGAAACGCAAATATATTACAGTAATCATGGCTTCAAAACTGGAACTATTGAGACGCAAGCAGTTCAGTAGGAGAAGGAAGCTTTTTATTAATTGTCCTTTGTGAACCGTCTTACTGTCTGATGGGGTTGGTCCTCGTAGCGTCTCAACACAAACTGATGGAGGCCATTCATACCCAATTTAGAAACTTTCCAAACATCCTTTTTTCAAACTCTCAAATCTCTTTTCTTACTATTCTTTATCAATTGCTTGTATTGGGGGGAAAACATCCCTACACTTGATTCCTTTATTGTTTGAAGCTCACTCTCATGTCTAAAATGGATAAAGTAGCACGAACGGCAGCAGAGCCCGGTTTTGGTCTATTTGTGTGGCATTGGACCAGATTTGAAAACTCTGACTCCTTGTTTCCGTTTCAGTTCGTTGGAAGAAGAGGGGGTCCGTGTCTCGCAGCCCCCCCCACAGAGGCATCACACGGCGGGGGTCGTCGTCGGAGAGCTGGGACTGAAGCCTGGTTGTACCACACTAACCTGATGACAACCTCGACGGCCACATCACTGAGGGATGAGAGGCGAGCGGAGGGGTGGGGACTGATTACAAGACGTACCAGGAAGTGGCTCCAGCTTTTTTGTTTTTGGGTGTCGGCGACTGTGAACGTCCAAATTTGGACATGTGCGGACCGCCAGCGAGAGGACGTCGGCACAATTGGCGAGTGTGTCCCATTTTTTTGGGTTTTGTTTGGTGGGAGGGGCTTTTGACTCGGCGCAGTAGCTGTTTTCAAAAGCGGCGCCCAGCACAGCGCCAGATGCTGTTGACGGCCTCCTTTTGTTCACCTGTCATTGCACACACAACGAGGACTTGCGACTGGCTGCCAGCTCTGAATTTGCTTGAAAAATGTCCCGTTTGTTCGACAACTTTGCCACTGGAGACTCTATTCTCCCAGGAGATGGTTAAAGTTATCATAACCCTTACTGTTGGCCAAATAAACTACGGATGAAACTGGAAAAAAAAAGACTATGAAAGCCAGGATTTTTTGGGGTATTTGTTTTTATTTCACTGAAGTTCGTCTTTTTTGTTTGTTTTGTGGCATCAGTAAGCTCATTTCTGTTGTCTTTGGTATTATATGGGCAACTTCCAAGATATGAAGGGTAAATGCAGACACGTCGCACAAAAGTAAGAGTTGAAATTCTTATTTAATGCACATGGACTGGAGTTACACACTGGTCGTTATTTTTTACGTTCGTCAATCACACGTTTGATCACTTTCCGAGGTCTTTACTTTCCATCACAGATGAGAACACCTGCCAAACCAGACTGCAGCACAACATGCAAGGTGTCATGGCCGACTCTTAACCGTCCGCGCTGATGAATTTATTCGCATTTACGTGGGGAAGAGGGAAGAGGGAAGAAGGAGGAAGGGGGGGTTGAAATCTCTTTTCGTCATGACTTGCGGGTTTGTTTGCGTCCCGACACTGGGAACACTGTGTTCCCGTGTTGGAGCCTCTGTGAGGAATGCGCGGCCGTGCACCTGCATTCCAATTCAGGCTGGGGGTAAATCTGAGAATCTTCTTTAAGAAGAAGGGGGCAAAAAATGACAAATTCTTCATGTCAGTGCGTGACTTTACATATGGAGCAGTCTCCAGACACCGTCGAGCTAGAATCTGCTTTTTTTTTTTTTTTTTTTTAAACCTCACCATGAAAGGTGCCTTTTTAGCGGTTTAAGCTTATTAAACATGACGTTTATAAGCAGATATGTGCCGCGTTGCATAACGGGGCCTCGTGGTGGTGCCTTGTTTCTAATGTTTACGTATATGAAGGAAGAGGGAATCGGTGGTGAGCCTTCAAGCGACCATCGACTTCTCCTTTTTTAATTTGTTTTTAACCAAAATTAAGCTACAAACGTTGCCATTTTCAACAAAAAAGGCTTCCGTTTTTGTTTTTCTTTTCTTTTGCCTGACCTTCCAGTGGGTTATCTGTTAATTTTAACATTTCGATATGTTTGCATGTTACAAAGGCACAGCTCTCATCTCAGAAGGGATTATTTTTGCCTGCTTTTAAGGTGTATTTTATTATTGTTCTGTTTTTTTTTATGTGCTTGTACATATTTAAGTATGTATTGTATGAAATTAAAACCTTTTTATACAGTCATATTTTCGTTTGGGTCTGTTTTTGTTCTTGCAGCTTTTCAAATATTTAACCAGCTTTGACCCTGATTAATGATTGTTTCCCTGCTTCAACATAGTTTTTTAAATGTTATATTTGGCTTGAAGAAAATGGCTTTTTTTCAAACCGTGTGGGAGAGAGGGGTTGAGATTTTGAGGTGGTCATGCAAGACTTTCAGAGAGGTCCTGGGATTTTTTTTAATCTGTCATGTGACTCATTTCCCAGGGTTCTTTTTACAGTGTTTTCATGTTTTAAGAAAAAAAAAAAAAAAAAATGAAGCATGTGACCATCAAGAAATAGGTTTTCAGAGCCCGTCTGCTCTTTATAGACATCTTGTCAGACTGTTTTTGGCACATTCAAACCTCTTCACTGCCTCTTTTTTCTTCCCCCCCGCCCAATTCAAGTACAACTAGATTTAAATATTGAGTATCAAATATTGGACGTCACTCCTCTCGGGATGAATCCTGCACTGTGGGGCTGCTGGCCGACGCGGTGCTCTCTCTTGTCCGCTGCAACTCCAGCAGGGCCCGGACGTGAAGACGCCTGAGAGGCTTCACCTCCTCCACCACTGAAAACAAAGCAACTGACCATTAAAAACCTTAATTTAATGCACACATTTGAAGCAGTACGTCACTCTCCCTCAGTGTTTCAGCAGTTTGTTTTTTAACCATAAGCTTCACCGCAGGTTCTTTTTAGTTCAAATCTGCTGTCGCCGCGGCTTTTGTTGTTGGACTGCATGCAGGAAGATAAGTCGTGTGACTCACACCATCTCGTGATAAGAAGTGGTTAACCAAGCTTGGTAATTCTTCTCTGACTATTTGAGTTGTTTGTGACTAAATATTAGTGTACTACAAGTTGGTGGAAACTTTGAACGCTTACTTCTGTGTTCCTGGCTGTAAGTATCTATTAAAACGTACTTTTAAACTATAAAATTGAACCCGTGGTTTACAGTCTTTGCAATAGGGAGAACATGCAAACTATACACAGAATGTCTCCTGTTCATCAAATATCACAAAGGAAGGAGTAAAAAAAAAAGACATGGCTTCGTTTGACGTGGCGAACAATGAGCCTGACCTACATTCAACTGTAATCTATTACTTCTTCAAATCTGAGAGGACTGCGTCACAATGTCGAATTGTGTCGAATCCAAAGCCAAATGTTCCCCCAAACTGAACCTTTGAATTTTCTTCATAACGTGTTTTCCCTGAGAACTCAAGATATCGTCCCCATTTTCTAAAAGCAGAATAAAGCAAGTTTCAAAGAAAAAGTTTTGTTTCTATTTAATCGTTTGATTGGACAGAATAATTGTTTTCCAAACTCATGAAAATCAGTGCCTCAATAAACCTGCATTGTCACGTATGAGCCTTCATACTGTAGCTAAACAGCACCCCCTGCAGGATTGAACAAAACTCAATAAAAGAAAGTGTTCCAATCCCACTGTGCTTAAAAAAACCCAAAACAAAAGTCCAACCTTTGTCATAGTGCAGCTCATCACGGTCCCCATAGACCACGTACATCTCCAGGAAGCTGAGGAGCGCTCCTGTCACCAGGAAGCGGTCGGAGAGGGGAAGACCTTTAATGTAACGCATGTCCAAGGCGAAGGGGTTGGAGGGCGAGGGAACGGTGCAGAGGCACACCAACTCACTGACGACGTCCCACACACGAATACCTGCAACAGAAAACCAAAAAAGAAAAAGCAGCAGTTTTTTGTTTCTTGTAATTAAACCTTTTCTAGAAGTACTTGGAATAAACACACACACATCAGTCATTTTTTTTTTTTTTTTTAATAGCTTAAGCACATGCAGCTTTTTTTCCACTAAAGTAACCCACACCAAACACCAATCTCCACAAAAGGTCAGACTCCAGCGCGGGGGACATCTGCATCTGATTTAGCTCATGGAAAATGGTGTAATTATCGAATCGGCGCGGCCAAACAATAACGGATTCCACACATTGTTTCCATACCTCGCGTCTGCCAGTCTGCGATGGACTTGAGCTTCATGGGCGTGTCCTTGACCATGGAGTCGGTGCCACCGATGTTGACCAGGCGCTCATGATTGGAGCGTATCCAGGCGTAGGGACGGCCGTACTTGACGTAGCCGGCCAGTAAAAACAGAGTGCAGTTCACCTCCTGTGGAAGGACGGAGGGACGGAGGGAGGGAGTGACTGCGTGAGAAGGTAAGTAACACGAGGGCTTCCTTTCTCGCCAGGACTTACTGGCACTGCGATCTCTCTCTCGCTTGGAGAAGCTGGAAGAAGATGCTCCTCGTTGCCGGGCCCTCTGCGGAGACGAAGACGAGGGTCAGCCAGCGTGCAACGCAGGCCGGTCAATCAGCCTCGTCTGTAAAAGCTTATTCCGTCTCCCCGGGCCGGCCAAGGAGAGATCCGACGCGATCACGCTAATCAGCGTTGTACTAATCTAACGCATCTCGGCGAGGAACACCAGGTACTCGCAATCAACCTAAATACAGCTTGGCCATTTGGCTCGACCCTTTGAAGGATTGGCCACGTCTGCGGCGCTCACCTGGCGGCCTGTTGTTGCGGCGGCGGCGGCGGCGTCTCGGCCCGTGCGTGCGGCCGAGAGTCCCGCGGGCCCGGGGGCTCCCCCGGCAGGGGGGAGCTGCCGCGGCTGCCCAGGCTGGGGGAGCTGCTGCTGGGGGACACGTCGCTGCTATTGCAGCTGCTGCTGGAGGAGTGGGAGGAGGCGCGGGACACCACGAAACCCGGGGAACGCCAACCCTGGAGGGTGAAAATCAGCTTTGAATCACCGCCGTCAAACACATTGCAGTTTATAAGGGGACGCTTTTTTGTCCCCCCTGCCTTATGTTTGACACCCTAGACTTTTATCACAAAAAGCAAAGACGATACAGTAAAAATAGTGTCATAAAGGTGTATGTAATTCTGTGTCCTCCAAAACTCACCAGATCCTCGTTGACGACGGTCAGCAGCAGCTCCTCTTTCCCTCTCAACCACGGTTGGAAGTATTTAAAACCCTGTGGGGGAAAGACAACGGAATAAAAAAAATGTTAAATAAACATTTTGATGAGATGTGCGAGGAGTGCACTGGTAAAAGCAAACCATGAACATGCCCAGGAGACCAAAGATGATCCTCGGTCATATCAAATGTGATCAATAATCCCGGGAAAAAGTAAACAACCAAAATGAGACACAGATTTAAAATAATGAGACACAAAATATATAAAAATAAATAAATGCATTCCTCCATAATAGGACACACAAAGTCAATTTGAAAACAAAAAACAAAATTGTGCCCACAAATGGAAAATAACCAAATAAGCCCACAATAGAAAGATGCGAATCCTTCAAAATAATGTGTTATAATGTGTTGATAGAACTGAAATTCAAACAATCAAAAAGACGGGTGAAATAATCAAAAGGGGACTAAAAAATAAATAAATAAACGGGTAAAACAAGTCAATGCAACACAAAATGAACAAAAACAAATGCAATTCATTATATCAAAATGCAAAAATGTGTGCACACATGAGACAGCCAGAGGTCAAAGAATGAAAACAAACAGGCAAAGGCGTGTAATTACGACACAAAACCACCAGAATATAAGAACTAACTACAAAATGAGTCACGACAACATATAAAACAACAATAAAGTGACAGAAAATGATCAAAACAACATGCATTTGGACACAAAGGTGGAAAACAAGCAAACAATATGAACGACAAAGGGTGTTTTTTTTTTTTTTTTAATTATTATTCGTGGTCACACCTGCAGTGATCCCAGTAGAGCCAGGTCACTGAGGAAGTGCTGCAGTTTCCTCCTCTGCTCCCTCTCTCTTTTCTGAAAGAGAAAGAAATGGAATTGTCATCAGGAAGGAGGACGCATCACTGCATTCATTATTCCAGCAACATATCCCAGCGCCTCCTCAGCATCCTGCATCTCCACCATCCTCCAGTATAACACACCGTGCAAACGCAGGAGGACATCAGGTAAGTGACGTGGGAAACGTGAGAATAAAGCATCAGGCAGCATATAAAGTGGCTGCATTTGAAAAAAAAAAAAAAAAAAAAAAAAAAAACCCAAACAAACCCACGAGGACATGATGATGAAGACAGAACTCACACTGCTCATCTTGTGCGGGATTAAAGACGACGTCTTGTCTTTCACGGGCGATCAGGACATGTTTATTCTGCTCTTTAACGCGATATTATTAAACACTGCCGGGATGCGCTCCTCGGGTGTTGTCTTGTGGTTCCTGTCGGCTGCAGCGCCCCCAGCGGTCGTCACGGAGAACTGCAAGGAAGCTGCACTTTGGAAATGATGTGAGGAAAAAAATAAAATAAATGTAAAACAATTGTTTTGTTTAATATAAAGCAGTAGAAATAGAAAATAGAAAGCCTTTATTTTTCATTATGCAATGTACAACCAAATTAGAGTGAAAATGAACAAAGTATAAATCACAAAAATAGACCGTACACATCCTTTAACCCATGACAAAAGTACTCTCCATATCCTGAAGTAACTTGAAATTCTAGAGAATAAAATATGCATGTGCTTCCTGTTCATCAGAATCTATTTAGGGGAAATAAGAGCATTCTGTTCAACTTTGCTTTCCAGCTTTAACTTACAAAGACAGATAAAGATAAATAAACTATGTTTTACTCATTTCTCGGTGTAATACTGCAAGTTTATGCATATTCTCCTGTGTCCAGGTAGGAAACGTTCCAAAGCAGGTCAGTCAGGTCAACTGGGCTTGATCATACGCTATGTATGCTCTATTGAGGATTACATTACGCACACAATGTTTGGTTCCTCACAAATAGCATGATGTAGGAATAAAAATAATTATATCTCTAAAGTGATCAAATAGTATGTCAAAAGTATAATATTTCATATTATATGAGACCAATTTTTTTTTAATTCTAATTTCTGGGCAAGAGAGGCAGAATAACATTTGCATGTAATTGTTCTCAAAACTAAACAAACATTCGCCTGTCACCCTGAGAAAGTATGACACCTGATACAGATATTTGAGTGAAAAAAATAATCATTTTTATTAACTTCTTCTTAACAAATCATCACAATGTGCAAAAGCAGCATTAATCAACCGTGTAACAAATGACTCAACTATTAAAAAGCCCATTTCTTGGTTGCCTATCTTCACAGAAGACAAAAATAAAAGTCCAGCCTAAAGGTTTGTGGGCTTGAAGTGGACGAAGAAGGTCCTGATCTCTTTGGGCGAGATGGTCACAGTGAAATCTTGACACTTCGGAGGATATTTGTCCTCTGCGAGATGGGAAAAGGGAACAAAATAAAAAATTACAGCAGATTGACTTAGTGATCCTCTTTGCAGCGGGAACTCACCCTGATGGGGTTTATCAGCAGTTTTCCACGTCCAGCGCTGCAGACTGCTGATGTTCCAGGTTCCCGTGAGCGAGCGCTCCTCCAGCTGCGCCACCTCGCCCACGCCCTGAAGGACGTCCTGTCCACGCCGCAAAACACATCGTGATCATTCCGGTGTGTTAAAAAGTATTTAAAAAAAACAACTAAATCTTGAAATATCTTCTAACAAGCTCTGTCAACTGTGGCTCATTTAGTTGAGAATTCTGGTTTGATCAACCGTTTCGCCAGCAGTGCAGTGAAATACTGTGTTTTTTTGATTTTCATGATATATAAAGTGCAGTTTGATAGAATAACGGCTTGAAGCATTTGAGTTTACGTGTAAAAGAAAAATCGAAAACACAGAATTTAAAATGTACTTTTCCATTGCACAGTGAAGTTTTGAGCTGCGCCTATATAAGTGAAGCGATTTTACCTTTAGGTTCACGGTGACGGGCCTTGAAAGCTCAGGGTCTTCTCCCTCTTCGTAGATGTGCATGATCCTCAACAAGACCCGATCGTAGTCGGGCTCCACGCGCAGAGTCTCACCTGCACGTTAGAAAAAAAAAACAACAACACATCTGCACAATCCAGTACACAGCAATGTGTTGACATTCTGGCGTGGGAACAAACAACCGACAAAAGGCCAATATTGCCTGTGAACCTGAGTTTACGTGGTTGAGATGCACGTCGTGATTCGCGCTGTAGTTCCACCCGGGGACGCTGAAGCTCAGCAGGTGGAGGTTGGGAGGGAGGGTGACCGGACGCACGGCGGAGGTTCTCCTGGGCTCCTTGCCGTGCCACGGTTTCTCTGAGGACGCGAGAGACAGGGATGGCTTAGTCACGTCCTCCGGCTATAGTCTCTCCTGGTATTTTTGGACACGTACCTGGCTGGTCTATGGGCATGACGACGGGCCGGTGCTGCAGCTCTATCGCCTGCCGCTGGTACAGCTTGGACGTGGCCTCCGGGGAGCCCAGCAGCATCCACAGGGTCGGCCTCACCACCGAGCTGTCGTTCAGGGTCAGGTTGTAGCCCAGGTCCCACGCCAAGTTGTTCCAAAGACGCCGATGCAGCATGACCTTGGGCCGAAACGGTTAACGTTTTTAAGTTTCCCGTCAGCAAATAGGGACCCGATCACTAAAGATCCATTCATCCGTCGTCCACAGAGCTTTATTTAACCCCGGCTGGGTGTGAAGGCAGGTTACGCCCTGCTCAAGCTGCCGGCGCCGCACAGGACAAACACAGAGAGGCAGACCGTCACGCTTATGGACAACCAAACGCCTTGTAAAACTGTTTGCCTTCTTCCTCCTCAAAACCTCCTTAAAGAGCTTCGCGGTCAAGCGTCTGACCGGCCCTGTGTACACTTCAGAGGAAATCCTGTGAGGAAATGTCAACGGGTAGCGTTTCAGCATTTCTCCAACTTCTTTTTAAAACGACTATATATTAATCACTGCCGCTGTGCTTTGTCTCGTACAACATTGGCTTGTAACCCCGTGAGACGGTGTGTTTTACCTGGAGCTGCCCGCTGGCCTGGCTGCTGACCCCGTGAGCTCTGTCGCTGAGCAGCACCAGCCTGCTCAGCTCGTCCTGGACGTAGGCCGTCCGCACCATGGGGAAGTAGTTCTGCCAAAAACGCACAGCAAAATATACGTTTGCATTTGTCTCCTGGCAACTTGGAATAGGCTCTACAGACGTCCACCTACTCTAGCGAGAGTGTTGTTGACGTATTTCCTAAGTGTCCTCTTCATCATCTGGAAGCCGTTGTCATCCGTGTACAGGGTCCTGTTGTTCCTCAGCGAGGAGCTGGTCCTCAGGACGACCTCGGTGTTGAGGCGGAGAGGTCCCACCGAGTAGGTCTGCTCCAGTCTGTGACACGGCAGTCTGGCCCCAGAGCATTCTGGGACACGGGTGGTGATGGAGTAGGCGTAGTCTTTATCGTTTTCCTCTCTAGAAAAAAACATCCAAACGCTCGTAAGTGTCCGCGGCGCTGACTCGACGTCAAGCCGTGCGCTTGGTTTCACTGACCTGTAGAAGTGCTGCCTGACCTCGGTGACGATCTTTCCGGGGATGATCTCCATTTCCACGGCTTCGTAGGCTCGCACGGCCGAACCGTTGGCGCTGAAGAGGTAGTTGTCAGAGATGGGCCCGGCTTTTACGTCTCCGTTTGCCTTGTATTCCCAGAAATCCTGCGTCAGCCTCACTCGCTGCTTTTCTGGGCTTAAAGCAAAGAAAGAAAACTCTAGTTCAATAAATTGGAATAACCGGATGTCAGAGTGGTACATAAGGACATGTAAATAACACAGGGACATATTAAAGGTCAATAAAAAATAGTCTCTATTGCATTAACAATAGATATGGTTCTAAAAATAATCTTTTTTTTAAATAAACAGGCAAAAAAAACCTATCACCAGATCCCTAAAGGGCCCTGATTCTTGGTATTTGGATTGAAATTTTAAAACGATTCTCTGTTGTAGCTCTGTTAAACAACTCAAATCATCGTACAGGCTGATGAAAACCCTTACAAATAGGTGATGCTGTGCAGCAGATTGGTGTCCTGGTCGAACATCAGCTTGTAGCATTCGTTGAGCACAGGGAGAAGCCGCCTGCCTGTTTTCTGGCGCTCCTTCACACGGCGTCTCTCAAACAAAACCCCTTTAGCTTTGTAGGCACAGGCCATCTTGGACTTGGAGTTGCACGAGCCGCCAGAAAACCGAATCAAGTATTTCTTGTACTGGAGGCCTCCGAGCTCCACCACCATGAAGAGGTCGTACGTGGTGTTGGACTCTGATCTTTGGATCTGGAGCAGAGACGGGACGTGGAGGTGGAAATTCAGTGCGGGGGTGTCAAACACAGGGTGGAACATACAGTCCAGGTTCATCCCGGGTGGGCCGGAGCGTTAAAATTGTGCCATAATAACCTTTAAATTTAAACTTTAATGTTTAAATGTGTTGCGGCGAAGAGCACAAGTGATGAAAATGTCTATATTTTCACAAAACCAAGCGACAGAAAACTTTATAAGATGTGGAGATTGAGAGGCGTTCATCATTTCATCATTTCAATTTCACTCCTCATTCTTAGTAATAAACACACAAGGTCTATCATTATTTCTTCAAGCGATCAAAACGTTCTGGCGCCCCCCAGAGGAGGCCTGCTGCCCCACACCTTTGACGACTCAACTCTACACTACTGCTATATTATATAAACCTCGATATTAGCTGCTATTCAACATATAAGAACAGGAGTCTGAAAGGCCCAGGGAGTGACAGTGGAGAAAAGGCACCTGTGCAGGGACGGGCTGTCCGTCCTCGTCAAACACAGCTGCGCTCGGTAGCGTCGCTGTGATGTTGATGATGGCGGTGACGTTCCAAGCTAAAGGGTTGTAAACAATGACGTGTTGCTCCAAAGGCTGATGGACTCCTGGGATGACAAAAAACGGAGGATCGTCACTCTGCAACTTTAACACTGAATTCAAAACAGAGGGACTTTAATCAATCCAAACCACACTGACTGATTATTAGCGCCTTTCATTCAGACCTGTTCTGCGGTGGCGCCGGTCCAGGAGGCTGGGGACTTGCAGGTTATGGGGCAGCAGGAAAAGTGCAGCGAGCAGCTCCTCGGCTCCCATCATGCCCTGCAGGAGATGCTGGAGATACATGTCGGCGACTTTGGGAGACTCGGTTCCAGTGATGCCATCATGGTGCTGCACCTATAAAGCAGTTGGACAGTTTTAGTTTAGTTTTTTTTCAGTTTTCACACTTAAGTTGTCTTCCCTGATGGATCACCTCGGAGACAGCCCAGCGCAGAGATCGGAGCTTGTCCAGAGCCCAGGCGTTGGCCACAGGTCCATCTGGGAAGTTGACCCGATACCTGGTGAAGAGCGTCTCGGCTGCGTGAAGCCGCGAGCTGGCCTGTCGGGCCAGTCCTTTCAGTACATTCCTGGAGGCGTAAAATCCCGTCCAGGCCTGGAAAGGCTCTGGGAGGACACGGCAGTTGGAGAACGCATTAGCGAGGCAGGCGCTCTTCCTGCCTTCCGACAGGCGTCCCCGTGTGACACACGCTTCCTCCCTTACCTGTGGAGTACGGCAGAAAGTCTTCGCTCCCACGCACTTCCCAAACCAGGTTGGACTTGTAGACGGCCTGGAAATATTCACTCAGAGTGGCGTACTGCACGGTCACCCCGAGCTCTTTGCTGTTCTGGTTGATGTACGCCATCAGAGGGTCCATGTTGGCGAACTGCACTGATGAGTTGTAGAACTGTTTGTCGCAGCCCTGAAACCACAAGCCGTTGAGCGTTTTACGTCCCGACGGCCTCACAGCCGAGACCAAAAACGACCTCAGGAACGATTTTTCTCACCCACGGCCAGAGCACGTGGTTCGTCCGAAACCACGCTGCCCTCTCCTTGATGTTCGCCGCCATGGTCTTGGCGTAGGCACTTATGGTGTCTTTGGTGACGGGGAGGCTCATGTTGGGGTACACGCCATCTTTTGGAGGGTCTGGGAACAGGGCGACTCCGTTCCAATAGAAACCAGAGCTGAGATGCAAGAATTGACACCTTTTCAATCAACTTTCATGGAGTGTGTCTCTCGAAATGTTTTTTTTTTTTTTTATGCAAATTTTGAGCTGGAATTGTAGAATGATGCATATTTAATACAAAAGCGTAAATATATTTGAGTATCAGACGGACTGGATGTTGAAAAGCTCCAGTACCTGTTGGAGAACGGCAGGTAGGATGGAGTGCAGTAACTAAACTGGTCCATGGTGTGAGTGAAGATTTCTTGCTGGGCTTTCAGAGAGGGAGACGCTCGCCACACAAACTGTAGTTTCTGGAACAACAAAAGAACTTTAAACGTTAGCTGTGACTTTTGTTTTTTTTCCTCACAACTGTGTGTAATAAAAGCTCTCGATTGTTTATTATGCAACAAACCCAAACAGTAGCTTCTCCCAATTACTGCGTCAACAGTCAATTTAATGCGATGTTACATGTGTTGAATGGCATCAGCAGCCACAGAGTTCATCTCCACCTTGTTTTTCTGCATGTCGTCTTTGAGGTCGTAGTCGACGCGGGAGATCAGGTGAGCGTTGAAACCAGCCAGGGCGAACAACACCGGCGTGGTGGCCGAAGCTCCAAACGGATCCACGTGCCAGGAGAATTGCGGGCGGACGCCGAAGGTCTGGTACAGGAAGCCGTGGCCCTCTGGAGCAATGCAGACGTTTCTGGGTTAGAGCTGCCGGCTGAGGGTGTTAAAAAGGGGGGGGGGGGGGGGGGGGGGGGGTGTCGCGCTACCTGTCATCTGCAGGATCTCGTCATTTAAATCGGTTACGGCCTCGTCGTGCATCACTTGGCCTCCGATGATGAACTCCAGTCGACCTTCTTTCACAAGCTGCCGGACCTTCAGATGCATAAAGATAAATAACTACTTGGTCCCATACGTAGAGATGCAGACATGGAAATGAAATGTACAGTTTACAAATAGATAAAAAAAAGTCATAAATAACCCTTTAAGCCATATGCCAACCATCTTTTTCTGTTCCGTATGTTGACAATTCAATCTTCTATCTCACAAGGCTGCAACAGAATTCACCAGAGAGTTACTGAAATACATGATGGGTTGCATGATTTTACATGATTGTCTGTTGCATAATATTTTCCCATCTGCTGCAGGGGCAGAAATATTTCAAAAGCATGGCACAACCTCGTTCGGTCAATTACAGGAAAATTACAGTCAACCTAACAAACACATTTCTGTCGGAAACCTCTGGAGAAAACCCATGAATAGAGAGTAAAAGGCAAACTTCAGGCTCAAATCAGGGACATTTGCACTTTGAGGCCATAAAAACAATATAAATGTTACTTTATTATCATGTTGTTGTGGCCACCTTTGCTTCTCTAAGCAATGATTGTTAATTTGATTGTAGGTTTATTTAAGTTGCCACAATCTGCAACCTTATAACACTACATCCCATCCATTAATATGGAAATCTTTCTTTATGGAAATAAACAATAGATGGATATATAAGGAATGAAAAGGTAAGTTATATTAAGATGTAGGGAGTTAACTGCACTCTTGGAAAGGAGTACAACAAGCAATACCACTCAGAGGGTTTTCTACAGAGAATGTTTTACACCGTGTCACTGTGCTTCTGCATCCTTACTTGTTTCTTCTGGGAATCAGTGGCCACCGTGTCCCACCACAGCCGGAAGAACTCCTGCTCCACGGCGATGAACCGCCGCTCTTTGTGCTTCGACAGCTCCTCGGTCACACTGCTGTAAACGTTGGCTGCATAAGCGTGCATACTCTCCTGTAAAAACAAGCCAAAAAATAGGTTTATACACAATGAACAAAACACTCGTGTTTTTCCAATCAAACTGTGTTTTTGCAGTATTTGCAAAAATTCAAACAAAGCCAAGACTTTAGAAACCACAGAGCTGTGATTACCAGTTAAATATAGCCTCAACGTAAACATATCTCTTTTGTGTAAAAAACTAAAATCATCAAGATGTTCACAACAACTTTTTGGCAAGAATAGACGGCATGAACTGTGATGTCTAAAAGAAACCCTTGAGAATAACCAAGTAATTTTGAGTAAAAAATAACATATTTGTGATAAGATTTAAGCAGCATTATAGAAAATGACTTGTTGTGGTCTGAATGTATTGATTCAACGTGGCAAAAGAGACAATATATTAGCAGCAGTCACTACTTCATGCGTAAAATTAGTTCTGTTGCTTAAATGTACAGATTTGCTCACCTAGAAAGAATAGATCTCCCTAAACAATGAAGTGTAAAGTTAATTTGAAGCAAAAATACCTTTCAGTCGGTACTGAAAAAGTAAAAAGAACGCCTGTAGAAGCAATACTTCTTTACAGCTACTGGAATAATCAAAGGGAGTTCTGATCTCAAAGAAAAATGTGAGCATTATGTCTAAGTGGACATAAGTGCCACTCATAGTGGTGGAAACTGTTATTTACAATCTATTCCCCCATTTAAATTCCGCTTTCCACATTCTGAGTCACAGACATAGGTTGTCTGATGTCAGTGACAGTAGTATTTAAATATTTGATCACATCAGTGTGTTCATTTCGTCTCACCTGAATTGTGTAAACCCAGCCAACATCCATGTGACTGTGGGGAATTACAAACGTCTGAATCGGCTGGTTGTCGTCCGTCACGACACGCGAACCACAGTAGTAAACAATAAACATGAACACTATTAAAAACCTCATCTTTTCTGGTGTAAAAAGAAGGAGAAACTCCCAACTTCCTTGTTGTTATTATTGTGGTTTGTCTCGAGAGCAGCATGTGACACTTTATATATACGGAAGCCCGCACAGGACAAACACAGTTCGCGAAGTGGGTGTCATGTGACCTGTAACCCGGAAGTCGTCGTTGTAAACACTGTGTACGTTTTGGAGGTGAAGAGGGAAGTTTCACGTGTGGCAGAAAAATGTCCAAAAACACCAAGATAGCGTTGATTTTCGGAGGTTTTGTGACCGCTGTGGCCGCCGCCTTCTACCCCATATTCTTCTACCCGCTGACGCACAATAACGAGTACAGTAAGTAAACCTGCTGCTTCACTTTCAGACAGATAAGGACATTTTCATCATGGTCATGTTTTATAATCTTCGGTTCACATGAATAAATCTCTCTAAAATAACATGCATATGTTGGAGGAAACTATATAGGTGTTTGCAACTAACTCCACTCTATCATCAGAAAATACGTGTGTAGGAAAATAGCATCGATATAACCCTAAAATGTTATTAAAGTTGCTTTCCACACTATAGAAATATCCACAAAGGCCTTGTTTCTTTTTCAAAGGTCACATTTCTGTGAGACGTAAGGACTGTATTATAAAATTTGGTATACATTCCTGGTTTTCACCTTTTTATTATTTATTGTTTTTGTAAGTATTTATATTTAGTGTATGTTTTGACATGTCTGAAACATAATATTGATTAAAACAATTAACTAACTAAATAATCGCTATCTTCCATTTATCACAAGTGTGCATTTACATATTTGTGCATGATTTGCATCAATCATAGCTCGTATAAATGTACTTTCAACCGAATTCCATTTTTCATTTAAAAAAATCCTATATTTCTTTGAATCATTTATGCAAATTAAACATTAATTCAATTATAATGATGCAAAATACAGTGAAATGTAAAAAAAACAGACATGTTTCTAAAGTGCCAAAGGAGTGAAATAATTTCCTTAAAAATGGACATAATAACCTGAGAGTTAAGGGTTTAGTGAGATACTGTGTATTTTCAAATGAGGGATGTATTCAAATATTTCTAACCTGTTGTTATCAGCTTGATTATCAAATTGCATCAATAGTCTTGATTCTGGGGCGATCATATACCTTTACATACCTGGCTTCAATAAAATAAGAGCATATAATGAGATGACTGTGGGTCTACCTGACAGAGATGGCTAAAATATGAAGTTTAAGCTTTCCGAAATAATGAACCACACAACAACTATTAGTGAGAAAAGGTGTTAAGAAAGTATCGACTACATCCAAAGTCATTAGAAAAAGATCTTCCTGTTAAACGAAGAACCAACAAAATCTAAAATTGTGTTCTTTTTGATAAGGTATGTCCTTCAATCTATGAAAAAAAAAGTAAAACATCCATGGTGAGATTTTGCGTTTCCAAGAACTCTAAAAGAACATTCAAAACCACCAATAAATATATAAAGCAACAAAGACGAGTGACGCCGGCAAAACTCATAAACCAATTGTGGGTTTTTTTCCCCAACTTCTGCCTAAACTTCTCCACTTATTGAACGAGGATTTAGTCCAGAGCCTGGAAGATGGCGCGTCGGGATCGACGTCGGACTGAAGATTGACGATAACCAGCTGCAGTGTCTGAAACCTTGACATGTCTCACTGATGTGCTGCTGCTGCTGCTGTTGCAGGACACGTCCAGAAGATGAACCGGGCAGAAATCAACCAGGCAGACGTGCAACCTGTGGGTAAGACGGCTTTGTGGATTTAGAGCCAGGAGCAGGTTGAAGTTAAGAACGGAACATTTAAACTAAATTGCACCAGTCATACTGACCTGGAAGTGAAAATGTTAATACACACTTGGTTTGGCTTCATAATAATATGAGAATATGTTTAACTATCAATATTAAAACAAAGGCTTGTATCAGGTATTGCAAATTGTAGCTGGCAATTTCACTTTTTACCCTTTGTAAGACTTTCAAGCTCAATTTGGATCCACGTTTATCAACAAATTTTGGAATTATACGACATAAAGATCACGAGAAAAAGCAGATTTAAATAAATCTATCAGCCAATGATCTAAGAATGCAGACGTAGCGAGCTCTACAGTAAGATATAGCTCTATGCTTAATTTATAGAGTCACACGTTGACACGCCTTCTCACTCTTGTTTCTTTCTTTCCAACCCGAAGGTGTGAAGGTTTGGTCCGATCCCTTCAAGTCTGAAGGAAAATGACGGCCGGAGACGGCCGATTAATTCCGAACACTGATGAGAGTCCCTGCAAGAAAGTGTGATTTTGTTGAGTGGTTTGTTTGCATGTGTGCGTGTGAATGATTTCAAGAGTGTGTTTGTTATGATTGTAACTGTTAAATTAAACTTTGACAAACTTCAATCTGGGGTCTCCGTCATCTGACATGCTGGTTTGCCTGTAGCCACCAGGGGGCGCACTACACCCACATGTGATCAGAACACAATTTCCACCGTTTTGCTTGTGAGTTTTCACATATTTTGGACAAAACCTTTTTATTTCCACAAGCCATGCCGTGGAATGCAGCTTTTAGGAAATGTTGATAGAATACAGAGGTTTGTTTACCCCTCTCATTCACAAGAATCTCTCTTGACATCTTATTTTGATTCAGCTGACGTGAGAGTCATAGAATGGGTTCAGCAGATGAGGGACAATGTCCAGTAGTGTGCGGTATCATCTTCCAGAATGGAAACAGTAGAGACAGTTATTCCAGGACACATCACTCTGTATTTTCATTTCCCTGTCGCAGTCCCCGGGTTTAACCGTTGCTGAAATGCCATGTGACGCTGTGTTTTGGCCATAAGGCTGAACGGACGATGCAGAGCCCCAATGATTCTTCTTCTTCAGAATCCAGACTCTCTTTACGAGTCCTCGGATGCTGTAAAAGCACAGAATTCCAAAAGTACCCCCCCCCCCCCCCCCCCCCCCCCCGTACTTTTGTGGTTTCCTGACATTGACCAGCATCCCCTTCCAGAGCGCGCTCCATCAAAGTCCTGTTGGTGGGGAAGATAGATTAAGAAACAGCTAAAGCACGTGTTTATAGTCCTTCAGAGATGCAGCGTTTTAAAGTTGCCCTTAAATCTTTCACGGGCCGAGATATAAGCCTGTACTTTGGGGCTTTTAGGGCTGTCCGCGGGGCCCGCTGCCAGCCCAACTTGCTGCACAGGCCAGCAAAGGCCACTCTCCTTCACAATCCCCCCCCCCCAATCAACAAGCCCCATTGTTTATGAGAGGTTGTTATTGTTGGGCTGCATTCAGAAACAAGAGAAAACTCAAGAGCTCTGCTGTGCAGAGGCGTCCAAAGTAAAGAGAGCGAGGGGTGAGGGGGTGGTTAAAGAAAAAAGGAAAGAAAGAAAAAAAAAAAACCAAAAGCAGAAATTCCTCTCATTCCCTGCTGGTGTTTTCCAGATTCCTCAAGCGACAGCTCCTCGGCTGTGTGAGTGAAGTAAGCAACCAAAGGGGAAATTGAAGCGAGCGGCGAGAGGAAGAGAACCACATTCTTGAGGGGACGCGTCACCTACAGACAGAATAGAAAGACACTCAATCTCAGGGACTTTGCCTGGCGGTGTGTAACAGGTTGTGCAGCGGGGCCCTTCCAGTTCCTGAGTCCTGCCTCGCCGTGAATCAGTGCCTCGACCCACTGTGACACTTCATTCCAAGCTCCACGTGTGCCTGTCCCCCCCCCCCCCCCTTTTTTTTTTCCCCCCTCGTCTTTGCCCCCTCCGGTCTCGACCAGCTTTTATGGTTCTGTGTCGTCCCCTCCTCCTTAATGTGCCGCCTTGTCCCATTCACCGGGACGTGTAGATAGACACCCATCTCTATAAAACATTCAATAGGGTCACAGCTCACTATAAACCAACAGCAACTCAACAATGTGGCCTCCGCAGCACTTTTACTCTCCTGCTATTAACCCATCACACAAATCTCTCCTTTCTATTGGGGAGGGGGCTTTTTTTGGAAGGTGGTGGCACATCGTTGTGGCTCAGGGCAGTTTGTTGGCCACGAGTTCAAGTGCGGCAGATAATTGGCGAGGTTTCTAACTAATCGCCATGGGAACAAGGGTTGTCGGACAGTTCCGCAGGGTTGCAGGAAGAGTTGGGATCCATGGCACCCCAAAAAAAAAGAAAAATTAAACAATACCAGCTAAAACACCAACTTTACAAAGTTTCAATGATTTCACTCAGCGCCACAGAAACGGGCTCATATTCTCCTGTCAGTAAACAGAGTGTAGTGTTTTGCACTTTCACCTCACACGGCCAGAAAATCCTGTTTCGAGTACGTTGGCTTTCTGCAGGTACTCTGCAAATGTTGTCTGTCCCTCTGTGTTTGCACTTTATGTTGGACGAAACAGTAAAACAACATCCAAGTCAACATCGGCTTCCGTATCTGCTTCATCAGCAAGTCCTTCTATACACACACGCCAGGGGTCATTTGACGTCACCAGTCGATGAGTGTCGCATGCTCGTGTTTGGGTTGTTAAAAACAAACACACTACCCAGGGGAAAAAAAAAAAAAAAAGCTTCTGTGACTGTCACTGTGGCAGTTGTACACCACGGTGAGAGAAGACATTGGTTATTATGGTCACACCAGGTGCCCTGTCCACACTGTGGTACTGAATATGTTGGAATATCCCTCCATGAGTCTCTGAACTGGCGAGGGAAAGTGAAACCCACGGCTTGTCCCTCACACTAACCACCACTGTCGACCCTGTATCAGGCCCTAATAGCCCTTGGGGCTCCCCACTGCTTCCTTAAAACGGATTAAACACAGAGGACAAATGGCATTTCTTTGTCTATTTTGCCCTATGCAATGTCCATATTACTGGTATCATTGATCAGAGATTATGAATAAAATCCTATGGGATTAATTTGGTAAGGGACTCCTGTATTCTGTAACACATATGGGGCCGTTGAAGGGGATTCTCAGAGCAGAACATGACACTCAAGCACAGAGTGGTTGTACTGAGGTGTCTCTTCCCAGAAGTCTAAAAGGAAAAAGTTGCTATTTGCTCCACTGAAACACCCAGACACACTTGGCATTTCTTTTTATATATATATTCCCTGTTACAAGACTCTGAAGAAGATCAAGACAACTTCCGATAATTCACACTTCACACAACTGCACATCACCAACTTGGATACGCTGCATAGCCCTTTAAAAAAACAATGTGCCGGAGTGTTCGACACATTCTTGGGTCAGCAGCTGTGGAAATTGAGATTACAGGTCTGAAGCGAAGTCTCTCAACAAGCAGGCGAGGCCGACTGCTCCACTGACAGTCAAGGTCCGGAGCAAACAGGGCTGCATTCACTGCTGGGTGCATAGTGTGTGTGTGTGTCATTCAGGAAAGAAAGTGAAGAAGTTCAGCAAGGAGGAGCCCCAGTATCCCCTCGAGACTAAACTGCGGTCGCGGAGCTTACTGGAACTCCAAACATCGTGTGCGCTTTTGTGTTGTGTTCATTTCTGCCTGAAGCAGGACCACAAATAGATCATTATGGTTTTGTTTCAGCGTGCATCTCCTCTGCCCAGTCGTGAAGGCATTGCAGTTCATGGCTGCGGTGTGTCCGCTCTTTGGGGGCGAAGATGTTGCGTTGTTTGTTCTTATTCCCTCTTGTTTGCTGGTGTGACTTTGACTCATACGGACACTTTCAGCCATGAGCACGTCTCGTAGCCCATTTGGCCACATGTGTGAGAACATGTTGTCCGGGTTTTTGTTTTTTTTTGGTTTGTTTTTTGGCTTCCTAAAGTCTGTTATTAGCTGAGCTCATTAGAAACACTCATCCAGTCGTTAAGTTACATTTCTTAAACAGTGATTCTAAGTTCTTGTCTTTGACTTTAAAAAAAAAGAAGAAAAAAAGTTACTTGTTCTTATATAGCTAACTTTGTTGCTTGAAGTGAGTGTTGGAAACACGTGTTGAGAAAAAAAATAGATGGTGATGCTTGCTACTGCACCAATCCAGACCAAATCTAAGCATTATCTGATGGATTTCATGTTTACTTCTTCAAAACATTCTTGGATAAATCCTTATGATCTTCTGATTTCTTTGGCTTCCAGTAAAGCCACTGGCCAGCTTATTCATTATTTTGAATATTACATGAACAGATAGGTTTCTAGATTTTTATACTAAACAGGAAATACATTTTGCCTTTTTTTTTTTACATTTGCCCATCCATGCTCACCAAAATATAAACCATAATGCTTGTCAGATGTTCCCTACAACATCCCTTTACCCGGCAGATACTAACACAATAACATTCATGCTGGTTATCTTTTGATCTCTACTAACTCCAAAAGCAGATCATCATTTAATCATATCATTTCAAAGACCGTATTATCGATGATTTCATTAATCCTGCTTCTCAAATCCTTTATTCTAGATATTAGAACTCTTGTCTTCTCTGCACACAGGATCCTTTTATTAAAGTTTCTTGGCCAAATGTTCAGTTCTGTATTTTTTCCCCAACAACTCAACAAACTTTGCATCATATTAGTAATTTGTATCCTTCCGTGTCTATTTCCCCCCAAATTGTTCATATTATGGATGTCATTTGATTCCGTTTTAGTTTTTTTTTTTATCACTCAAATATTGTGGACAGTCTCTGGAACTTTTTGGACTCAATAAAGACTCAAAGCTGGTGTGACGGGGACAGACCACTGGTCAGGGGACTTATTAATGCACCTAATGAGGGACATTATTCAAAATAAGGACTTCAAATGATTTTTACCATTGAACACATTAACTGTCTGAATGTGACCAATCTCTGATCAATAAAATGAGTTATGAATCAATGACAGTGACGAGAAGCAGGAATAATAGCAGAGTTGCCAAAAGTAGTAGAGTTCTATTAAGGCTTTACTTTAAAGCTATGAGCATCTTTTACTGTACTTTAAAAAAAAAAAACGTTTTCAGGTTTTCTTTTGGTTCCAGTAGAAAATATTGCCAGCAAACAGAAAAAATGAACCCATATTCAGAGAAGCAGTTGCAGGAATAAAGACCTCACACATGCTCATAAAACATATTGGAATCACAGAAACACCCAATAATGTCAACTGTTTATGGCAAAAGTCATTGTGGTCCTCTTTCCTCGGGAGATCCTCAGGCAACCAGCGACTGTGATTCAGCAACACCTCCGTATGAGGTAAGTAGGAAATTCTCAAATGTGGCTTAAAGAGTGCCAAAGGTCTGTCGCTTTGGCCGCCGCTCACGTATGGATCTGCGGAGGAAACGTCTCAGCAATTAGCTGGAGTTTAATGTTGGAAAGTAAATGTTAATATTTCCTCTTTTTTGTATATTATCATCGTTGTTTTTTTTCCCCCTTCTCAAAAGGAGAGGAAAATCTTTGTTATGGACAGACCTCATCATGCAGGCCATCTTTCCCTCATTTCCCGTGTTGTCCCGTGTTCCATTGATTCTAAGTCGGGGAACCGCAATTGCATTTCACTCAGTGCCGTCTGATTACCAGACCGCCGCACACACGCACGCACAGATTGAATTATTACTGTCACCCATCCTAAACACACATCATTACACCATTGCAGTCTGTGCTTGTGTGAGGCTCAGCCGTCAATCAGCGTATATAGCAGGTTTCCGTTTTACAGTCCCATTATAATCTTCAAAATGTCTTGTGCACTAAAGCGCCAGGGCAACTGTTGATTTAGGCAAGGTGTCTGGTGAAGAGGGCCAGAGCTGTAAGCAATCATGCTGTTCTCTCTAAACCTCTTGGAAAAGCTCAGGAAAGAGAGAAGAGGAAGGAGAAGGGAGAATGATTCACAAGGCACCTTAATACTTGACACATTCATTTGAGAAAATAAGTCAGCAGCCTATCAAATCCATTGCTTACATTAGAAAAACCCACTGAAACCTCTTTTAAAATGCTTTTTTTTTTTGGTTTTAAAAACACTCAGAGGGCCATTTTTTTATTCATATTTCCTGGCACGGCAAGCCAGAGTCAAAATAAACAGTTTAACCCCGAGGCAGTATTTAATAATTATACTGTGAACAATACAGAAGGTATGCGATTTCACAGAGCCGTTTAACAGCACGTAATGCAATAAAGATTGATAAAAATGTGCAGCGCTATGATCTAATGTGACATACCGAGTCTTGTTTTCGTTGGACTCCACGTGCAACAGGACTGGATGACTCACAGTGTTGAAAATATTCACAATACCCTGCTATTTTCATTCAGCTACATGAGCCCCGGCTTGTTATTAGTGGTTTGCGCTCTGAGCTAATTAACTCGATAAGTCAAAGTTATATCCTAATGGCGCAGCGGCGGCAGCTGCTGTAGGGGATTAAATAGTTTCAATAGGTAATAAGCGTCCAGAGTGGTAGCGGTGAGTCATATTTGGAAGTGTATTTTAAGTGCGAATGGCGTGTGGGTGAGCAGACAAGATCTGCGTCTGGGTTCCTCGTGGGTTTTCATTAGAGCCTCGTGGACGACAACAGAATATATGACTTGGCGCGGCGCGGGAATTCTGGGAAAGTCATGGAATTTTGGACGCCTCGACGGAACACAGGCTGTCTGCTTTTGGCCCGTTCCCCACTGGAGATGAGGAGGAGGAGGAAGAGGAGGAGGAGGAATCCTCCTGCAGTGTGTTTGTGTGCGTGGTAGGCCTTAAGGACATCCGCAGGGAGCTGACCCAGAACAATGACAGTTTTACAGCGCAGCACCAGGCAGGCAGACAAAGCGGACTCACATGTGGCTAATATCAAACAAAAGCAAAGAATCTCACTGATCTCACAGATTCAACGTATCCTGATGATCAGCGGAGGGCTGGTGGTCTGTGTAATGTCTGCCCAAACTCCAAAATCTATTGAATCTGTTCAATGCATTTTCCCTTCAGTAGTCAAACATTCCACATGGCTTCCTCGGGAGAAAAATCCAACAAGATTCTCTTGTGCTTTTTTTTTTTAGTTTTGACTTCTGTGCTGCAGTCCAACAGAGATGAAAACCATCCAGTGCGAGTGTGTATGGTTCTGCGTGCAGCTGTTGTTCTTACACGCCAGCAAGTAACTTCGGAAATGTCGCTGTTGCAAATTTTCCCCAACGCGCATTGTGCAAACTTTCATTTTTTTGTTTGAATTCCGCAAAATGATCATGTTGGATTTTCCGCCCGTGCTCGCGGAGATCTGACACTTACTTTGGGGAATGGGCCTGAAGTCAAACACAAGTCGAGGATGTACGACCTGACTGTCGCAAGACAGGTCCCGACAGACCGAGACTCAAATGTTGCGTCTCGAGTGTTGCCAAAATCCTGGAAGGATTAAAAGAAAAATCGAGCAAAATGTGACTTTAACAGCTGTGGAAAGCAAAAAAAAAATTAAATGAATTGTCATGTCGTTCTAACTTCTGGCGTTTGGATACCGAAAGAGATTTTGATTTTCCGGGATCTTGAATGCACATTGAGAATTTCTTGACGAACTAACCTTGAGCTCTGACGTAGAACTTGACATAGAATACGTGTTGTTAAACATTGGGTGCACTCAGCAAAACTCATGACCTCACTTGAACTCGTCTCAGATTTCTTCAAATTGTCCTTAAACCAAAGGCGGCACATGGGGGGTGGGCTCAGAACAGTTTTAAGGGAGGCTCAAAAACGGAAATGAAAGGATACAACTTTGCTTATAAGTAGGAGGGTAAATAAGATGTTCTAAATGCGTGTCATTTGACGAAAGAAGCGTTTGAGAGAAAAACCTCAGGAGGGAACGTTTCCGTGCATTTTCTCGAAATCTCAACTCAACATCAATATAATGGAGTGAATATAGCTTGCATCAGTGCTTTAGTGTCTTTGTGGTTGAAACAGCACGATCACAATCCCTCTGGCTTTAAGGAACTGAACAACACAAAGCAAGCAAACTAATGAGGGTCTGTGGGCAGAATTCCTTCCCAAGCGTTGTCCCAGTGGAGACTCAAACTGTGACTTAACACTTTCTCATACAAAGTATTGTAACAAGACTTGTACTTTTGCACAGTCTCTTAAAACTTGACTTGACTTTTGCTCCGGTAAAAAAAAACTACATTTATCTACAATATCTGCGACTCCTTTAAGACCTGATTTGGTCTTGTACATTTGAACAAGTGATCTGCCAGGAAAATCTGTTACACTTGACCCTCAAAGAATCTCAGAATATCGTGAAAACAGGACAAGCTGTCGAAGACAGTTCCATAAATTTTAACGCAGGATTGTGGAAATCCTATTATTGTATCCTTTTGAAACACTTGAAGGCTTTGGAAAGGATCCTCTTTCCACGACTGCTGAACAACTTCATTATTTCCTTCATTTGTTCGCCTCTATGGAAGGTCAGAAATAAACCTTGGTCATGTCGTGTGCATAACCCTAAACCTAACCGCAGGATTAAATAGCACCCATATGCCCTGATGTCAGTAGGAAATTTGCAGAAACGATCGAGTTGCATACATAAACCTCATCCTCATATTCTATCCAAAGGCTATGCTTCTGCTATTTAATGCCATCCCACTGAAGAAAGCCACCCCGGCATAAAAGTAGGAACGGTATCCCACCTGAGCTACACACGATCTCTCCCTTTGGGCTGCGAGCTTACTTTGTGGTCTGCCGTTTCCCCGCTCCCTCCTCTCCCCATTCATACATCCCTCCGTCGGAGCTCCATTCAGAGAGCGAGACAAACCACATGTTTCGGGGAGGAATCCCAAACGGGCAGCGTCCCAGACCAGAGTACCTCCAGCGCTCCTGCCCCCCCCCCTGGCATCACTTAGCTCTACCCTGTCATTAAGGACAAGGTTGAATGACTTGTGTTGGAACGGAGCCCTTTATTAGATCAGGATGGGAGCAGGGAGGAAGAGACAGGGGGGGGTGATGTCACCTCGGGTCGCGGCTGGAAGTGTAACTGTAACAGTTGGAGCAGTGCTGCCTCTGGGTGTTGCCGGAGGCAGCGCCGGCGCACGCGGATGCAGATCGAATACGGTGCCTCTTGATCTGTATCTGGATGGGTATTTTTGGGTTCGGGTACCCAGGCGGGCGCAGGAAACTCGCAGTGCGTGTGGGTTTTGCTCGTCTGCGCGCAAAGACGTGCGGTCGGAAAAAAAAGTATAGCCTGCTTCATGTTTCATTCGCCCTTTGTTTCAGTGTTTCTTTAGTGGGTGGATGGTTGAATGAATCATTTGGACAGGGGCTGAGGTATCAGAGAGAGCGGTTTGGTTTGGAGGGGGTGGCGGGAGAGGGGGGGGGGGACAAGAGAGAAGGAAAACCAACTTGTACTTGTGGTTTTTGGACTCCGAATGCACACGGCTGCTCAGTGATGCCTGTCTTCCTCCTGTTTACCTACGGCATGCTTCCACATCCACTTCTCTTCTGTTTGCTGGTCCCATGATTTCTCGCTGACATGTTCGCCTCAGGAATTGAACCTGATCGATTCAGTTAAGGGTGAAACATCCTGCAAGGAATGGTGACGCATCTTTGGACACGCAGCCGTCTTAATGGTTGAGTAATCAGACCGGCAATAGGTGGTTAATTTGAGCGCTGAGCTTTATAAGGCCTGTGGGTGAGAAACAAATTCACTCCGATGTGCAGAAACACACCCAGCCTTGATACAGGAGTTTCAACGTGAGTCATAATCACTGCTGGAAAGTCTCAGTGACTTTAATATGACTTTTTGTTATAGACGCAAACAGCTGCTGTCTTTCATTTTGTCACTGCGCTGATTGTTGTCATTAGCCAAAGTTGTTTTCATTAAGGTTACTATTTTAATAAACCTATTTTTAACCTAAACTCTGCCTTCCTGACAGCAACATGAAATATGCAACTGTAAGATCAACAATAGCCTGTGTTCGCAGTGTGATTGATTAGCAGCAAAGCTTGGTTATAAACTCATATATAAAAGAGCGATCAGCATTAAGTGCTGCATTGTTTCATTCATTTGTAAGAAGTGGTGATAGCAACCCTTCAGCTTCTGAAGCCGTTTCCAGCTCTGAGCCAGTGGTTAGGTATGCAAACTTCTCATATTAACACATTCATTCCACGTGTAAACTGCTCAGGAAGTGGACTCGCTGTGCACCGCGAGTGTTATTTCACATATTTATTGCAACTTTTCTATTTGCTCTGCCTCCAATAATATTTAGATGGAAGGGGACTGATAGGAGCAGAGTTCCAATAACAGAGATTAAGTGCTCGAGGGGGTGATTGTGAATCGTTCTTTTTTTTGGTGGGGGGGGGGGGGGGGAGGAGGAGGCGTCTGCCTAAGTAAACCCGGCCTAACACCGAGGAACTGCGCTGTGGAACGCAGTGGTGAAACCGGAGAGCCAGTTTGGGGAATAGCCCAAGGGAACCAAGCTCAGTTTTCCAGAAAGCCTGTATCTCCAGCGATATGTAGTGTGATTGGCGGAGCGTGTGTGTGTGTGTGTGTGTGTGTGTGAGGGCTTACAGAACGGCTAAGTCAGGAAAACAAGTCTCAGGAAACCTTATACCTCGCTTTGGCACCAACACAGATGCTTTCTCTCTCTCTCTCCCTTGCTCCCTCGCTCTCTCTCTCTCTCTCTCTCTCTCTCTCTCTCTCTCTCTCCCTCCCTCTGCCATTTTCAGTACAGCAGGAAAAAAGGAGTGAAGAACAAGGAGAAAAGCTGGACACTCAGTGAAACGGCTTTGACCTTATTTGGAGTCAAAACCTCCTCTTGTCAAACGTCTCTGTCCTTATAACTTATAACGCCCTATAGATCGTCTCATTCCGCAAAGCCAAGTCTTCAAAGTTATTGTTGTAGCCTACCTACAACTTTTATCATTCCTGTGACACGATTGCTGATATATTTAGAACTCAATGAAATTTCCATAACGTCAACACCAGTATTCAAAATCTCAAAAAGTAAAGGATAGAAGTAATCAACACCTATGAAAATAAGTGTGTGTCTTAATAAAGAAGCAGTAAACTCTCACAAATACATTAAAACATGTTAGTCACTTTTGTAAGCTTGAACTGAGCTCGTATAATTTTCAAAGATATCTTCACTTAAAGGTTAATATGCTACAGTTCTTGACACCCATCATTGTTCCACACTAAAAAATACAACATGTATAAGTTTGACTGAAGTTTTTAAGCATATGAATCGATGGAACTGATTTATTTTTGTTCAACCTCATTAAAGAGCTTGTAGAGAATGTTTCCCCAGTTTCATTCAGATTTGCCCCGACACACTTTGTATTTGTTTTCAGGCATCACCTGAGCCAACTTCTAGACACTCTGGTTCATGTGTCAAGCTTTTTAACTGTTAAATAGAGAGCTCGTCCTCGTCTGCAGACTCCACTACGCTACACTCCGACACCCGTCAGTGAGAAGTATTTTATGTTTTTGTATTTGTTTGGATGTCTTTTGTTTTTTTTTCAAAATTTCATGCTCCAAGGGAAAAGCCTGGTATTTTCAGCTGGTTGCATTCAGGCCGTTCAAATTGTCTCCGTGTTTTGTTTGCAGTGGTAATAATGCTAATCATCGTAGCTTCCTCTGCTTCTGCCCACTTTCTCAAACACACACACTCCTGCCTTCATTCCTTTATCTTGTCCCTTTCCCACTATCTCTGAAGCACTTGTCTGCATTTCTCAGCCCCCTATTCTTCTTTCCATTGCTTTTCCATTCCTTTCCCTCTGTTTTCACCATTTTTTTCTCCCCCCCCCCCCCCAGCTCTGTCCACCCTTCTTTCCACCTCCGACAACAAACGCCATGTCATAACCAAGCCAGTCATCCCTCTTCCCTTGTTTTTTCCGATTGCTTGCTGCCATGTTTTCCCTCCACCGAACCTTTCATCCTCTCCCCGACACCTCATTCCCCTTGTCTGTCTCCTTCTGTTTCCCTCCATCTATCACTATCGGCCCCTGTTTTCCGCATTTCCCCCCCCACCCCCCTCCCCTCGTCTCCACCTTATCAGTTTGTCCTCTCTCTGCTCTGCACAGCTCTTCCCTCTGTTTCCCCCCTTTACCCTTCCTTCTTCTGCATTTTCCCCCCCCCTCTGCGTCCTCCCTCGGCGTGTCTGTGAGGGCAGCGAGTGGTCAGGCCTGCCTGCAGGCATCAACAGTACAGGGCCGCTGCCTCGGGCTGTGTGTGCGTGTGTGTATATGTGTGTGTGTGTGAGAGAGAGGCTGATTGGCACCGTGCCCAGATCCACCTCCTGTGGTGAAACTCACTCCTTTTCTTCTCGGCAGTCTGGACCGCTGCCCAGACTGACCCTCACAAACACGCACACACATACTGTATACAGATTTGCAAACATGTTCACAGATAGGCCGGCTGGCGCGCAGGAGACGACCATTCATGCACATCTGAGACGCGCAGACGTGCATTTATTTGAAAAGACTGGTTGATTGGATCAGTGTCTTTGGACTCTGTCAATAAGGGTGTGTTGTTGTTGTTGTTGTTGTGTAACTCGTGTCATATTCATAGATAATAACCTCTTTGATGTTGGCAGTCATGGCCATCTTTAATGGACACCGAGCATCTTGTAAAGCTGAAATATCCTTTACGTCAGCATCACAGTTGTGCAACAATGTCCTGTCTGTGTACAGTACACGCGTGTAAATATTCCGTGTGTGTTATGAGTGCAAGCCTGCGTGCGCACGTCTGTGTTTGAGAGTTTTCTTGGCAGCTGGTGTGTATGTACAATGCACACAATGGACCAACTCCCATTCTGTGCACTGATACGTATATCGTTTAGGATGTTTCTATTAGATTATATTGTTTACACAAGACCCAGTTTTTCTTTGGAATGAAGGAAAATTCCCCCGCTTCAATCCGAATAACATCCGTCTTCTAAAGTCCAGAGTTTTCCAGGTGTTGCTTTCCCCTCGCTCGCTATTTACCTCAAATGTGGGTATTCAGATTAGCATTTTCTCCCGAGCGCTTCCTGTTTTTGTGAGCTTTGAAGCTAAGATGCTAAATTTATTCCCAGCATTGGAAACCACCAACTTGTACCTATTCCCAGGGGGAGTTGTCAGGAAAACCCGAACTCAATTGATGTAGTAAACCCAGGTGAGGGCAGCGGAGTGAAAGTAAAGTTGCTGTTGTTAAATGTATTATAGCTTCCCTTAAAACATAATTAGAGCCGAGTTCAAGTTCCAGGCACAGTGTAAATCGAAGCTTAAATAGAATATTTATACGACACAAAGACTTCCTCTCTTTCTAATGTGTTACTTCTACCTTCTCTACAGAAGTATGAACTCTCAGTCTGGCCTTGAAAATACTATAAACTGACAAATATACATGCTGGAAAGCTTATGAGTGCCTAAAGGACAATGATTTCAATCCTGTATGTTTGTCTGTGATTGGTGTGATGACATAATGTCTCCAGCAGTCTATGCAGACTTATTAGCCACCTGGTAGCGATCAACTTTTTAAGATGCATGGAATCTATAAAGTTACGGAGTGGAGTGTTTTACATAATCCAATCAAAAATAATGAGGGAAAATTGCACAAATCTGTACTTTTTTTTTTTTTTTTATGCATTGTTACCATTGTCTGCAATGGGAGCGTCAAACACAGTTTAGATCAGGAGCCACATGCAGCGCAATTTTATCTTGAGTGGGCCAGACCGGTAAAATAGTGCTATAATACGACTCTTAAGAAATATGTTTAAAAGAATCCATGTTTTCTTTAAAATTTTCACAATTTGCTTTTCGGTTTGGCGGGGAGAATTGCGGGCCCACGGGCCTCACGTCTGGTCGACACTATTGTCCAAAAGCTCATGTGAATATCCTTATTTCTTATTACAATAAGAACAAATATGGATAAATATGGAGTCGAGCAGCTGAATGGACTCTTTGTTGTATTTGAGCCAACAAAATCATAAAAATTGATATTTTTGCCAAAAATTTGAGAAGCATAATCTTCCTTTTTTTTCAACAGGTTATTATCTGCACACACCCAAAACCAATGAGTAACCGGGGTGAAGCCAAGAAATGTGTTTGGACTATATCTAGGTACTGCTACTACAAGTCATTTCAGTCCAACCTGAGTGAAATATTCCAACACGACACTCAGTGTCGTGACGCCTTCTGCATAAAGGAAATTCAGCACAAGTTATGGCCCCTGCTATTATATCTTATATTCTTTGTGGAATTAAAACATGTCAGAGTGAATATTATTTGTTCCTTCAACAGGACCGGGTCAAGCATTGTCTTCAAGCCGGAATCATATGAGGAGCGTTTTGTGTTTTATCAGTCCTCTGGCACCGTGTCACCAGGAGCCTTGTCAGTCTTTCCATGTCATGGCGGTGCACGTATCTGCGTCTCAAAGCTGTTAAGCCAGACTCCAAAATGTGAAATGTGGTGTTATTCTGTGTTTTCTCACTTTCTGTGGTGTCACTTTCCTTCTTTGTTTTCCTTTTTCCTTCAACGCATCGGTTCTTTCAATAAATCCCCCCCCCCACCCCCCCGACTCTCTAAACAGCCTTTTATTTATCTGAAGCAAACTCATGTATGCATATTTTTAAATAAATACAAAGATGGATAGATACAGAGGCACCGCAGCTTGTCCCAGATTCTTTCCCCAGATGTAATGCAAATGAGGGCCAGCGTCAGACAACGAGCAACCCCAGCCTCCCGTTCCCTGACACTTGGATGCCAGCGCCTCTGTGGTTTCAGCCAATGAGCTCACCCCTCTTGAAAATAACATCAGTGACATCAGCGCTTTTGGCCCATCGCAGCTCCCACCCAGCGAGGAGTCGGAGGTAACCCGCAGAGAAGAGGCTAAAAATGAACGGAAAGGAAAAAGGGAAAAGGGGTAGAGACAGGAAGACGGGCTTTTATGCAGTGGTAATTAGTTTATAAAAGCGGGAGAAAGGGGGAAGGAAAGGGAAAGGTTGGATTAAGTGTGGACAATTGAGGCACAGGACTTGGGACATGTTTTCTACTGAAACCT
Source organism: Blennius ocellaris (assembly GCF_963422515.1). Taxonomy (NCBI): domain Eukaryota; kingdom Metazoa; phylum Chordata; class Actinopteri; order Blenniiformes; family Blenniidae; genus Blennius; species Blennius ocellaris. The sequence goes on from NC_137672.1 coordinate 9,150,273, forward strand.
GATATTATGTTTCCTCTCCCGCGTCCATCCACACTCAACTGCGGTGGGGGTGGTTTTTTTGTTGCGAGATTAGCAGGGCCGCGCCGTGCCCCTTGTTCTCCTTTTTATTTCTCGAGGTCATCAGCTGACGCAGCAGCTGCCGTCCATGACTGTGTCTGACGTTGATCTTCTGACCTCCTAACACTGACCTCTGTTGAACCCCCAGCGACCTCTTCCCATTCCACTCGCACACTTTCGATTAGATGACCAGTAAAAACCTCTTTCAGACCACCTGACACACATTCACAAGGCCAGAGAACACATGGGCACAAGAAAAGAGGTCTAACAAGCTTAATTTCCCTTTGCATGGTCACTTTGTGTGTTGGGAGCAATAAAAATGGGGGCAAACATTCATTTCGACAAATGTCAAAAACTTGTACAGATAAAAGATAAGGACAAAGAAAGGACAGGCAAAAAAAAAAATAAAGAATATATATATACCCCCAAGCCATTATTATAATAAGTAAATATTTTATCTAAGCCATAAAAAGTACTAAAATAGCAGTCACATGTTTGCCTTTTTTGAGAAAAGCAACAGATTTAAGGTTTTTATTGTATTTTGGACTATGAGATTCGAGGATGTGATTTCTGCATTGGAAGGAAATGCAAGTTTCAATTAGCGCAAATTTGAATCCTCTGCACAAAAGGTCATCTTTGCGTTTATTTATAAAACACACAAGGTATATAATTGATCCCTGAGGAACACCTACAATAATAAAACTGAATCATTTAACAGGCTCATTTAAGGCATTCCATTAAAGGTTAAACACTAACAAACATTGTCTTCTTAACAATGTTTATGTTTACATACTAAATCACATGATAACTATCATCTCCATGATGTGAAAAAACTTTTTGTACTATATTATAAACAATTTTTTAAAATTCCCTTTTTATGATTTGTGGCATGTGTAACTGTTTTGCATATCAAATAAATGCCATAATTACCGATGACAGGAAAAAAAAAATTCTCTATTAAATCTCAGTAAAACAAAAACAAATATGTGATCCAATGATATCTTTGATTTGGAGGAATTCTGGAAAGCTTGATATGTATCACAAAGGAATCAGATCATGCAGTTTGGAAACCACAGCGTCCTCGACCTTTGGGAAGTTATTAAACAAAGAAGAATGCGATCGAATTTATTCAATGCTTTGCTTGGATCTCATCAAAGTCGGTACAGTACTGCCTTCGACACAACCAGAGTATATCATGTAACATTGGACTGACGGAAGAAATCCTGCCATGCCTGTAATCTTAAACACAGCATGTGGAACTACAGCGGAGCTTTGCCAAATGAAAATGCCTCGTCTTGTTGGGGAGAAGAATGTAGACGTATCTGATTATGTATCAGGGATCACAAAGAGAAAAACATCTGATCTCAGTAAAGCTTGAGGATTTTTTTCTTTTTTCTTTATCTTTTCCCAAGATTGCGATTTGAACTGCGAGCCCTACAGTCGCAACCTCACTTAATTAACCTTGAGAGGGTTAATGTCACCCTGTGCTGCCAGTGATGTCATGTTCGGGGGCTCGGGGAGGCCTCAGGAGGGGTGTGTGTGTGTGTGTGTGTGTGTGTGTGGAACTGGTAGTTGAAGGGAAAAGAAGGAGGAGGCAGGGGGGGGGGGGGGTCCTATTTGTTTGTTTTGCCCTCCAGACGTGTCCGAGAGCAGATTAAAGGATTTAGCTTGGGGGGGGTGGTCGGCACAGGAGGGACTTAAACTCCTCACCCATCTACTCGCATGCTTGATGAACACACACATGCACACAGAGGAGGTTGGGGGGGTAAAAAAAAAAAAAATCGAGAGGTTTTTTTTCATTCGGGGGGCGAGAGACGGACGGACGAATGGCGAGACGGCGAAGAAACGCTGAGAGTAGCGAGGAAGCGGCACATTGACATGGTGATACCTCTTCACAGCCATCTGATCTTCTCTTGTTTCAGTGATAATCCCAATCTTAAGCACCAACAGAATTAGGGACCCTAAAGCTTGTCGTTTTACCAGCCCTCGCACGCAACAGCCGAGCTGGAGAACAGCAACTTCTGTGATAGAGACTTAAAAGACTCACAGCCATGGCCTGCAGCGAAATGGTTTCCATTTATCTTGTTTTACTATGCCGCAAATTTATATTTATTGTCCATTTCATATCATTTCAATACTTCTTTTTTTTTTTAAATCTATGTATCTAAGTAAACTTGTAAAAATAATATGTTCTAATGGGTCAATTTGATATTAATCATATTTTTTACTTTCCTAAAACACTCCATTAACCTTTAACACTAGTACTTTTCAATAATATGTTCTTATTTCATTCTCCATTTTTTTCCACATCTTCCTTTGCTCAAGTAATATGAATGATCAGTTTTCACAGCTGAGTTTTCTATTTGTTAATGATGAAAGATGATCTCCACTGCTGAAACTGTGGTTTTATATTAGTTTAAAATAAAAGCAACAGCAAATATGACGAAATGGTTCATTAATCCCGTCATAATCCCTCTTAGTTTGTGCTCTGTGCTTAAAGATATTACATTTAAATGAGATAAAACACAGAAAATCAAAAAACGAAAGGCATTTCCAGACCAACAATTTGACTGAGCTGGTTAATCTTTCATCCAATATGTAATTGATTAAGTCTTTAACTATTCGATCGATTGATAAATCCGGCTCTGGAGATGACTTTGTGCTTAACAAGGCTTGGTTTTGTGTCGACTGTGTCACAAGATTTATGCATAACACACCAATACACCTCCGCACATCACTTGGCTGCAAGCGTGTGTGTGTGTGTGTCATTTTTCTGGGGTTTGTAGGGTGGGTGGAGGAGGAGGGAGGGAGGGAGGGAGGGAGGGAGGGAGGGAGGGGGGTGCTGAGGAAGAGGGAGGGTGCACAAACTGCAAACAAGCGAATGAACGCCAAGCTCAAATCCAACCGCAGGTCGGCGAGGCCGAGGCCGAGGACTGCCGTGGTGTGGCTCTTTTGTAATGTATATCAAGTTCAGCAAGGGCCTTTTCATCTGACAGGCCATTGTTGAGGGGAGCTCGCCGGCGTGCTACTCCCCTCTTAACCCCACCCACCCGACACGGGAGCAGGTTGGCCTGCAATTGTTTTATGGAAATGCACGCGGGCCTGGCCGGGTGTCTGTCAGGCGAGGGCGGAAAGGAGGGGTGGGGTTCTGTGTGTGTGTGTGTGTGTGTGTGTGTGTGTGTGTGTGTGTGTGTGTGTGTGTGTGTGGGTGGGTGGGGGTGGATGTGACGCCGACCCCAGCGAACGCCCCTGACCCTGAGCAGATGGCGAGGCAGGGTCTCTCCGCTGAGCCAGAATTAATAGCGTGTGCCATGTCACATTGTCTGAGACAGGCCTGACTAACCCCCCCCCCCCCAAACCCCACCCCCACCCTCCACTTCCACTCTGATTTTTGCACCCCCCCTCCCCCTCATCTCTCCCCTTTCCGTCTATCTCTGCTTCCCCATTTCTCTCCGCTTGCCCCCGCCCTCTCTTTTCTACCCCTTCATCTTTTTTTTCTTCTTCTTTGCTAATGCATCTCATCACTTGTCTCTTCCACCCCCCCCACCCCACCCTCCCCCACCACCACCACCCACCCCACCCTCCACAACCTTCAACCAGCCTCCCCACAGAGGGCTTACTCCTCCAGGCACTCGTTTGCTCATTCATTCACTCCTTCACTCATTCACGTGCGCCTCATTCATCCCTCCTTTTAGCGGACACTCATTCACAGGTTTGCCCACTCGCCGAGGCTTTATCGGAGGACAATTAAGGCACCTGCGTTTCTAAAGCTCCCCCCCCGCTGAATGCCTGCCACCCCATTTCCTCACCCGTCTGTTCACACTACCGCCACTGTTCACCCCGCTCGCTTGTTCCGAGATCCGGCCTCGCTCGCCCCTCGCCCTCTCCCTCTCTCGCTCGCGCACGGCGCCGCTGGCTCTTCCCCGATCCGCTCGCCGTCATTCAGTCGCCCGTCTCACATTGTTGAGATGTGGATGGCGGGGGGATATTTTGGAGAGCAGCGGTTTGTGACTGGGTCGTCGGGGGACTCGGTGGCGCAGTCATGCAACATTTCTTCAAAAATGGATGAAAAGCCACTTGGCAAAATGTTGGAGGGCTGCAGGTGCTGGCTCAAGTGGCCGGCAAGAGGCCAAGAAAAAGGGGGGATTTCAATACGGAGTGAAAACTTGAATTAAAAACAAGGATAAATCACTGCGTCTGACATGTAAACAGTCTGATTGTCTGCATTGTCCTGCCAACAGCTAATTTCCTGCAATCATGGGTTTTTAGTGTGGTTTAATTCAATTATTTTACAAAGAAAGGTTAGACCCCAAATGTGTTCTTATCCGCTTCTTAAGTGCTTTCAGTTTAATTCCACAGCTTGATCGACATGAGCCGGCTACGTTGTCACGACGCGTTCGTGTACGTTTAGAGAAAATGGTTTTTGATTTTAATGTTTCACCCCGTTGGGTATATTTTGGCTCATGCTCACCTTTCACTCCTCACTCTCACGGTAAAGACACGTAGAAACACTGCAGTGCATGTTCACGTTGTGCACGGAGCGCTCGGCAGCTCTAAAAACACATAACTAACTTTCACTGTTAATAATTTGAGTATTTTTGAGTTTATGCAAAATGCAGATTTTGCTTAAACCCAGTCATGGATAATACAGCTAATTTTAATATACCAAAAGTCAAGTTTTTCATTTATTTTCATGTGCCACTCAAATTTATTCAAACGTAGAACTCTGTTATGCACTGCAGTGAGCATTTAGTTCATAGCATCATTTCTATGCATATTTGCTAATGCTGTTTTAATGTGAATGCCGATTGGGTAGTAGAATACCAGGTGATGTAATGAGGGCGGTTGTTGCCTGAGCAAATCAACACCCTGTATCAGGTGTAGAAAATCATCCTGCAAATTGAGTCGGAAAAGACTAAAAGACACTCTTGAAATTGACTAAATATTAGAACATGATCACTAAACCATCGAGCATTTTGATTTAAATACCCAACAGTAGCCCAAGACGCTTGATGAGAGAAAAAGACTTAATTAACTGCAAAAGATTGTAGAAGATTCAAATGTGAATACGCCTGGAACCCGTCGCCTTCCAGTGCTGATAGTGGGGGAGCTCGTTGGATCTCTTTGGGTCAAACCTTTAAAAAAAAAGAGCATGATTCTTATGAAGGACAGTGTTTTATCTCGGGGCGAGATAGTCAAGGTCTTAAAGATGAAAGAATAATATTCTACCCTCCTTCCTCACCGGACCTAAACCCTTAAACAAGAGGAAGGAAAACAGTCCAGCAGTTGTTGCTGCGGCACAAGAAGATGATGGTAATTAAAAGAAAGGGGGTCACGGATTTACCTGACATGTTCAGTTGTTTAATATTTCTCATTTTAACCAATGAAAATTAACTTTGTTTTTCACAGATATTTTCCTAAGAAACCCAAAGCTGTGCTTTTTTGTTTTTTTTGTTTTTTTAAATATTCAGGGTGAAATTTTGCATTGACCGAGAGCACTGTTGTTGTTCAATGATTAAATCACATTATAATTGTTTGCACAGGATTCAGTCTATTTAGGTTTATTCAGAGAGTTGGACCACCGTGTACATTTTTTACACTGCAGTGATTGTGGACTGGACATATTTGAATATAGAGTAAAACTACTTGGATTACAGACCAGCTGGCCGTCGATGGAGGAACCTTGGCTTTACTCCCATGATGCCATGGGGATGTCTACCTTCTTCTCTGAGTGTGGAAGGTCTCTCTCTCTCTCTCTCTTGCTCTCTCTCTCTTCTTGCAGGGAGCAGCAGGGTGGCTGCAAGGAATGGGACATAGGGTCAGGGGTATATTTGCCCCCCCCTTCATCCGTTGTGCCCCCTCTAAGTCCTAATCACCAGTGCTTTTCCTGCCCCGCTCAAATGCCGCCGCCGCCGCTACCGCCTCCCCTCCTCTCCTCTCTCTATCAGTGCACAGACAGATAGCCTGGGAGGAGGGGAGGAGGGCGTAGGGGGGGAGGGCGTAGAGGGTCACGGCCTCGGCGGCGCAGTCACTTGGCCAGAGAGTGTTTGTGTGTTTTGTGTGCTCCATGTGTGGGCGCGCGCGTGTGTGTGTGTGTTTTTTTGCGTGAGATTATGCATGTGTATCTTTGCACCTCTTCCCCCTTTTGTGCAGCGGAGAGAGTTTTCTTCCTCTAATATTCGGACAGACACGGCAAAATGTTGTTTTGGAAGAATGTCCGTGTGCGAATATACTCTGTATGTGTGTGTGTGTGTGTGTGTGTGTGTGTGTGTGTGTGTGTGTGTGTGGCCATGTGGAGAAAGAGAGGGAGAGTGTGGGCGTTGAAGAGGCAAAGGTCAAGGTTTGAGAGGTTCACTTGGCTAAGGTTTGTTCCCTCGAAGCCTCTGCCAGCCAAACGTGTTAACAGCGAGGCTGTCGATGCAAACGCTATCTGCCTAACAACCCGCTATAGGAGCACAGGTTTTGGAAAACACACTAAATATATGGCTTATATAACGTTTTACTAGTGCAGGCGTGCGTGAGGAGGAAGAGAGTAAATATATACATTAGCTAATTAATCATATTATTAAAGCAGTTCGTGGAGACGTCCGACCAGAAACTAAGAACACATTTCTGGGCCGTGCTAAGCCAAGTACTTTGTACCCGCTAATAACTGCCCATCAATCTTTTTGTCGTGATATAATACAGCCTGTCACTTGCGCTTGTTAAGAAAACATTAGCATTCTGTATTGTAACATTATCAGGCTGCTTCTGCTGCGGGCCCTCACCATGCTTCAGCTTTAGGAGTTTTAACTGACGAGGGCGGCGGGCCAAGCTAAACGAGTTATGCTCTTAAGTTTACCGAATGTGGATATCCCAGGAGGGTTTTCACAAAGTGGAGGGGCTTTACTTTTGTTGGAAGGTTCCATTGTTATGACATTTTTGACCCTGTTCCTGATTAGTCTCTTAAGGGTTTGAAATTTGGAGAAGTTTCAGCTCTTTTTTTTTTTTTTTTTTTCATGGCGCAAAACTTTTGGCTTTTGGCCTGGCCGACACCGAAACCTTCAGGCGGAGAAGATGGTGTTTCAACCACATCCTTACAACAAACAATATCGCTTGCGTGGAGGTTAAGCGTAGTCCTGTACTCTTCATAGCCTCCATAAATCACAATTTAGATGCAGGCACAAGCGAAAGGGGGTCAAGGGGAGGCTTGTTTTTGGGGCTGCATGCATCGACTCAGATTTTCCGAAGTGGAACAGAGATGTCACTCACAGCAACGGGTGTCAAGTGAAGTGCTCTCCAAGCAAACTCGTATGCGTCGCGGCTGAGTCATCAAAGAAAGCACTGATGGGGAGGATTATTCAAAAATAAATCAACTCAAATTTGCTTTTTTTTTTGCGTGTTACGATTAGCCGCTTCTTTGATGTGTCACATTTGCCTTTGGTTTCATTGCGAGATGATTTACAAACGTGCCTGCAAAAGCAGAGCTGCGTGTTTAAACAAATAATCTAGATTAAATGCTGAGTCATCCAGGGAGGATCCCATGAATGTCCACTAATAACAGCTTGTCAAAAAAAAAAAAGGGATTCAAGCATGAATTAAAGTTTCGGTGACTGTCTCCACTTTACTCAACATTTACTCTTGAGAAACTGGGTTCATGTATGATAAACTATACAGTCCCCACGAAGCTTTTGAGGGATTGGAGAAGATAACACATTTGCTCCTTTCTCTCACGTAACCCTTGGAATCAGTAAACTTTGAGAGTCTTGTCTGGCAGCTCTCGTAATTCCCCAGTGCTCCCAATTTTGTAAAAGAAAAAAATTGCTTGACTTCAGTGCATTTTATTTTACATTAAATGGTAAATGGATTTCACTTACTGTGTGTAGTAGTTATCCACCAATGGAGGCAAGGGCCATGCATGGCGGTCCGTCTCACCGGAAAAGTGTTGCGGTGACACAGCAACGTTTGGAAAACAATGTCCCTTTACATGGAAATATGTCGGGCCACTAGTGGGTGCTGTTGTCATGAATCCACACACGCAGAGAATGAAACCCTATAAACATTAACAATGGCGCGCAAACAGACACTCGTATGGACAGATGACAGACTTTAATTGTAATTCTAGCCTGACTCTGAACTATAAAAGCCCCATAAGAATATGGAATGGGAGTCACGGCCCTCTGGAGGCCGCCATTGTTGTTATTACTGTCCATCTACTCACGCACCTGCAGTAGAGCTATTTACTACGGCCGTGGCACACAGGCTCACTAGCAGCATTTTAAAAATGTTTTGGTTTTGTCTTATTTACAGATGGTTTTTGTTCCACTTTTGGGAGCCATTTTGAAAATGTTCAGTAGCTCCGCCTCCCGTTGTCGTGGAAATGGACACCCTTAACGCAATGGAAGTTTTCATTTTCACTTGAAAACATAGTGTATTCATTCTTAACAAACAGAATCCATTCGCTTGTCCATCTTCTTCTTCTACTCAACCCAGTCGCTGCACCATTTGAACTTGGACACTTCCCAAATTCACCCCAAAAAAATCATGACCGGTTTTAGCCTTCCCATTTATTTCTTGGCAGAGTTTAATCTTCCCTTGTTACCTTAAGAGAAGAAAACAAAGACGCTAAACAGGCTGTCTTCGAGACAGGAACTAATCGTCCAAATGGATACTCCCGAGATTAGTTAAGCTTCAGGAAAACTTCAAAAGGAGGCAAAAGTGAACAAAACCTCCACTTGAGTAGGATAGAAAGACATTTGTGACACGCATGATGTGTTTACACATCATGCCATGACAGTATGATGACCTTGACTAAAGCTTGCAAGTATGACCGTCACAGTTTGTTAAAGCAAACTTAAGAACAACTCTCTTTAATTTAAAGGACAAAGCTTATCTACATGATGACCTTACCAGGCCCCTGTGGTGTTATTACCACGTGTTTCATATGTAGACAAGCAATGATTATGGTTAAATGGCATAAACTGTGGGATTTCACTTCATTTCATCATATTGACATGCATCGATTCCGAAAAGATTTCCGTCCGACAATGTCAGGTTTTCCAGGTGACAATTACCGAGCAGAAATAAAAGCGTCGAGCTGCTCTTCGACTTTCCATAACATAATGCGTTCGACATATCTTCAGAGCTCTGCTTTTTTAATCAAACTTCAGTGCCCCGAGGCAAAGGCTGATTTAAAAAGACGGCGACAAGAAACAAAGCCAAGCCTGCCCAGACCGAGGATCGTATAATGTTTTATGAAAAGGCTTCCCTCTCGTGAAAATAAGATTTAAATGTGCTGCGCTCAATCCTCCATAAGACGATCTCTAAAGTGCTTTGGTTGCAAAGCTGACATGTTTCCTCAGGTAAACAGTGGACACCTTCCGTTTATTGTTTGTGTGTTTCTGTATTCATTGTCACAGCCATTGCACTAATAGATTTATGACTCCTTATGATGGTGTCACGCTTGCGAGAGCTCCTAATCAAGCTCTTATTCCAACGGGACGGATGTGGGTGAAAGAATAAAGAAACCACGCACACTGTGGGTTGATTGCTCTTCATTATAAATCGGGGGTTGCTATCAAGTTATCAGACAAACAGCGGATCATAGAAGCTTTCATTAAAGCCACAAGATTCGGTTTCTTAGGGCCGATGCTACAGAGCCAGTTTAAATCAGGCATATCACGTTGCTTTTTTTTTTTTTCTTTTCTTTTTTTTTTCCACCCAATGTCATATACAGGCTGCGTCAGAGCTGCCAGATAGCGTGCCTCTGTAGTTCTCACCCCACACATGTGAACTCGTCGTGAACCGCCCAGCTCCAGGAAAGGGGAAATGTCGCTTTCCTCATGCCTCTGATTTCGCCTCGATTTTAAAACAAGAGCCTCTGCAAAACAGACGCTTTACCGCCCCCTGACAGTTGGCAAACTTATCACCCCCTGTCATTATTTTGCAGCAGCGGTCAGACTCTGTGAGGAAGACGTCCCAGAGACCTGGGGAACCTGACTGTCGCGTGATGAAAGTAGGAGGCGTTGAATGGCGTGAAGGCGTGGCCCCCGCTCGGACTCGCTGTCCCTTCTATTTGTCAAACTGTCTGCCCTTGTCCAACCCCTGGGTTTTCCCGTGTGGCCCGGCAGAAAGAAAGACAGATGGACGTAACGGACGGAGGGACAGACACGGACGCCCTTCTCCAACCGTGAACTCAGACTCACACCAGCCCGGGCTCCGTTCATTTGTGATTTGTCACTCTTGTGACGTCCGCCGAGGGACTACGATATGATCAAGCGGCTCAGGCTTGAAATGATGGGTTTGTTTACTGCAGTAAATCGACTGGTACCGCGTGCCAAGTCCTGCTTTTCCTGTCTCTGTCTGGCACACCCCCCCCCCGAATCCTTTGCGTCCACATTTCTCAGTCCCGACTTGTCTGCTCGCCAAGCGTCACATCTGACCCAGTGTCTCGCGACCTACCTTCCTCCGCCGGTCGCCGCCTCTCACTTTGACTCAGCCTCAGCTCATTTCAGGAAGTTTGGCCGCCCTCTGCCTGTATCAAATGACTTTGAGTCAAATAGCTGCTAATCAGGAAACTGAAACTGCACTTCCTTAATTGGTTGGCTTTCTCACCCGTTTTATTTTCACTCTTCAAATGGACAGATAGTAATCATTTCCCTCCTGTATATCCCCTATTTAAAAAAAAACAAAACAACGAGAGCCGGTACTTCATGATAAGCTGGATGTTGAGAATCAGCCCGACGACAGAACAAAACTGGGTAATTTCACAGTTTCAGCTCAGCACTCGCAGGCCGAATCTACACCGAGACAACACAGATGGTACGATGAATCAGTGACTGGCATTTCCACATGGGGACGAGGATTTCTTTCTCTCAGTCTCAAGCTTTTCTTTCATTCCGAGCCACGAGCTTAAGCAGTCAAGTGAGTGGATTTATAGACCTGAGGTCTTACAGCTTAGTCATGATTGCTTGAATTGGCTCTGCCTCCTTTCTAAATAAATGGTTTTATACCCCTAATGAGAGAACGGGACATGAGGGGACGATTGAGATGATGAGGAAAAATGAAGTAAAAAAAAAAAAGAAATCAGAAGCAAGGGAGACAGAGAAGAAAGGTGAAAATGACAAGAAAAGCCTTGAGGAAGCTTTAAATCACATTTGTGAGTGGTCCTTTGAGCATGTTACGTTTTACAAGAGCCAAAAAAATAGGTCAAAGTAAGTTCAGCTATTAAATTGATAATAGACTCCTTTTCAATTTTACTCAAAAAGTCTTTATATTTGTGTAGACTTTCTTTTTCTTTTCTTTTTTTTTTACTGTGTTCAGCTGTAAAACATTTGAGGAAACTTTATGCTTCCCCATTCAACTCGGAGTGTAACTGGAGGTTCTCCGCCGACTATAAAAAAAAAGAGAGAGAGAGAGAGGGAAAGGAAAAATGGTTGAGGGCAGGATGAGGTCCTCGTCTGTGCGTCTTCATCGTGCGGGCCGGAGGCCAGGCACACTCTCATGCAAAACCTCATCTCTGCAACCGTTTTCTCTTCCTTTTTTTTTTCTCTCTCTTTTTTTCTTTCTGGCAGAACAATGAAGATCCCTAAAAAAAAATGACATAGGCGGGTTCTGGTTATAGATGTGGGCTGAGCCGTTCGTTTAGCTTAGAGAGAGCCAGAAAACACAACCGCCTCAGAAAAACAGATCACCTGCGTATGTTGAAGCAGGGAGGAAAGTGGTTCTGATTGTAACCGAAGCCTCGTGTCGGTGACACAACATTTTCAAGTTAAAATGAAAACTTTTCACTTTTTGATAAAGCTCTGTCTCCATGTAAACGCGGGAAAACACAACTTTTTGATAACGCTGCTGCTGTCTGTCTATTGTATTGTTTTCTGCGTGTGCTTTGTGTGCAATCAATGGCAGCCACGAGTGTACTTCGGTTTTTTTGGGGCATTTCTGCCGTTTCTGCGTAAACAGACATCGTTGCTGTGTAAACGTGAACATTTTCTGAAACTAAAATCCAAAAAGATGGGTTCTCATTTAAAACGGCTGCGTAAATCAGGCACTAAGCCCCGTTTACATGATACAAAGATACAATGTTTTATTGTTACTGTTATTGTTTACAAAGCTTGAAAAAAAGCTTTCTCTTTTATTAATCCATTTAACACATGTGCAATCACATTTGCACACCAATGTACCTATAGCCATATACTCACATACATACCCATATAAAAACCCCTTGATAATATAGACAATCAAATATATTTAGACAAACTCGATCATTTATATTCAGCTGCTAATAATATTTGAACTAATATTTAGGCAAAAGCAAACAATTGAACATTATCAATACTCGAGTATCTAATAGAAAAAGTTGGTTCAAAAACACGTCCTAAAATAATAATAACCATAACAATAATAACCATATGGTTTTAAGCACTTTTAAATGGTTGGTAAATAGTCCAAATAATTTGAATGCATGCATGACTATGTGTGTTTACTAAAAGTATGTGATCATAATACAGAAAACATTTTGGTGTGCATTTTTTATGTTCTTATGATTTCAGTGGTAATAAACTCTGCCTTACAGCGCATTCAGCTCACCAATTAATATATTATTTCACGTTTGCGAAAGATGAGACAGAAACTGCTCTCCCGTCTCGAATGAAAATAGGCATATTTTCTACTGTGTTGAAGGACTTCGATAATCCCAGACCAACAATTCCCGTAAAAAGAAGAAAGCTTGTGGTTTAAAATAGTTTATTTTCAAAAAAAAAATCAATTCTCATTTAAACATAGCAACAATTCTGCCTGTTATTCCTTTTGTGTTTGTCCTTTTTTTTTTTTTATTCATCCAACAGCCACTTCTTTTCCACACTAAATAGCCACGGGGCAGATCACACACACAACAACAAACGAAAGCATTGACTTGCCGTCAGTGTGGTCTCTGAAGGCTTCATTTTTTTTCTTTTTTCTTTGAAGTTGGAAAACCTCCCACCAGAAGTCACTTGTTAGGTGAACAAAGATGCCAAACAGATTTAAATGAAGGCTGCAGAGACAACAACACACACAAGGGGAAAGAGACCTACATGGAGGTTTATGGCTTCCCGACCCCTCCCAGATAAACAAGAATGGCCTGATCTGTTTGTTGTGGGGTTGATGTAACACACACAAACTTTTGGAAATAGCACTCGAGTTGGAAGAGAAATCGAAGTGAACAGGAAAGGCTAATAAAGCCTATGCCACATTTCCAAGCATGATTACTCTAAATAATAGCCTCCCTTGTATTTTGGACTGGGGTTTGGTGTGGCGGCTGGTCATGGGACTCCCCAATGTGATGGCAATTCACTAATCTGCCCTGTATGGCCCATTCACATGTGTTCACACCATTGTTTCCACATTCTAAACAGGGATTGCAATGTTCCCGCAGGGAATTGTAAATTTGGTGTGTAGAATCCCTCCATTAATTCTTACTCTTATTACAAACAATCAGTGACTCCTCGCAGCATCAACACCTCATGCTTGCTGTCGGTTGTCTTTTGGAAAACACACAGTGTCGAAGACAACAGGCGAAGTGAAGTCCGTTGGGACAGGGAGCCACCAGCTCTTTCTGAGTATCTAAAAACCAGTCATCACGTGGCCACAAATAGCAAAATATGGTACATTCCGCCCAATCAACGGTCGCGTTGAACAGATGGATTGAGCAACAAGCAAACCGAGGTGAGTCAATAAATAAAAAGATTATTCTTCAAGTGACAATAAAATATTTTGGGGTCTTTTTCTGGGCCACACAGTACCGTGTGTTGTGATTAGCACTCTCACCTCACAGTGAAAAAAATACCCGGCTCAAATACAGCCTTGTTCACATGTTCTCCACATATTATTTCGGTTTCCTTCCACAGTCCAAATACATGTATTTCAGGTTAACGGATGACTGTAATGGACTGATGACAGGAACATAATCTATCCTGCCTTCGGTCATAGTTAAATCAGATCTGAGTTAAGTCAGGTTAAGTGTGACATTGACGTTGGAGGTTTGTGCCAGTGGCCAAAATATTTAAGAAATCAAATGGTAAATGGTCTAGATTTATATAGCGCCTTCTAACCACACTGAGTGCAGTCCCAAAGCGCTTTACATATCAGTCATTCACCCATTCACGCTCACATTCACACACCAATGGGACAGAGCTGCCATGCAAGGCGCTAGTCGACCACTGGGAGCAATTTAGGGTTCAGTGTCTTGCCCAAGGACACTTTGACACATAGACCAGTGTAGACTGGGATCGAACTTCCGACCTCTCACTCCGAAAGACGACCACTCTACCACCTGAGCTACGGTCGCCCCAACAACAACATCTACTTATATATAAAAAGGTAACTGTGCTTTTTAAATACCATATAGATAATATTGAGTATTCAAGATTGGGCAAATGAGAAGAATTTAGCTTTTTTTCTACACCCCTAAAACTGTTAGCTAGCTTAAGTCCTTGTAAATAAGATTAGAAGTTGCATTAATTTGAGTTTGTTTTTGTTTGTTCAATAAGATCCTTCAACAAACAAAATGTTGACAATATACATGAGCACAACTCTGAATCGGTCTCCCCCCCCCCCCCCCGAGTGTGTTTTAAAAGGTAAAATACCCCTTTGTGTGTGATTTGCAGCAATGTTTGTCAGTCCTGGTGCTAGACTTTTATATTGATAGTGTTAATGAGACTCTAAATCAGGGGGTCATCAACCTTGGGAACCTTTCAGCGACTTCAAGGGTGCAGAGTAAAACAATGGGCTACAAGTTAAAAACTCCTTAATTAGAGCTTTAAATCGTGTTTGTATTGAACACTGTGCAGGTCATCAGGTGCCCTCAGCTTATTTACACAACAGGATAATATTTCATAAACAACAATTTTGTCGCTTAAAAAAAAATTCTTATTGCTACAAAGGAGCCGACCATAGATTAATATATCAAATGATGGGCATATATAGTAAAAAGTAGTTTTTAAACTACATTACATGGTGAAAAATTTATAGAAATATGAACTTGGGAAAAAAAAACATACAAATTGATATGCAAGTACTATTTAATTACAGAAATTTGAGTAATTGTGACAATATAGAGTCAGAAGTGACACATTTGTATATTAGTAGGATATAGTATTGTATGTGTAATGCTGCTTCCAGGCACATGCAGTTTGAAAATATCAGAAGTATCAGGCTCAGGAGGATCAACTGGAGAGCATAGGGAGATATATATAAATATATACTACATTCGATTAAAAAGTATATGTAAACACACAAGTAGTAACTGTTATTTAAAACACATTTTCTGTTATTTTTCACTGAAGTCATGAAGTGCCTCTCCCCTACACTTTAATAACATTATCTGGAGGTAATTACAAACAGATGTTCATGCTGAAAACTGCAGAGATGCCATAAAGAGACAGGATGCAAAGTGTGTGTCTGCGTGTGAGAGCATGGGAAAACCGAGTTTCCTCGCCACCAGCGGTTTTTCCCCCCCTCCTTCAAACCGATAGGTGCTGTAATTTATTACCCGGTAAACACGTGGGAATAGTATTTCAGCGCCACAAGATAAACAACTACTCCGCTCTGCTGCAAATCTCGCGATAGGAGACGCTCCCTCTGTGCTCGCCTATTGTGAGAGTTTTCCAACTCTCGCGCGATCTTGGAAGTTTCCCACGCCTGTTGTTGTGGCGTCTGCCCTTTTCGCTCACTCTCTCTCTCTCTCTCTCCTCCCCTCTCTCTCTCTCTCCCCTTTTCTCTCTGTCTTCCTCACCCACCCCCTTTCTACCCGTCTCCCTCGTCCCTACACCTCCAGTCTGCTTCTGTTGTCTCGGCGGATTGTTGGGCTGCTGGGGAGAGAAAGGATATCGCGAGTATTGGAGTTTTGGTGAGAGTTTGTGGAAGATGGCGCCTGTTGTGACAGGGTGAGTCTGAGATTCTGGGGCTGGCTGCTGGGGGAGTGGAGTTGTGAAGAATCCCAAGTTATTGCCTTGAAATGTCTTCATTTTAACGCGCGTGGTGACGCGTGGTAACGGCGCAGGCTTTGGGCCACTTGTTTACTCGCGGCAGGTCTTTTTTTTCTTCTTTGTCTCAGTGCGCGTGTGTGTGTGTGTGTTTTTCCCCCCCTCTTCCTCCGGTGAACGTTACTTGCGCGAGCTGACTGTTGCTGCGGTGTTTCGCGAGCTAGCCCCAGCTAAGGCGATACTTCACCCCCGGTGGTCTTTTTCTCCCAGACAACGAGCGAGCTGTTAGCTTCCAGGCTAGCACCGGCGAACCAAACACAAACACACAGCACGTTTTGAACATTTAGTTTTATTATTATTATTGTTTTTTTTTTTTATTGGTTTTTTTTACCTGCCATGGCTTCCCCCCCTGGAAAGCGCTCGCGCGATTCCTAGATGTTACGATTGTTTTTTCGAAAACGTGCTTCCTCAGTTAGCCGGGCGGCACGTTCACCCGACTGGATGTCCGATAATGGACGTCAAGCTAGCGGCGTTTGACTGAAACACGTTGCGGGCTTTGTAAACCAATATGTGCCGCTTTGTTTAGTTTTTTTGTTTGTTTGTTTTTGTGCTCTTGTTTGTAAATATTCAAGCTTGAAGAAGCCGCCCGCACGGGACTTGAATGGCGTGCACGTTTATTACTTTGCGAGCAGAGCTGGAAAACACTTTTTACTCCACAAACAACGATCTTGCGTGTGAAGAAAAGCTCCTTTATTTATAGTGTTTATTTATGTAGAGTGCACCTGAGGACGGAATTCACCCCAACACTCTCAGCCATGTGTGTTTAACCCTATAACCACTGAGAATGACACAAATATTGCCGGATTCACAAAAAGCATGAGTCCATATACAGCTGTCACGATATAATAATGCAATGTTGGTATAATTGCAGTCAAATGTGCTGCAAGTGTCCCAGAAGCATTAATATACACGTAGATTGAAATCAGCATTTGTGTTTTATGTGTTATTACTGTTCAGTAGACTTGTTTTTATTGTTTTTTTTGCCCCTGCATGACATAAATATTTTAGCAACGTCTGACAAGAATTCCCTGTTGAAAACTCTCAATACGATATGTTAGGCATCTGTACTGTCTGTACAAGGAGCGCAACCTGGCAGCTTTAAATTCATTTTTCCAATTTGCCTCAAATTGTTTTGTTTGCATGCACTGCTGACAGGCATATACAGCATTACACAATTTAGTCTAGGACCATAGTCAAAATGTAATCGTTATTGTCTATAACCCTAACAAATCAATGATTTATATTGTAGTGGGTGTCATTTGATTTGAGCTGTGCTATAGTGACAATAATTTTATAAAAATGCAATAACCCAACACTGTTGGATGTGCTCAATACAGACTAGGATTGTGGGGTTGCTGAAACCAGCTGACGGTGTTAAATGCAGGGTCCACCCCTGGACACGTTGTCCAGCCATCTCAAGACAACGAGGAAAACCTGTAATCATTTAATTCCCCACATTTACCTAATTCACAAACGCCAATTTGAATTCTCGTAAAACGGTAACACAGTTTTAACAATGTGGATGGCATCCAAAAGATAAATCTACCAATTAACACCCTGCCATATGTCCCATAACCCTGTAGCCTCTGAAATGATCTAATCTCCTAATTAGCCCAATCAATTCCTGTAGTTTGCCATGAGACATCCAGTGTAATGACTGACTGTTGCTGTGGCCAAGAATGAAAACGTCTTCCTCTATGGGTTTCAAAGGCAAGATAAGCAGCTCCCTTAACACCAAACCATGAAACACTTTTTTGTGAGGGTCAACAATTTATTTTTTCTCCAAGATCTCCAAGACCATCACATTTTCTCAGTTTAAAACAGTCCCATTACACTTAGAGTGCATTTAGTAATTGCTGCTCAATTGTACATCTCGTGCAACGTGAGTCAGCCGAGGCTTTTAATGGCACATTTGACTTATTTAACATTTTCAACCTGTCCACTAGATTGATGGAGGCTGTCAAGGATGTATATCATTTCCGAGCCGAGTGGCGCTGCTTTGTTTTTCTCAGGTCATTACTCATCAGCAATGTGGCGATGCTATTTAGCATGAACGGGGTTGTAGTCTGGACCTGGTGCCGTGCTCAGATTTGGCTTTTCTGTTGTGTAGTACACCACGATTTGAATTATTTCCCTGCACATTAGCAGGCACAGACACAAGCCTGTTTTTTTTTTTTTTGCACTGTCGAGGCAATAATCCCCACAGACAGCTCAGTGGGTGACAGACATTTGCAGAGCTCGTTGGAGGTTTGTGTGTGTGTGTGTGTGTGTGTGTGTGTGTGTGTGTGTGTGTGTGTGTGTGTGTGTGTGTGTGTGTGTGTGTGTGTGTGTGTGTGTGTGTGTGTGTGTGTGTGTGTGTGTGTGTGTGTGTGTGTGTGTGCTGGTAGGAAAAGGGGAGGGGTTGGTTTTGCCGTGCATGTTCATTTGGGGCTTTCCAGCAGACCTGAACGGATTTCAGTTGGGGTGGGGGTGCAGTGGGAGGGAGGGAGGGAGGAGGAGGAGGAGGAGGCAGAGGGAGGGAGGGAGCAAGCAAGAGGGCAGGCGGGTCAGGTCTGGGTGGCTGGCCACCTGTCCAGATGATATCTGCGGATTCATGTGTGTTTTTCTGCATGTGTGGACGAGGGGGTGGGGTCAGTGAGGGAGAGGACGAGGGACGGACGGGTGCGTGCCGGGGCGAGGGAGGTTTAACAGAAAATTAAAGTGCCATAAGGGTCTTTTTTAGACCTTGTTCACAGTAACGGTTGGAGGCATCAGAGAGCATAAACACAGCCTGATGCCCCCACATACTGCGTGGATGGTTCTTGCATTACACAGGGAGGGGCTCTGCAACCACAGGCTTGTTAATGCTATTATTTCTCTCTTCTAGAGTATTACAGAAGAGCTGCAGCTTGTTTTTTTTTTTTTTGTCTTTACACCGACCCCCCTGTTGTGACTTTTAGTTGAAAGCTGAATACTTGAGCAGTTTTTTTTTTTAATAGACTGTTGTTTTTTGATATTGTCAATTGTGTGTTATTTCAGCCACGTCTTGTTTCGTACTCCCAAAACAATTTGTCACAAACAAAAAGAGGCTCATTAATGTTGTGCTTTGTGTCTCCACGTCATTATTACGGTTTGATACTGGTTTGGAGTACTACAGGTTGTAGTTGCTAATTATTCAAACAATTGGCAGTGAATGGGTGAGTTTATGCCTCCGGGGTGCGTCGCTGATTCTATTCAGTGTTCAAGTCCAGTCTTTGCCAAAGAGCTATAGCCTTGTTGTCTCATACAAAATCTCTATTCCAGGTTTCAAACGCTTGCTCCCTGTAGGCTTGACAGGTGGTCGAGGAGAGTTTGTCGTGTGCTCTTTCACACAAGAAGAGAAGCTGTAGTTTGACTGAATACACAGAACTACGACTTGTTCAATTGCCAATGTCAGGATGGCTTGTTCCTGTCATTTGCATTAATTCACATTGCGAAATTCATTTGAACCAAACCCAGACTAAAGCTTTTATATCAGCTCCGTGTATTTTTGTATTTCTGTTTTTTTTATTTTTGATAAACTGGTATTTCTGAGCATTAGGTTAGAGACACCAATTAGTTAACCAATTAGAGGAAGTTTTTATTGTTTTTTTAATTGTATCACTGAATATAACCAACATGCCTTTGGTACACAGGCCATATTTCCTTTTTCATCAAACTCAATCAACGAAAATATCATGATAGCTCAAAACATCATGAAAATGACTTGTTTTGCAATATGAAATAGCATCAATTCTCCTGTTCCTCAGCCCCACGCCTCCTTAGTTACTGTTCTTATCTTTGACAGGCCGTTGCAACTGACTGCATGTTTACATGGTAGCTTTAAACCCCATTGCTCATCCTTTCGAGGTACCTCGTACCGCTATTGCATGTGCCCCATTTTGCCATTTCTATATCTCAAACGACTTGAATAGTCCAGAAAACAACAAAAGCGTCACCAGCTCTAATGCTTATCTACAGAGCTGCGAATGTTTGTCAAAGTTGGCAGTTGGTAGTTGAATGCTATTGCATAATATGCATTCATATGGATAAAACCAGACCCCGTGTCAATTGAAGATGAGCTGGCATCAAACGGCTCGTCTGGCTGTTGTTCAATTAGTAGCGTTGGTCATCTTGCACAGTGTGAACGCTGCTGGATTGATCCGCCATACTGCCCTGCCTCGACGACAAAGTGTCCTTGGGCAAGACACTGAAGCTCTATGTTGTTCACAGTAGGGGGGGCGAGCACCTTGCATGGCAGCTGTCGCCACGGCGTGTAATTGTGTACGCGAATGGACGCATGTGATTTACAGTGGTAAGCGCTTGCGTTGCACTGTTAATCACATGCCCTGCTTTATACAATTGAAGTCCATTTATTACTCACTGTCTTGTCAGTGAAGCTTTGGGTTGATTAACCTTTTCGCTTTATTTGAGGAAGACCTGCAATTATTCAATTTGCTCATTATGTCGAGCGATGAAAACATGTCAGAGGATAGCAAATTATCAAAAGTAATTGAGATGACAAAAATATAAAGGCTCGGGTCTGATCAACATCCTTCAAATGGGCAGAAAAACTATAAATAGGTGGGGTTGATTCCTTTCTTTTTTTTTTTTTTTTTTGTAATTGTGTTCTTTGCTTCTGGCCAGAGACGCTGGTTGTGATAGCTGAAAGAGCAGCACTGTTCACCTGGGATGATAAAAGCATGAATCACTTATTTCAACACTGCTCTCTGCCTTTGCGTGTGCCCCTGGGGGACGGGATTCCATTTAGCTCACCCTCCCCTCTGTCCCTCTGCCAAAAAAAAAAAAAAAAAAAAGGGAAAGAAGAAGGATGAAGCCTCTGAGGCCAAAAGCCAAACATTTCTGTGCTGCGTAACAATACCACAGAGCCTTTCTTTCAGACACGAACCTGTGTTAGCACGAGTGTGCGGTTTGCGATCCGGGGCCGCGTTGTCCCGATGTGTGTGTGTGTGTGTGCAGGCATATGGGGGAAACCGCGAGTGTACCTAGACATAAAAGTTGCAGTGTGTGTGCGTGTCCATTCCCCCTTGGGTCCTCTCCTCTTCCTCGCTTCCTTTTTATAAAAGGGAGAGATTCAGAGAGAGCAGCAGATGTCGAAGCGCTGACCTTTATGGTGGCAAAGGCTCAGGCGGGAGTTAAAAGACATGCCGACTCACCCCCCCCCCAACCCCACCCACCCACCCACCCCTCAAAGAGGCAGCCCAACACACACACACACACACACACACACACACACACACACACGGATCGCTCTGCTACCTTGGCTGGATAGGTTAACGAGGTAGACGATACAAGCTACCCGATCTGTGTGTCACCTCGGTATCCTGCAGCCTCCAAAGCTGCCCTCGATCCACCCAGAGCTGTGAAAATCTTCAAAGTGTGTGGCATGTGGGGGTTACAAGCCAAAGAAGGGGTGGGGGGGGTGTACAGAAGTCACAGGCAAAGCACCAAAGAAAATGTGCCACTGCCAGACATCTTTAGGGGGATTTATTCTTGTGCGTACAGTAGCCTATTGTTTTGGAAGTTCATGCATATCCATTACTTCACATGATTGAAATATCCCCCAGAGCCCATAGTTCCATTCAGGGTTCCGATTCAACTTGTTTGGTCGAGTGACGATGGGCCTCTCCAAGCACCACACACCCTGGCTGACTCGGTGTCTTCGTTCTCTCGTTTCTGCGTTCGGGGCTGCTTGTGTCTGTCTCTCTCTGGGGGGAACAACCACAGGAGACACCCAAGGGGATAGAAATGCAAATTTTTTCTGCGTAATTTGGTTTGGACGGCCGCCAGCTTTGCACTCCTGCTTGGTTCTCCGCCACCTGCTTAAGTGTTACAAACCAGATTTACCAACATAGTTCCTGCACTGTAAAAAAAAAAAAAAGACAACACAAGGTCAATCAGTGAGCAATGGGAACGTTTTGGCTTAGTTTTGAATTACGGCAGTGGCTAATGATGTTGTGCAGTGTTTTGAGTGTTTGAATGACCTTTTTTTGAGCGTTTTTAAGTGCATAAGTACATATATGAACATAAGCATGATTGCATTCATTCAACTTTTGTACTTATCAGTGATATTTAAAAAATAATTGTTCTGTTCATCAAAAGCGAAGGTGGTTTTGCGAAATATGACAGTAGGCTGGTGTGGTTTAGTGAAATGTGGTTTAATTTTGTGGCTGCTTTTCATGTAAAAAAAATCATGTGTCGTAAGAAGGAAGTAAACTTACAAATCCCAATGATGATGACTGGTACGAATAAAAAAAAAAGTCGTAGGACTGTCGGAGAGCTATGACGGGGCTTTTTTAAAGTTAGTTAATTAGATATTTGCTTAAAGTCTTGAATTCCCCTTTAGAATTTGTACACACCTCCCTCTCGTTCAAAACACAGTGACCCTTTTCATTGATATTGCGTTTGGGTGAGCGCGATCACTTAAAGGTGCAAGGTCAGGGAAAGTCAAAACCCACAGTCTGATGGAGGGGTAGAATTTCTCATACAAACCCACAAGCAGGAAGGCCATTTATTTACTTGCGAAAGGCTTGGAATGTATTGGTGTGAGCTCATAGTTCTCCTCTCGGGTTCTTCCAAAACTCTCGCCGCCGTGTTTCAGCCGAGATGGAACGGAACATTCTGAGTGTGGTTTTGAAAACAGCCGTGGCGTCATGTTTGATAGAGGCCCAAGTCCTCCTCGGTGTTGTTGTTGGCCTGCGCTTCCTTGCTTAGCTAAGACAAGAGAGACGGAAAGCGAACGAGAGGCGAATGTGACAGGCGGTGGAAATCGCGTACCGCCGTGCCGACTCTCGTTGTGGGGCCACTCTTTTGTCTTTCACACATCCACCGTCCACGTCCAAGAGAATTTCCTCAGACCCGCAGTTCGCCTTTTCCCTTCCTCTGTTCCTTTTGCCGCTTGTCGTGATTACAGCTTCACCAGGGGAGATGTGGTTTCTACCGTGTCAGCACTTTTGCCCCCCGCTGTCCTTTCACACTCAGGATGTTTCATTCAGAAAACATCAGCTCATTCCCCCCGTCTGGCCGGCTGTTTGCTTTCACGCCGCTTCAGTGAGCAAACGCGCACCTATTTCCTATGTCGGAGCCGATGAAATTGAGAGGAAACGATATTAACACTGGAACTCTTTCGTGTTTGTTCCTGAAAGAGCGGAATGTGATGGCAAAGAGAGAGAGAGAAAAAAACTACTTTATTCTGTGAGTTCAGATAACTGCATTAGCTTGTCAATGGCGACCGCGCCGGCTCAGAGGCATTGTTCAGAGAGCCTCGTCTGATCTGTGACCGCCGCACCGAGCCGCCTCATCCATCCAGAGGAAGGTTACAAACATACACAGGATCTCCCGCGTTGGGAAAGCCCCCGACGACACCACCTCCCACAGCTGGAAGCAACCGCCACTATTACTGTATTAGATAAGAGGGGAGCGGCGCGCTGTAACCTCGTCGGGAGTACGGCTCTCACAAACGAGCCACTGCCCTTGGGCCTGCTGGTGGCATCATATAAGGGCAGCGGACAGCCACACAGCCCTCTGGGTGAATAGCCCCCGCCTCTGATGAAAACACTCTTCTTGGTGTTGATTGATCCCTCCAAGCCCTTCAATTGACATTTCACGACACTGCCGTATTGACTTTTGTAGATCTGAGCATGGCAGTGCAGGATCGGAAAATAGGGTTTTGTTTGTTTTGGTGGTATAACTTTGACAACCAAATTGCCAGCACATAATCAGCTACTATATTAGTGGCATATCGCCCCTTTCTTGTTGCACACTGCACAATTTGTTACAGTCTAGAGATTTAATCATGTGAAACCATCATCACTATTTATAAAACTGAAAGTTTTTCGCTGTTAAAACATGTTGACAACTCCATTGAAACTCCATGTGTTGCAATTTCTAAATACCCCTAGCATAACTTGGATGCGCACACACTTGCCTGTTAAACTTTGCCCAACTTCTCAGGTATTTCTCAGTTACAGATAGTTTCATAAGCAGCGTCCACTGTCAGCCTGTTCCATGTACAGATCTCCAGGATCACCGTTTTTGTTCTTGCTCTCATGCTCCTGTTCCGCCTCATCAACGCAGCCGTCCCAACGCTTTTAAGATACAGCATGTGAAAGTCATTGAATGGCCTTTCAAACACAACGTGCGCCACCTATAGCTGGCTTCTCATCTCCACCATATGATCACCAATTGACGGTTCATTTTGCACAATTGATGTTTCACCTTTTCAGCCCCGATATCCACGGAGTGCACTCAACACGTCCCTCTTGTTTTTGAGGCCTAGGTGCTGTTGTGATGCAGAACTCTGCATAACACCAGGGTGCTGAATATTAGAGAATATAATAAGACGACGCGACTTTACAGACCTGTTTCGGAGTTGGGGAACACTTTTCTTCCATTCAGATCACTATGGTTTAAAAAAAACAAACAAAAAACTGGTGGTTTCTCAATTAATCTTGACTACCTTTGTTTTATGCTTGACCCGTGTTCTGCAAAAAAGCACTGCTTACTTCTACTTACCCCACAATGGAGGGCATTGTGGCCTTCAACTTAAAAGTAAATGCGATTTTCCTCTGGAAGGTGCATCTTAAATAATATTAGAATAGATAAATGTATACATTTTAAATGTAAATTTAAAAGAAATGCAGCAATTAGGAATTCAGTTACACTTGAATTTTCCCAATGCTTTTACAGGTAGCTTGTCGTTGTGGTGTGCAGGACGATGGACCAAAATTTTGTTTTTTTTGTTTTAGATGTCTACCACGTCCATTCCCTCTGACTGTAAAGAGCAGATCACGATCAAGCTCTTTGCAGTGCTCCATGATGACACATTTCTTACTGTGGTGGGTCAGAGCATGCAGGACACTGGCCCTCTAGTAATAACATTAGACACCACTGCCTTATTGATTTGTAGAAAGGTCCACCCACATACTCTCACAAACTCCTGTGAGAACTCTGTTCCATATAGACATTTTTTACCCTGATACAACTATTTTTTTTGTCGACTATATCTGGCACAACACTTTCCTTAGGGTTCAATAAAACCCTTATCATGAACCCGTAGAATAAATTGAATACCATAAAAGTGCGAGGGCAGGATGAAACTTCTTGCACAGTGTACATAAATAACCAGACTCCCGTCAAATCCTGGTAAGTATATTAAACGCGAGGTCTGCTGCAAATGCTTTGCAATGTTGCCTCCAGTTGACCATTTCCACTTAAGTGAAAGCTCAAACTTCTTCTTCATGACTGTTTTCAACTGATGCTTTCAGTGACCCAGAATGAGCCTGTGTCTCAGTTGTTGTTGAAATTATACATCTTTTTTCAGAGTAGGCTGATCAGTTTTATTGGCCATTAAAAAAATGTGAAAATTATGGAATAACCGTCGTAGAAGTGACTATTCTTCACCATTAACTCAGTGATGGTGTCGTCACTGGTGCTTGCGTGACATTAGGCATGTATTTTGTCATGGTCGTAAAGCCTTAATGTTTTATCTTGGCTCATGATTTTTTTTTCGGGGTCAGCCTCGAGGGAGAACACTGCTGGTATGTGCCCAAACAAGTGACGGCAGCCGGGGGAGGCGAGGAGCCCCGGGTCCCCATTCAGCTGGGGGGGGGGGGAAATCAGCGAGCTGGCCCGAAGAGAAGGAGTAAATCGTGTGTCGCGGAAAAATATTAAAGGAAAAGTACAGCGAGGGGAAAGAGGAGGGGAGTTTTGTGATTCCAGGAAAGGCAAACTGTTATCTCCAAATGTTTCTTTGCATTGTCTGGTTGTTTAACTAAGGGTTGCTGGAGAGTCTGAGCGCAGAATCCGCCTGGTGGCATTCCTGTGGCCGTTGACGTCAGGAGGTTTTGGCCTTTGCTTACACTCCAAGTGAAGTAATTGACATGTGTGTCACTTTGTGGAACGCTCTTATTGATTGCGGTTTCGAAAACAATGCCTTTTTTTTTTTTTCTTTCCTCGAACAGAGGGTTGTTAATGTTGTGGTTGATCATCTCGCTCTTGTGGCCGCAGTTTGATGTTCTCTTCAAGTTGCAGTCGTTTTGGAAGCACCGCCTGAAGAACGCTACGCCGGCATTCGCATGAGCTCATGGAAGGAAACTGAATTGTCTCTTTCAGAACCTCCAGTTTATCCCAAAATGTCACCAGCAAGGTTTATCACCCCCGCTGGCTTTATTAGAATTGAACCGCAAGCATTTCAACCTCAGCCCGAGCTCGTCAAACGTGTCTGCTCGGCAAAATGAACAAGGCCTCGCTTTCATTTACCAGCATCCACTTTTTGTTTGTTTATGCACCCCTCGGCAAAAAGTAAACATTGTCTACTTTTTGAATCAAGAGTTTTCAAAACCGTGTGGCTTGCCGCTCTTGTCGGGCACCAGAAAGTGTTGGGTGGGTTAACAGCATGTTTTCCTCCTGTTTTGTTCTCGAGAAGAAATCAGGATGAAAAAGAAGTATTATTTCAGCAATGTTTCTACGAATTTGTCGATGTAATTTAAACCCTAAAATGAGCTTCACTGCAAAACCATGAGTGTAACAGTTATGCCAGTTGCAGACTGTAGCTCAAGCCCGAGCAGTTATTTCTAATTAAAAACATCTAACTCGCACGGGAAGAGTTGCGCCTTGCCTCGACATATTGGATTTACTGTGTTTTTGCATCTGTTTGTGGTCTTCGCTTTAAGAAACATCTTTCATGTCTTTTTAATGAGCGAGTTCAGTATTTTGGAAAGATGTTTTGGAGGGGAGCGAGTCTCCGGAACGCTGCCACCCCTCTCCTTTCCCCGTCATGACGCTGAAACCCAGACGGCAGTCTCGAGCTGACAAACTCCTTTGCTAAACTGCACTTATAGACACAAGCGTGCTGCGGTCGCTCCATTCGGCTTGGTTTGCCGAGGATCATCTCGCAGCATGTGAGCTAAAGGTCATGTCTCACTCTCTTGCTCTCCCGCTCTGGTTCTGCCAGGAATTCTATTTTTTCCCCGCGTTGCGGCGCAGCCGGTCCTTGGGGTGGTTTTGAGGCAAGGGCAGGGCAAAAGAGGAGTTAGTTTGTGAGTGGATAAATGCCCTTGATTTTTTGGGATGCTCATATTTACTAACAAGAAATAGAATCAAATTGAGAAGAAGAGTAAGTGTTATGATTTTGGGAGAATTTGTTTCTGATATTTTAGTGTGACGGAGCCGTCGTGGTAATCTGATGACGTAATAGCGCGTTTGCTGTCCGTTACACCTCAATACCATTTTAAAGAAATGATTTTAAATGCTAAAAACAATACAGCTTATAAAATATTAAGGACCTAAAGGACGATATAACGTATCAACTTTTCAGATGATATTTACCCATGTTAGAAAGTTGATTAACTGTCGCCGAGCGCAGTGATTTGCAATTGGGGGCCCCAACATTATTTATAGAAAGATATTTGGAAAAAAAAACAACGTTTAAACATTTTTGTTTATATTTTCTCTCCAATTGACACAAAGGTCAGCAGAAAAAAAAATGGCAGCACGTCGGGCTAATGAGACCGTAGGAAGAAAAGCAAGAAACTACGTTTATAAAGTTTCTTCTTCAAGAAAATAGCTTGGAGCCACTGGATGGTAGGGCAAGTAGGGCTTGTAACCAGAGGTTTGCAGGTTCAAATCCCTACTACTGATGGTTCACCACTGTGGTTCCCTGTGCAACCTTAACCACCAGTTGCTCAGGTTACATCAGCCATGATAACCACTCTTAAGATGTTTCCAAATTAAACATCCAGGTCAAATGACCTGCTGTGAAAAAAAAAAAAGAAAGAGAGGAAATACTTTAATAGGTTGTTGTTTGCTTTCCCACACTGTTACCTTGAGAGTTAATGTTTAGAGTTGCACCCAGACGTGTCAATATGGGAACGTCCTACATTAGTGCGTGTTGATTGTTGCTGAACATATTTATTTTAAGTTCACACGTGTGCTTTTTGATTGCTATTCATCAATGTGCTCTGAAACACTGTTGTCATCTGTGTCTGTGAAACATCCAAACATTTAAGGGTCAATTTTGTACTGTGGACCGAAATCCAGCATCTTTAGAAGCGTGAGCCCTTTCCCACCCTTGAAACGTTCTTTGATATCCAGTGTCGGCCACACTGCTTTCAGCTTTGGAGAACGTATCGAAGCCTTAAGATCCTTATGGTCTTCTTGTGAACGGTGAAGTAACGTTACCGCGACTTCTCAAGACATCCGTTCTGCTGCAGAGATGTTTTCTAAAGCTGGCAAGCTCACCAACTGGCCTCAGGCTGCCCATTCTTGCATACCGTTTGTGTGGTGTGTCACCAGCATCCAGGCTGCCCTCAGTCCTACGAGAGAGCGAGAGCCGTAAACCACAACAATGAAGGAAGATCTCAGCAATGGCTGCTCTGGCGTCAAATCACGGAGACGCCTCGATGCCACCAAGCCCATATTTTAACCGATACTATCTTTGAACACAGCTATTTTGAGTTGTCAACCAAGGATTGGTTGTGTTACTGTGATTTTTAATTACTTGAAAATCGAAACGGGGTAATAAAAGTTGAGCTGTTTTTTTTTTACTTCAGAAACTGAATTTTTGTTATTATTCTGAATTATATTCTACTGTACCTCCATGTTGCATGATATCTTTTTAAAAGCCACCAGGAATGTCTTTGGTGTGGGATATGCATATAGATGCAGACACACAAGTTAAAATGAGTGTGATTGTAATACACAGTGCAGCAGTTTCGTCATTTATAATAACGGACAATGGTGACTCAGTTTTTGTCATACATTTGAGTGAGAAAGTAATTCATTTTCTCAAGTAAATTTCAATACTAACTCATCACTTGGTCGACTTCAGCAGCTTCAGTACGGATACCCGTGTAATTCTTTTCACGACAACTCGTCATCGTTCTCATTGCGGCGAAAACAAGGAAGAAGCCAATTCAGATATTTGATCAAAGTAAAGTCAAGGCATGAGAAAAAAAATGATTCTCAAATGACAATCCTGATTCCAGAACAATCAACTGAAGTTTACTTTCCACCCTCTTAAACTTTGCTGTTGGCGAATTCTTAAAGTTTAAGGTTTGATAAGTTTGAATGGGAACCGGTTTCTCTCCCATCGAAAGTCAACGGTCTTCTCGCTGCCAAACCTGTCAAAGGGAAACTTAAACGCTATCTCGTGCAGCAAATCTGCCGCTCGCCGTGTCACGACTCCAGAGTCGAACGTCTCCTTCACCTGATCGACCAGACTGCAGCCTGAGCTACAGCATTGCTGCTGCGGTGGATCTCCACTGCTCACAATACCCCCCCCCCCCACCCCGGGTTCCCTCTCGTTCCAGCAGTGAGTCATCAACTCAGCCGAGAGTGAGAAAGGGGGAGAGCGGAGCGGGAAAGGGTGGTTCACTCAGGGTTCAAGTCTCCCTTTGCGTCGTCCGTCCCCCCCCCTCTCTTCTCTTCCCTGACACTCTCCCCCGAGCACATGACCCGCCTCAACCCCCAAACCCCCCCCCCCCCCCCCCCCCCCCCCCCCAGCCTTTTCTTCGCGCGTCTTCGGGCCGCATCGCACTTGTCACTTTGCTGCAGCGTTTCTTTTTTGGACCGCGGATGTAGAATTTTGCGAGCTCTCGTTGCCGTGCGCCGTCCCCTGGAATCTCTACTCCCGCACGCCTTAATCTCTCACTCTCGACGTACATATTTTTCACGCCGTTGGCTTGAGCAACCTATCCGGGAGGCCCTTTTGTTTCCCACCTGGTACTTTTTCTTCGGCTCAACGTCGAGCTATTTACTGTTGTGGTTCGATTGGCGACCTGATTATTTGCACACCGAGGGCAGCGGAGCTTTCGCTTCTATTTTTGTGTGCGCACAGACGTGCTTCAACGGCACCCTCACAAGATTAGACAATAAAACGCATGTTGAAATGATCAGTCTTAATAGAGAGGTTGTGCAAGCGGAGAGCAGCCTCATTTGTAATCCTAACATCTGTTGAGCACTTTTTTGTTTTTTTTTGTTTTGCTCCAACGTGGCAGTGGTAACAATATTTTATTATGTTTTTTTTTTTTACTACATACTAAAATGGAAAACGTTAGTGGAAGATGTTTGTTTCTCGTCTTCGACGCAAACGAGGAAACACTGTTTAAAAACCAAAAAAATTGTTTATTTATATTTGGGTGTCCCAACTTCACTGCCTTGAGGTTTGATCGCACTGACTTTTGTGTTTCCTGTTCATCTCGCTGCCCAAATATGGAGCAACGCTCATCACTTGTGCCTAAAAAAAAGGACCCGAAGAGATTTATAGAGTGCGTTTCTTCAGAAATCTCTTCAGATTTACCAGCTCCACCATCTCCCCCGAGCTCTTGTCAGACCTGAGAGAGGTGATTTAAACCTCCCGCCTGGAGATACTACATCCCCTATTGAATTTTTTTAAACTGTGGCAAATCGGTTTGATGAGGACCTTTTTGTAGATCCATTGCGTCTGGTCAGGAGTGCCAGTCTCAATTTAGGACCCATGTTATCTGAGGACTGAATAGAGGCAGGTGGTTAGGCAATAGAAAGGAGTCCAGAGCTGCAGGATTCACAAAGGAGACTTCATTAAAGATAGAACAAGCATTAAGAGATTGTCTGCCTGCGTACTCGAGAGTCCAGGTTGGCTCTGCATGGCGTGCATTGGAAATTTCATTACTTTGTTTTCAGTACGTACAATGTGCGCCCCGGTACCAGAGCATGTACTCGGTATGTTCCAGCCGCTGTGCCAGATCGCACTCGTTAAAAGTCTGCAGTTGGTGTGCAAGCAAAGTGTACGTCTAGATGTCTTTATTGATTGTGTGCCAGGCCGAGACGAGTTTTAAAAAGTCTGGTCCAGAGAGCTCCATATGGAGCATTGATGTTGGCGAGTGCGGTCAAGAATGGGAGAAGTGGAGGGAAGGAAAATGGGAGGGAGGGAGGGAAGGAGGAGGCTTTTTCTTTGGCTTTTCTGCCTCTGTCATTAAGCTCTCCCATGTCAAAGACAGATGGAGCTGGTGCCTGTGTGGATGTGTATGGAAGCACTTGCTGGTGCGGGGCCGACGTGACCCGCCCAGCCGTCCACACTGACGCCAGAGCGCACGGTGCTTCCAGCCCTGCCCTTGATTGTGGCCCCCGGCGGGGCGTCGCAGGGCAACTAGACCTCTCTGCCATCTGCAGTCAGTCAGCCTTGAGGGTCGGACGGCTCATCAGCACCAGTTACTCAGGATTCTGTGTTTCTGCTTGGATCCCCTTGTGGAACATGAAACTCTCACTTGTTTTGGGGATGTCAGTTCTTTACAGTCTTTAATTTTTTTTTTTTTTTTTTGTCTGTTGTACTCATCTCTGTTGCGATGGAGTGATACATGACGCATTTTCTATTCAAAGTTTGCTACGTCACCTCTTTGAGCATCACATCACCTTAAAGGGCCAGCTGATGTTAAATATCAGAATAAGCGGTTCTGTTTTAATATCTAGATAATAAGGCGCTGAATACTATTTCACATCACATACAAGTTCACCATCAATAAAGATTTAGTCGCGATTTCCAAGGTAGTTTTGTGGTGTATTTTTCTGATTTAACTTTCATTTTCACCTTGGCTGTTGCGGAACATAAACACATTCGGAGCCCATTGTTTGTTTTCCAAAAGATGTCTTTCAGTTTTGTCAAATTGATGCTTCAAACACACTCGACCACCTAAAAATGCCCTGAATTGTCTGAGTTAAGACATCGCCTAATATATATCTAAAATATAAAGTATCAATATGGTTTGTGCCTCTAATTCTCAATCTGAAATATAATTTAAGGTATTTCAAATTTGAACACATCAGAGTTCGGGTTAGGCAACATTCCTAGTTTGCAGATGTGATGCTGAAGATCAGTCATGGATCTGAGATGCTGCAACAATGAAGCAAATGTTTGTTGTTTTTTTTCTTTCTTTCTTGTAAGCCGGTGATGCCCCCACCATGCCAATGAGGGAATGTTTCCGCAGATCATACATTTAAATAATATAGACGGGAATCACCCTGAGCCTGATTAAAAATGCACACGCACACTGAAATCCCTCATGCTTGAGTCTAGCAGGGGGTCACTTTAAGCCTGGAGGCAAATCAGGATCGCGGTACACAAGGGGAACTGATACAAACAAACCATTCCTCTTCTTTTAATGAGTGCAACTGACGAATGAGTCCAACTAATTTGCATCCAAGAAGCTGAATAATATTGATTTCTACCTGCAGATTCCTCTCAAATGGATGGCGTCTCTGTCTTTCTGTACTCTCAGCCTTGCGGACAGATTTCTCCCAATGGGAGTTTGCTTAAAAAGCAAGATTGCGGTCATATTTGAATCGACCGTGCCCTCAAACCCCTCCCAGCTGGCAGCTGCTGTCGTTGGCACGCCGGGTGCCACATGCCAAGCACCCGTGCCAAACGCAGACCGAGCCTCCCGACACCCAGCCACATCTTTCTGTTGTCTTGTTTGCTGTCTGGGAGATTCGTGCCCACTAATCTCACCCCATTTGTGTGTTTCTCATTGTCCCTAATTCCTACACACCCCCCCACCCCCCTCACACACTCTTCCAGTGCTGACTTAAATAGTGCCCAAACTTGGCTATCCTCACTGCGACAGTTTTTTTTTTCTCTTCCCCTCAATGATTAAATATGTGCTTGAGAGATGCGTGGATAATACCCGCGCCGACGGCCACACACAGAAAGGCGCAGTGCCGCTGAGGAAGCCGGCGTGCTAAAGGAAAAGACTGATGTTTATACTCACCGCGTGTTAGAACTGTGCGGCGGCGTGTGTCACGGCCCTGACGCAAGCCTGCAGATATTTTTCAATGGACTGACACAGCCAGTGGGCTTGGATTTCTAAACCTTTCCCACATATCTTCGAGGGCCAATCAGACATGTTTAGATTGGGGTTGCTTGAAGGGAATTTTTTTATTTACCTTACCTGATTTTCCTTTAATACACGTCATGAGCAGGAAACTATATCTTTACGCCAGTCTGTTCTTGTCCTTGAAACGCTTAAAGGCGTGTTAGACCATTTCACAATTCTTTAATGAGTATTTTAATAGGTTGTCCTTGAAACTCTAGGCCTTAATTTAGTTTCACTTATTGTGTCTGATGAATCTACTGTCTGGTTGTCTGTTTCATGGTGTCCTCACACATGAAGGTGAACATTGTGCCAGACTGGTGTGTGTGTGTGTGTGTGTTAATGGCAAGGAGGCCTTTAAAAGGGGGTTTTCTAGTCCCCTACATTGAGTGAGTACTTTTAACTTCCCATGGCACTGGTGGCGTAGGATATAGTGATAAACGAGATCGGAGGAACACTTTAAAAGCTTCAAAGCAGGATCTTTCTTTAAAGCACAACACAAAAGCAAAAATCAATCCATTTTCTAGACCTGCTTTAGTCTAACTTAGGGTCACCAGAAGCTGATGGTATTTCCTCTGAACATTACAATTGTATTACACCCTGGACAAGTTACTAGTCCATCCCAAAATTGAAGAAATATACCCCATATAACATGACATGCATGATGAGGAAGAACATACAAACTCACACTGAAGCACGTGGAAAGCGTCTGAATCCAGACTGTAAGGTGACTCTTCTGACTGAGTTGACTTTGGTAACCACACCAATAAAGGAGCATGAATGCCTTCGTATCTGGGGAACCTCTACCCCACGACGTGTGGCGTGACGTCAGTGTGAATGCTGACATTAAAAAAACCCGACTAATTGGTTCAGGGGCAAAGCTTCGGTAAGAGAGAGTCCCGTAAAGCGTCTCGTCCAAAAATGTTTCCGGTTTGCACCGCGGTGGCTGAGTGGTGGTGCTGAACCCACTCAGCCCAAGCACAAGTGACTCTTCCAGTCAGAGCAGTTGTCAATCATGACACCTCTCTGCTTTTAGCCGCCAAATAACTGAAGCCAAATTGACCCGAAAACGTTACTCCCTCGAGTGTTAAATCTGTTTAAAATGTCATTAAATCATTTTGTGAAAAAAAAAACGTAGCTTGAATTTTAATTTTGGTTCTCTCACCGTTATTATACACGGCACAAGATTCATAGTCCAGCCTGCAACCAGCCAAATAGATATTTTAGCTCCACCCTCGGCTCATCCTTTTGCTGCATTCTAGTTATTAAATGTGCAGTTCCAGTTCTGTTATCTTACCGATGGGAACCTGGTTCCAAATGCACCCAGAAATCTTTACACATAGTTATTAAAGGTTCAAATTATGAGTTTAAGCTATGAATTCCATTCCATTTAGTAACATTTGAGAAAGAAATATTTAAAGAATGACAAAGTAGTAACTTATCAGTCTCAACAACACTTAAAAAGTCGGGGGGGGGGGGGGGGGGGGGGCAGTCGATGGGTCATCCTGTGTTTCTATTTATAAAACTGCTGGTAATTCTTGGCTTCTTCTTTTCTGCTTCTCGTCTCTTTTTCTCTCTTTGTCCCTCTGAGCGTTGCTTAGATAAAGAAGGAACAAAGTTCTGCAGAAACACACTGTTGTTAGTCATTTGTTCAAATTTGTCAAACCAATTTGAAATTTGTTACTACATACCAGCAAGGTCGCAGTCAATCATGAGGCAAAGTAAAATTGCGTAAAAACCATAAACTGTTCCCGCTTTGAAACCGCCAAAGCTAATCTGCATTCCACATACGCACCGTCTATGTTTATATTGTAGTCCAGCCTCCGCTTATTTGCCATTTGTGCCTAAAATGTGTAAAAAGACAAACGAATGGAAAAAAGTTTCTTCCATTAACTCATTGTTGACAGCTACTGTTCTCGTATTTGGTGTCACTGAGGCGGCCCGTGGCTACGGAGGCCAGTAGAAGCTGCAAGGGAGAATGGAGTTGATAATGAGGTGTACAGCCACTCGGAGGAGTTGTGATATCTGCTATCAGCCCCCCAGGCGGGGAAACCAGACACCTTTTTATACGTCTAATCCCTCATTCCAACTCTTTTCTGCCGTATCGCCGTTGGTGCGCGCCGTCCCGAAGCCGCGTGAATGTATGCGAGTGAACATGTGTATGTGGAAATGCAAATCCGCACAGTTAGAAAATGTGGTTTCAGATTCACACGTGGCCTGTGACTGGGTGCGGGTCACCCACCCTGCTTTGCAAGTGTGACAGATGTGTGAAAGACATGGCGACAACATATGTCAAGATTGAAACTTGACTTCAGTTTTTTTTTTTTTTTTGGGACCAGGTTTGAATTCCAGTTTGAACTTAAGATATTTTTTTCGGGGCACTTTTAAACCTGCATTGTTGAATTGTTGCACTTGTATGTAAACCTCCTGCACTTGCAGGAGAAACCTATTGTTGTGACGTGAATTTGACCACGTGCACATAAAAGCATGAACGCCACGGCTGTTGGTTGACCCCCAGTGATTACGCCGTGACCCTCCTCGACCACGAGCACAAGAATGATGGTCTTTGGCGTCTGCGTGTTGCTTTTTGGCCCCCAGAGAATCATCGGCGCTACAAAAGAGAGATGCATGTGTCTATTTTTGTCTGAAATCTAGACAAAACATGAAAGACCTCTGCCACTGTCATTTCAACAGCATCGGGGTTTCACTTTGAAGACTTTTTTGGGGATTTTTCTGAAACGCGTCCCTGTGATCTCTGTATGCGTTTCATAGTACTCTGCAGGGAGCACGTCTTTTGATTCTTGTCAGCTAAAGGTTACACGTACATCTGCGCTCTAATCAGCATTTCCTTTGGTATCTCACTTATTTTGCAATCCAACCAGAGGTGCATCTACATGTCGCAAACAGGTTTGTTAATTATATGACCCAGGGTGCTTCACTGAAAGTCACTCGCTCTTGAGCAACCTCCATGTTTTCTATTAGTCACGATCCATAAATGCCTCATTTGCCGACTCACAGCCATGTGAGCTTGC
Organism: Blennius ocellaris; assembly: GCF_963422515.1. Taxonomy (NCBI): domain Eukaryota; kingdom Metazoa; phylum Chordata; class Actinopteri; order Blenniiformes; family Blenniidae; genus Blennius; species Blennius ocellaris. Next base: position 9,186,225 of record NC_137672.1, read on the forward strand.
GATTTCGAGACGAGAACACGCAGCATAATATCCGAGTATAAACCGACTGTTGCTCCTCAAAAGTGGCATGTTGTACGGCTGCTTTGTCTCGGTTCCTAGAAGACGAGAAGCTGTTTCCTATGAAATGACTCTCAGTTCCTACAAAAGTAAATATTTTGTTGTGTTGGGTGCTAGGAGATTAAACAAGGGATTGATTATGCTGCTGCACCGTCATCACACCTCAGGAGTTTCATATGGATGATGTGCATCTTCTCCACCTGTGGACATTTTAACGTGAATGGGATGGGTTTGAGGTCAATTCTCGGTTTGAATGATAATGTCGGTTTATTCTTGACCAGGAAACATCAATTAAAGAAGATTACAGATTTTAACGACACGCTACCATCGGAGCACTTCCTGTTCGTCCATTCCCCTTCTCAATTTGATCTGGTCCGTCAGTCACACAGATGATCAATGCTTGTGACAGTTGTGCTTGCCGGAAAGCATTAAGCGTCTTTATTCTCCATTGTTTTGCGCTGCGTCTCACAGTACTGGTGAGAAAGTCACCCAGCCACCAACCCACCATAGTCCCACATTTGGCCTGTTTGGCCACAGCCTGCAGGTCAGCTTGTCGTCTGGCACAGTTGTGCTTCCTTTGGCCCATTTACACGACTTCCATGACGGCTTCGCACACCAGCTGAGGTGTGTGGGCCTCGCCAGCTCTGCCTCCAACATCACTGCAACGTTCAGCGTCGACACGGACGTGTGATGTTTTCAATGCACTGCAGGAGAATATCAACCGTCGTCATGGCTGCTGGGTCTGCAAGCACAGTTAACCTACGGCAGAAACACATTTTATTCATGTTTACACCTAGATGAATAGTTTGTGTTTGATTTTGGCATTTTTGTTAAGGAGCTTGATATATGATTGATAATTAGGCTTTTATGGATTGCTTTGTTGGTTATAATTTACATTGGATAGATTTATTGCTAAATGTTCATATTAGATCCTTTCTTCTTCTGTTAGACAACATTTTGGTTTTCAGTCTCATCCCTTTTGATTTTATAACATTTTCTATCTTATTTTTTTACACTTAGTTTAGCTACGCTTGTAAGATGGCCATCAAATCAGCTGCTGCCAGTTCTGCCGAATTATTAGGGTCAATATTTTAGTCGGTATATTTAATGATAACAAAATGTTCTCAATAAATCTATAGTCTGATAAGTTCCAATTAACTTCTCCCCCCCCCCCCCACTATGAAATACAATTGGTACGCCATGTGCTGTATGAATAAAGCTGACTTGGCCTTGTTGTAGTAGACACATGTTACCATGTGAAAGAATAGTTTATGAGGAGGAAACCATGTAACTTTGCTCCTGTGTGATTGATTAAAGATATATCCGATACTTGCCCGAGCAGCGGAGCACAAAGCACACGCGTGTCGGCGCACTTGTGCGTCGGCGCTCCGCGTCGCTTCAGTCTGGCAACGCGGCGCCGAGGACATGTCGGGGTGTGTATTTTTGGTCTCTTCTGAGCCTTCGGGTGTTGATGTGTGTTTTTTTCCTCAACACTGTTTGGACTGTCAGTCACAGCTGTCAAACACATCCCCGTCTGAACGGCAGGCTGAGTTCACACTCCCCTCAATCAGCCCCCCGTTGCGCGCGCGCGTGTGTTGACGTGTGCCACGGCAGGTTTGTGTGTTAGCATGTGTGGGTGGGTGGTCGATCTTCTATTCATAGCAACCGCCATCCCCTCCCTGTCACCAATACCTCATGTGTCAAGCTACCTGTCAGAGCGAAATGAGAGCACCCGCTCCCCCCCGCCCCGCCCCCCCCCGCCACGCTCCATCCAGAGGTTAATTTTATGCTATTACCAAAGCATCGGCGCTTTTCAGATTGTATCCAGGAGTGGGTTTGGCTTGAATGGACATGTTATGGATTTAGAGACGCACAACGATATCGGCACGCCGTCAGATTCGGCTGATAGACACATGACTTTTTTTTTTTAACGTCTGCATGAAACACGGATGGTTGTATGCCGATTATTATTTTTTGGATACAACCTCCGTGAGAGATGCTTGGCCCGCTTCTCGTCCGTGTCCACGTGCTTTTCTTTTTCTCGCATTGGAAAAAGCACTGCGTCCGAAAAGATGGTTTTCCTTCAACCGCAATACGCTTTAGCATGTAGCACGCCCCCCCGGAGTTCTGCACCCGATTGGCTGGACCTGCCCTCGTTTTGGTTCAGCTGCAGCTTAGTTTAGATGGAGCGTTTACCAAAGTTTCGCGATACGTCGGACTTCGGCGCCCCGTACCTCATTTGCATAAAACTGGGTTGGATTACACTTCATGCAAATGAGCCAAGTTGAGTTTCTCGTAGGCAATGAATGGAATGCAGGAAAATTGATGGATCAGTGGACACGTGATTTTGATGCACCAGCGCGTCTGTCGACTTTGCTAATTGGCAATATTTTGTTAAAAAAAATATTGTGATATTGGCCCATATCCAATGTGGTCCATCCCTATTACTGATACTCCCTGCTCTTTGGTGGAGTGGTTCTGAGTTTTAAATGCAATTCGAACAACAATAAGGTGGTCTGTACTATTTAAGGATTTTTTTTTAGCAGGCAATTACTGAATTACTTAGGGTCAGGGTCTTTTTTTCTGAATCAGTTTTGATTGAATAACCAGCTGCTGTCTCAGGATCCATTTATGTTTCTGTTAATATTTCAGAAAATGACACAGGACAGCTAATGTTGAGGGTGTGGTCACTTTTTGTTGTCTTCTTGGTTTAAACTCAAGCTGGAAATAAAAGACAAATTGCACTACAGTTGTGGTTTTCTTCTGGTTAGCTCTGGCATTTTTGAGCAGAAATAAAAAAAAGAAGTAAACAACTGGCTTTTTGAACAACAGTCTTGACGTTATGGAACTTCTAACAAAAATGCTGCATTAATGTGTTTGTGGGATTATTGTGGTGATGTTTTCCCAGCTTAGAGCTCACTGCACTTTAGTTTGGGTGTCCACACCAGAGTTTGAACCACACTGTCATTTTCTCTGACAGTCGTTTGTTTGTTTCGTACTTTCAAAAGTAAGTGCAAGTGTCATCCGAAAAACCACATTTAAAAAAAAAAATCAGATTTCTTACTCCTAAATGATAACAAACCTGTGGGTTCATTTGCAAATCCCAGAATCTCGGCTTGATTATCGCTTTTATGTTGTGACCTGCTACATTTTAATTTCAGAGCTCCTTCACCGCATCTCCTTTTCTGTGCAGGAAGACTATAAAGTGATCCGAGTTTCCATTTCTGAAGCACTTTGACATTAAGTTTCAGTATGAAAGTGATGGCTTTAAAGAAATCTTGCAACTTAAAAAAGAAACAAAAAAAAAAGCTGCATAGTAAAGGAAACGATATGTGGCGGCGTTTAACCACACTACCTAATGAATCTGTCCGGACTTGATTGTTTTGATATATTTTCAGTTGTTTGTGACTGTGTTGTTTGTGAACGAGGCCTGAGGGGCGGCTCGTTGCGGAGTTTCCTTCTCTTCCTGGGTCGTATCTGCTGCTGGTTAGAGGTGTCAATTTTCTTTCTTTCTTTTTTTTTTTTTAATAAGCCAAGACAGAAATATGGTCTGTCACCCCCTGGCTGCTCTTGTGTTCAGCCTCTGAGAAATTCAAGTGTCAGTCTGGTGTCAGGATCTGAATATTTGTGGCCATCGTTGTGTGCTTCAAAGCAGCCCGGATGACAAGAAATGCTTTTGGAGATTATTAAACAAACAGACTACATTGACATTATTGGAACAAAGTGCTATTAGTTTCAAATATCTTAAGATTTCTAGTCTTACTTAGACTGAGTGCAACTGCATATATGGAGCACGGTGAATAACACTATTCAGGATATTTCAGTCATAGCAGTTTAATGCCCACATACTCCCCCTGAACATTCAAGGCATTTTATTTCCCTCTCTAAATATTGCCTTTGGCAGCATAAAGGAGCTTTTAACAATCTTCCCATGGCTTCCTGGCTAGAGTTTTGGTCCAAACGGCACTGAAAAACGACTCATTTGGCGAGCCTAATTTATCACTGTAAAGCAGAAGCTGACAGCTTTTGCGAAGTAGCATCAAAATGGAAATCTCGGCCTCAGAACTTTCACGGCGCGTTCCCCCTCTCACGGCTTCAGATGAATGCGCGCGTTGAGCAAAACAAACAGGTGACGTGCGACCGCGGCTCTCCAGCTCTCCCGGTGTTTTGTCTCAAACTTTCAGCCAGCAGCATCGGCGTTTCATCTGGTTTCTGCTACGACGTTCATCCGCAAGAGCCGGTATGGAAAATGAAATACGGACTTCAGAAAATAGCAGGAGTTGTACTCTGCAGTTAAATTTTATTCTCTTGCCGGGTAGTATCTGCTTCTGGTTAAAGGTGTAGGTGCAGAAATATGTTGAACTGTTAAAATACATTGGAAACCTTATTATACACACTCTAGCCACAGTGAAATAAAGGTGCACTGAATTTAAACTTTGAAAGGTATTTTGATTCCTTCCTAGGATGTTAATAGATGTGGATCAATTAGCAGAAAATTATTTAAAAAAAAGGTCTTTTCAGACACACTGCTGGTCTTTTAAGAGTTGTATGAAGCTTCGTGATGAGCTATCAACCACTCACCCCTCCTTTTATACAGCTTTGTCCCAAAAAATCAGTTTTGTACAAAAGCAGGTGAGCTGATGAGGATGATGAGGATGATGAGGAGTACAAAGCAAGAATAATATAGCATCTCCAACACAACTCCTCCTCGGGTCTCTAGCGCAAAAGAAAAACATTAGAAATATTGTGCTTGATGGACTCATTCATCTGGCAACTTGGCAAGGAACAGGAAGGTTTACAATGCAAAGTAATTCAAAACTAAATTGCCAAATGGAAGAAATGTAAACTATTCGAGCAACGATTTGATGTTGAGCTGCAAATACTAATTAACCAGTCGACTGGCGCACGTGAATGAGCCAGTCCATTGGTCATTTTCAGCCACAGCGCAAATTCCGGCCAATTTAATGTTGTACCGTTCCTTTAACTCTTGATAATAAGTCGTTATATTGTCATGCCACGTTTTATGAAATGGATTAATACCAGAGTCACTGGTTCTGACTGAACTGGAGCGCCAAACTCCGTTTCAGTGTGGACGAGCTGACTTGACAAGCTGCAGATGCATCTCCGGCATGTTCGTGCAGCTGTACCTCCTGTGGTTTTCCTGTGCTGGCTCTTCTTCTCTTGTTGGTGTTTGTGTCTTTAGCAGATGTTTACTAAAACACTCGGTGGAGGTGAATGGAAATGTGGACGGTGGCTTTTCACAGAATTGGCTCCCCGGACTTTTTTTTTTTTTTTTTTTTCTATTTCTTCGATGCATCAGGACAGTTGAGAATAGTTACTTATTTTCAATACATGCATGCGTGCAATAAAAACATAACCACTCTGAGTTTGTATTTTAAGCCGTTACGGCAATTAAACCAACAACAGTGAGTAAACGCAACCATGACAAATCGGTGTTTCTTGGCCGCGCAGGGCTCCTCCGCCTTCCCTTTCTCTATATAGCCTCCTCTAAATCCCCAAGTTTTATCACTTCTCCCTCTTTCCACAATGCGCCATCCGCTCATCCTGGCCTCGCCTCACATTTAATCTCACCCTCCACGTCTCCTGCAGTATCCCGTCCTCGCCGGGTGAGGTTTAGAGGCAGGAGGAGGGGATGGAGGGAAGCGAGCCGTCTGGAATCCATTAGCCAGTTGAGGCATCAGTGTTTCACTGTGGGAACCTTATTGATTGCCCTCCTTTATAATTATTCCACCTCCATTCCCTCCTTCTCGCTCTTGCACCAATCATGCCCCCCCCCCCATACCCTTTATCCCCATGTTGCCTCTTTCCCTTCCTTTCCCCCCCCCCCCCAGCTATTTTCATCCTACTTTTTTTTTTGTGGTATCATTGCTTTTTTCCTTCGTTCACAGTGTGTCTGTGTCCCAGAGCTCCAAACCAGTTGTGCGACACATTATCTGTGTTTATCAATGCCGTGTGAGATGTATTGGCATGCAAAGTTAACACATCCTACACAGAGAGAAAATCTGGACCGCTCACTCTGAATCCTCGTCGGCACACGAGAAAGCCTCCGTGCACTGTTTCCTTACCGGGTCCTCTGGACCATCACCGGTGCGGCCCGAGGCTTTGCCTGCCTCAAAATTAGATCTGCATGTGTCAAAAGGCTAATAAGCTTACAAGTGGGTCACATATGATTCGACGCAGGCGAATTGTATGGGTTGATGGCAAAGCGGCACCATTTTTTTTTGTATTTAACAGCTTTTAAAAAAGTTCCGTTCATTTCGTAATGTGTTTTCATTTGGCATTGTGAGGCGCTGCCTGGAAGGAGCTTTAAGCAATCATTTAAAAGCATTTTATTACATGATATAGCTTTCACACTTGGCATGCAAGCCATTAGCGGAGTTTGACGAAGCTGCCGTCGGCGACCCTCAGATAAAACACCGCCACTTTGAAGGCGACTGCAAGGTTGACTTGTGATGGAGGACAGAGGAGGGAGGTGAACGTGGTTGACAAGGACCTTGTGGTGAAGAAGAACAGCTGTCTGGCTCCCATGCAGCCAATATTTCACTCCCATTTGGCCTTAAAAATAGATGTATGTGGGCCCAACGATGATCTATAGGCTTATAGTTTTACTAGTTTTTGGGTGTTTCAGACTTTAAAATCAAGTCGTCATTCGGTCAGGTGTAGCATAAATAATTGGAGTCGCCATGTGTAGTTTTGTTTTTCACATTCACAAAAGACTTGAACCACTTCCAAGTGCAATTCCATGACCAATCACAAAGGGTGGGCCTCACATTAGAAATAAAACAGGTTTTTGGGGTTTTTTTTTCTTCAAGCAACCTTCGACTTCTCGATTCTTCTCTTTTAGCAGCTGCGTTCCTAAAGATTTCACGCAACTTCTATCTTAATCATCGCCGGGATAATTTGCCCCGACACCGTAATTCCCCCCTCCGAATGCAAATGCGAACCATATTGGACAGCCTGCGAGCCGTACTTTCTCCTTTGTGCTCCGCGTGAGGACGACGCGTAGCTGTAGGCTGCAGCCGGGCTGGCGTGCCAAATAACTGACAGGCTGCCAAAGGCTCGCAGGTGGAATTCACACTTGAATAAAGACCTCTGCGTGTGCCATAACGCGAGCTGTAATTTGACTGTATGAGACTAATAAGACTGTAATTATTTGGTTCATAGGGCATGCGCTGCATGCTTCATGACAAACACATGTGCTGGTAAAAAAAAAAAACCCGAGATGAAAGAGAACCTGCAGGAAGGAGGAGGCAGGAGGTTTTTTATTGATTTATTTTTTTTATTATTATTATTTTTACTTTCGCTCCTCCCGTCTCTGTTTCTGCGAGGAAGGAGCTGCCCGGGATTGAAGTTCAGTCGTCGGTTATCCACAGTGCTCTTCCATAGACGTATTTAGCAGAATCTTCGGTTAATTTGTTGCTGATATTCACTGCAAAGCTCAAACAAGTCGACGTTTTTTGGGAAGTGTTTGCTCCTATTTGTTTCTCGCCTTTCTATATAAATATATTTTGTTGTTTTTGTACCACCTTTGCAAATGCAGTGCTTCGTTGTAGCCTTTCGTCAACACTTGCAACCCGACTGTATTGTGTTTAACCACTAAAAAAAGAAGTTTGACTATGGAGGCGCTCTCCTCCGCCCTGGCATGTTGCAAGCTTTCTGTAAGTGTGGTGTTGGTCGTGGTTTCCTCGCTCCATGCGCTCTGTGACTAAGAGATTTCAGATTTGACTCATTCTCAGCTTGCCGACTCATCATGCACAGTTGTACCTCAACTCGGCGGTCACCCATTTTTTTTTTTTTTTTTTTTTTGTCGACTTTAGCTCTATCATGCAGGGAAGGGACGATTAATCGAAGGGCAGCGTCGTTTCACAACTTGAGCATGAGGGGAGACGCTATGACGTCGAGGCTTAAAGGGTGAAGTGAGAGTGAAGTGAGTCAGAAGGCTGGCCATGAAGCACTCGGACGTTCCGGAGCAAAGTTGACGAGCTTCCTAAGTGTCGCGTAGGAGAAATCATTAATTTGGAAAACTAGTGAATGAGGGCTGCAGACCAAGCTTGGATCGAAATGACTTAGTTGATGCGACATAAGTAGCATTATAAAATGATTCCAGTACGTGAAGCCATCTAGATTCTTAAAAGAATCATCATCAATAGAGTAGAAATATTGTAAATAAGGTCTTAAAGGTCCTATCAAAGTTCATGTCTACAATTATAGTGATTAAAGTTGGGAGTGTCGGAAACTACATTTTGAAATAACGCATAAAGTGACACAGTAGCATCATGAGTCACAATGTAGAAAGTAAAGTGGGAAAGCCGCGAATACTGTTGAATGTCACAAAGAATCGTTGGAATGAAAATGCGCGACACGCTAATTGTAACATTTTTATATCTCGGTAAAATGGGAACAGCTTAGAATAGATGTGACACGTATGGTTTTTGTAACGTATAATAAATTGACAGTATGTACAGATTCACGAGGCTGAAATATAAATATTATTCCGTAAAAGTGTCACATACAAAAAAAAAGGATCTTTTGGAAATGATCAAGAAGCTGACAAAAATATTTGATAATTTCGCGGATTCTGACTCTTTCTCCTTTCAAAACCTGTAATTTTACACATGCCTGCTTTGTATACTCTGGCGAACGCTTTGCACAAGAGAGTCAGTGAATCAGCCTTCTTATTAAGTGCGATTCACACCACCCAAAGCTGGAGCTGTAAATAACTGTGGCTTGAAATTAGTGCAGTCCCACCTCATTATTAGTATTCACCCTGTTAAATCTCAGCGGTATCGAGTCTTCAGATTGCTGCACGTTTCCTTAGACTGACTGAAACTTGCTCTAGGCTCCTGTGCTCCGCTGATCTGGAGGCAGCGTTAGGAAATCAGCAAGTCGGATGCACTTCTAGTTCATATTCATGTTCCCATAGGTGAAGCCCAAAAGTTCTATTTTCCTTTTCTTTTTTTTTACCATTAGTTTATCCAACTTTTACATAGTCAAGCAACAAATATTTGCCTTCAAACCAATTTAAACACCTTATTTTTGAGTTTGTTTAGCTGTTTGTTGTTGCTTTTACTCCAGTTGCACACAGTTTGATTGTAACGGTAAGAAGAACGAGTGTAAAAAAAATGAATGCTGCAAGCTGTTTTTACACGATTTTCCATTTATTTTGACGCTCTCGAGTCGGGCAGGGGTGAGTGTAAAGTTCAGCGTGTACACCTGCTTCAACCTGAGCACACTGCCTCCACGCGCTGTCAAGGCTGCGCCGCACCTCGCGCGCGCACACACACGTGTGTACGTGTGTATGTGTGTGTGTGTGTGTGTATGCGGGTGTACATGCACCACTTTGCACTGCAGTGTTTACTCTTGTGTGTTTGTGGTTGATAACCAGCCCACTCATGTTTTTCTTCTCACTTTGTGTCTTTTGCAGGAAGTTCGGGGAGCGCCCTCAGCCACAGCGCCTAACAAGGTGAGTAACACACACACACACACACACACGCGAACACACGCACGTACACACACACGGCCTTGACTCTGTGTTTTTGCTTTCCTGGTAGTATCTGTATGTCTGTTCCTATGTGTACTGTTGAGGCGTTCTTGTGAGTCAGTATTAAGGAAGCTCCTCTTTTAATAGCTACATGGCGGATGAATTAATGCATTGTGCTCCGCTGTTGCTAAACCGAGGAGCCGTGTTGTCCACCAAGTGTCGTCTGTTATCTGTTGACCCCTCCTGTATTATTACTTCACCGTTGTCCTTGCAAGTGGCTGTTTAGTAGACACACCTCTGGGCCCCCCCCCCCCCGAGTCCCCCGGGACATATTTTAAATGCGCCTGTGCAGAAACAAACCTTATTTCTCGCAGCAGTGGTTTTGTGGAGAAACAAACCAGAGATGCTATAAATCACCTTTTTTTTTTTTTCCCGAGAACGTGCGGTCCAACCGTGCGCACGGTGCAGCTGTGAGCAGCCACGCTTGCACGTTTCTGATTATTCCTTTCCTCCCGTTTGCTTGCTTCAAGTCTTTGCGGAGGACCGTTTTGGAAGCGTGCAGAACGTTGATGGATGTTGTGGCTTACTTATGGAGGTTTATGTACGAGTTCGAGGCCAAATGCATGTGTGTGTGTGTGTTGTGTGCACTTGTTTGCCTGTTGGTTCTTTGTGTTTGTGACTTGGAAGAGGCATGGGGTTGCCTGTGTGTGCTTGTGTGCTCAGGCTTTGCACGTGGTGCTCAGCGGGGAAAATGAGGGGTTGCGTACTGCCTGGAACAGCAGAGCTCGGTTTTTGGGGGAGAGGAAAAAAAAAAAGAAAAAAAAGAGGCCCCACCACCTTTTGATGTGTCCCCCTCTTCATTCATGTGCTGCCAATCCGCTGGCTTTACAGTGGCCCTTCGATTCGTCTGGTGGAGTTTTTTTGGAAGGCCAGAAATACGATAGACACAAAACACTTTCTACCCAGCAGCCTGCAGGCACAACACGGACCTCCTCGAGTGTCTGGTCCGTGCATGTGGGTGCTTTACGATGTCCTGTTCTTAGTATTGCTTCATAAATCTGCCACAGTGTCCTCAGGTCTGCAGGTTTACTCACAAACCACCACCCTCCTTCCGTTTCCCCCATGAGCAAGCTAAAGCTTCACGATCTTGAGGAGGACAACATGGGGCTTTTTAGGGCGGCTAAAGCTCCGAGTCCCGCAGGGCCTCACTGTCAGGAAGGCTACTCGAGTGGAAATACAATGCAGCCGTACGGATCTCCGATTCAGACAAGATACACTTGCCTGTGATGTGAAAAGATGTGCACATTCTACTTCATAGACAGTGTGCCGCATACCTGCCACGGTGCGGTGTGCATCACTAAACTCAACACGATGTATTTTTTTTGGGGGGGGGGGGGGGGGATTTGTACCTCTTAAAATGTTTTTTGACAAACACATAAAGGAGGAATTCTTCAGTTTTGCGCTTCGGATATGATGAATTGTTCAGATGCAGCTCTTCTAAAGCCAGTCACGTCTGTTTTTTTTTTTTTTTGCCCTACTTCCAGCTCTGGTACGTGCTGTGTTAAGATTTCCAGAGGTGTTGCTTGCAAGTGTACAGAGATCAGCTTATCAGTTGAACTCGTATCAATTGTTTGGTGCTCAGCCACTTGTTTTTGTCAGATTTACTTTACTTTATGAATATTTTCAAAGCCGCAGAGCGGGAGACGCCGCTGCAGCCAGGTGCACCACCACCACCACCACGCTTCCTCATGTTCCTGATTGACTTCTTATTCCCTCAGTCTTTTAGCGTGTGGCGGGTTCTCATGTGAATATCTGTCATCAGATTGCTTAATGTGCCATTCAGCTTTCACCGCGTGTAAATTAGAAATTTTTGTTTTCGCCCACCCTCAGCCGTTGTTGACGCTGTAGGCCGTTTTGACAAGCGTCGCGGCGGCGAGATGAGAGGAGATAGTCTGCCGGTGTCGTCGTGAGGAACACGACGGCGCCGAGAGCCCGTTTGCAAGCTGTTGCAAGAACCCCCGTCGTCGGAATCGATTTTCGAGACTTCCAAAGGTTTCCTGGAGGTCAGACATCACACACGGATTGCGGGCGTTCGTCTGGAGGCGGATCCTCCCAGCGGAGCGCGCGCTTCAACGGAGGCTGAGCAGCCTAAAGCGGCTGATTGTTCATGTTTTAACCCAAGCCTGACGCCGCAAACGTGTCGTAATCTACCTTTTTTGCGACGCGCAAGGGCGTGCGCTAATTGCAGTCCGATCATCTTAATTGAGCTATTTCGCAGTGCGCGTGTGCGTTAGTGTTCCCGTCGGCTCTTTGTGCGGGTGTGCTTGAGCGTGTGCGTGCGCTCACAGGGGGTCTTGTGACAGCCTCGCTCTGCTGCAGACGCCGTGGCAGATGTATGGTAGACAGATGCCCGTCTGCCCCATTGCATCTTCAGCCCAGCTAACAGCACTTGCCCCCCCCCCCCCCCCCCCCCCCCCCCCCCCCCTCCAAAATCTCTCTCTCTCTCGCTCTCTCACCTTCCCGCACACTCACAACCCCTTTTTTTTTTGTAAATCTGTCTGGCACATTTTCGTCTCGGCAACTAATACGTTTCCTTTCTGTCTTATCTGTTCCGTTTCTCTCACACACAAGCTCTCTTCCCCTTTTTCGCCCCTTGACCTCTCACACTGGTTTATCTTCTTTTACTGGCACTTTGTTGATTGTCCGTTTTCTCAATCTATGTAAAAAAAACAAACAAAAACAACAAAAAGACAATAAATTCAATCAAGTTCTTCTGCTCCTCCAGTACCTCCATCTGTAGTTTTGTCTTCAGACAATCTGTATTTGAGAAGTCAAACGTCGCCTCTTCTTAACTGGCTATTGGTTTTTTTTTTGTATTAACTAGGGCAGCGAGATGTTTTAATTCCGCGTCTGCACGCTGCTCTTGCACAGGAAGTTCAGCTGTGCGCTGGTCACTGTCTCCCACACTTCTCCTTCCTCCTTCAAGCTCTCAAAAAAAAAAAGAGTGACTTTCTCTCCTCAGCTGCGTGTTTCACTTTGTGTAAGAGACGAGTGATTACTCAGATGTCCCGGCGATCTGCCCACAGCGTTGCCGACCCCTTCACTTTTAGGCTGCGCTTACATGTGTGGTGCACTTCCCCGATCGCAACCAAACCAGGAAACAAAAGTTGGGTTGTCTTTTTTTTGTTATGTTGTTGTTGTATTTTTGCATGTGTTGTTGGATACCACATATACATATGGGTGGTTTATCAGATGAAAACAGTGTTGGGCTAAATGCACTTCTTGTGATTATTGTGGTTATTTTACCTCACTGAGAACTTGCAGACATTAAAAAAAAAAAAAAAAGCTCCATTAGCAGCACACATTTCTCCATGGTGCAAACCATCAAAGAGCTGATGCATCAAGTCCACAGACTTCGCCTCATAAAAACCACATAAAAGCCATTTCTCTTTGACGTGTATTCCTCCTTATTGGTTTGGCTCATGTCTGAGCTGCCTTAAAGGGTTTATGATAAGGGTTTTGACTAACCGCCCACCGGAGGATCAACCAGAGAGCACAGGTTGACTTTTGGGACGGCGTTGTTTTGCCCTTGTTTATGTGCAGTTATTACTCACATCCTGCATTGCGTTTATTTAGATGCTTCAGATCAGTGTCTCTATAAAAGGGCACCTACTGCTTGGAAACAATCTGGAAGCCTTTTTTTTTTTTTTTTAAGATGTGTTACTTTACGTGTTCAGACGATGGCGTTCAAACTTTTATAAATGAATCACACTAATGGAGCCATGTTGGCTTGGCGGGTGTGAAATCTTGGTTCTCACCTCAGTCAAATCAATGTGTGGTATGTTGAAGCAGGACGACGACAAAGCTGCTGCATATAGATTCATAGAAGCATTTAATGGCTTCAGTAACCACAAACTAATGCTGAATGGACTCATCAGTTTGATTAACAATGATGGAAAAATCCTAAATTAGATTAGAGAGACTGGTCGTCTGCATAACACGTAGAAGCTTGTTGTTTTAATTGATCTGAGATGTTTTTGTCCGCTATTGTTGGAAGGTGTTCTCCCCTCCATTCTTTTGTTGCTCCCAGGAGTGCAAGGTGATGAATTTCAAGTACTCACATTACTGCATTTTTGTAGCCGATAGTTTTAGCGTTCACAAAAGTAATTACCTGCATAGATCAACGTTTCACACTGTCACTTTTATTTATCAGTTTGTTTTTCTGTGCTGTGCTTTGCTTTGCTTCTTGTTATACGGGTAAACTGAATGAATTGCCCACTGTTGACAAGGCAATAGTGAACATGTGGATTTGTTTTGTTGTTTTTAGTATTTTTGATGCACACAAGTTTTTAACAACAATACCTTTACTTGTATTAGTGCACAATTTCAGAAAATGCCTATTCAGGAATAGCTGTCAATTTTATGATTGTGTCTGCGTTATGCCACGAATATATGAATTCTGAGGAGACAAATAGGCTGTGGTACACACTGTCTCACTACAAATACTGATTTTTACTCCAACATCAGGTCCGTCGCTGTTATGAAATCCCGGCTAAACGAGATATCCAAGCTCAAGAGTTCCTCGGGCTGCAACACAACATCGGATGAAGTTATTCGGATGTTTTACGCACATCACTCCAAAATTGCTTCTGACATATTTGGTAGTTTTCTAAACTTGGTTTCTGCACTCGGAAACTTTGTGGGTTTTTTTTTTAACAATGCTTGGCTTCACAGCACAAGTTTCCACTGGATGGGTTTGTGTTGCTTTTTTTCCCCCCGATCGCTGGGCTATTGTGTTTCATTTGCCCGTTGTCACATTTGTTATCAATTTGGAGGTCATTGGTGTGAATCTCGGCGCGTCAGAGGCTGCTGACAGTACAGGAAGAACCGCTGCGGGTGAAGCCTTGATATCACGCCGAAGCATTTTTTTTTTTTTTAGTCCTGATGGGGGAACAGTCTCTCCTCAACCCCCAGCCACAGTGGTCTGGAAGAGTTTGGTGAGCATCGCAGCAGTGTTAACCACAAGCTGCGGCTCTTGCACGTAACCTCCCCACCACCCGCGTTTGATTCCGGAGTCATGATATAACTATGTGGCTGTGTGTGTGTGTGATCAAACCATTTCCTTGATTATAGGGGCGGCCCTGGATGTAGGACATGGCTGATTGTGGATTCTCATGGAAGTGCTTCTTCTGACTTCCTCTTCTGTTCAAAAAAAAACAAAAAACGGGAAGAATTAGAGTGTTGTTAATGTCCTTTTAATGCAATGCTAAAAAGCGTTGTGCGGGTGTTTTCCTGGTTGTGGAACATTTAGGCCCTGCTTACACAATGGGCCACTGAAACTTTTTAAAAAACGCTTCGACTCAGTCTTCATGTACATGGCGCGAAACGCAGCTTGTATGAAATGTTGCTACTGCACATATTAACCATGGCTGTAGTAAAGAGTTCACCTTCACATGCATGAGAAGTTAAACATTAACAGAAAAGGCAGAAACAATGTTTTCGCTTCAAACGCTGTCATATAAGCGTGGCCTTAAGCCGACACAGTTACACCTGGCAAAAGAAGATACTTAATAGCTCATTTGTTTTGTAATTTCGGACTATTGAGCCTTCATGGCGTTGTGCAGGGTCATTCGACACGTCTCCCTCCAGGGTTTTTATTGGTATAAGTGGTAAATGCCAGCCTGGCGGAGTCGCGTCTTCCAAACATAGTAGTGCACCCGCAAGTGTTTTCA
The DNA here is from genome assembly GCF_963422515.1 of Blennius ocellaris. Classification (NCBI taxonomy): domain Eukaryota; kingdom Metazoa; phylum Chordata; class Actinopteri; order Blenniiformes; family Blenniidae; genus Blennius; species Blennius ocellaris. The sequence continues at coordinate 9,201,516 of NC_137672.1, forward strand.
ATAGAAACACGACCAAGGAGCTGGAAGATCCTTTTGAAAATTCATTAAAAAAAAATAAATAAATAAATATAGCCCTGAACTGGTAAGTCGCAGCTTCTCTTCGTCTGTGGTAAGGAGATTTGTCTGCTCTGTACCGACATCGGCAGACACTCTGCGTTAACCCCGCTGTGTTTGGGTGCAGCTTGGTTGAGGACGGGGATTAAAGAAGGCAGACAGTCTGTTGTGATTTGAAGATGGGTCGAACCATCACGCAAAAATGTTTCCCGCTGAAATGCTGATGCATCACGGATGGTTTCAAGAATCTTTTTAACAGAAGCATCTTCTGTGTGAAAATAGTCCAGGAAACAACAAAAACACAGAAATAACCAGCTTCTGGCTTTTCAGACCCTCCTATAGGATCGCAGTGGACATGAAACCTGGCTCGGTTATTTCTAACCTCTATGGTCTAAAACACAAGTGACCAAACAATAATACACTACAAATGCTACTATAATAAAAAGCCAAAATTTCAGCTCTTGTTGGGACTTGAAACTATTTTTTTTCCAATTAATTATGGAGTTTTAATAAATGACCCCCCATTTATTCCCATTCAAACTGATTGTGGTGGATGAATGAATCAATAGGCTCAATCGTGTATGTTTATATAATGCTTATTCTTTTTTTTTTTATTCGAACAATTATGTATTGATGAAATAACACTAAGGACAAATCTAATGTTGTAGTTAGTACCAAATTCCTTGTGCACACATTCATGCGCATCCTTTGATATTTGTGATGTTGGAGTTTGCAAAAGCAACATTAAAATAACAAAAACAAAAAAAAAAACACACACATGAGCTCCAGATTAAGCCGTTAGATTAAAAAAAGAGGCGTTTACTTTTACCGCCTGTGAATGAGATAGTGGAAAATATGAGGCGATTGATTCCAGGAATCTAAAAGTGTAAGTGTCACATGTGTGATATCATCCTTCCTGTACGAGCGGCGGGTCACAGAGGCGTGACACGAGCCCCACAGGTCTGACATCAGCAGGCTGAGACTCGATGTAATCAATCAGAGCTGTGACTGCAGGGGTCTCTCGCTCTCTCTCTCTCTGTCTGTGGATCGGCGTGTCTGCGTCTGGTTATCACTCCGGGGAGTGTATTGTTCACTTCCTCGTCAAGTCCTCCAGTGCAGTTGCATCTGTCTAATTGAATTGTCGTAATCAAGCTGCAACCCCCCGTTTGTGTTCTACGCGCCTTATTCCTGGCTTGACATCATTTACTCCATGTGGCGTTTCAATTGCATCAGACCGCTTCAAACCGGCTAAGTGGATTCACGGGTTTGAAATTGAACCATCGGGCCATCAAAGCTCTTCACTTGTTTGGTTGAATCAGTAAATAGTTTCTCATTATAAGTCAAAAGGTGGCACACGCATGTGACCTTGACCTTTTTAGGGTGATTATTAAAGTCTGTTATTTTCTTTCCAGTGAGGGGACGATGTACTTTCTGGCAATCATCCTAAACTCTGCATAACCTTTCTTTCTGAACGTAAATAGTACAATAGTTACTGTTTACGAGCTCGCACAAAAAGTCTGTAATTGTAACTGAACAAGTAGTGTTGTAAAGTAGCTCGTCCATCCCGACACTGATTTCTGACCGTCTTGGCTCGATCCCCAAAGCCTCGCCACCCTCTTCTCTACCGCCAGTTTACAATCACCGGCCTCTTTCAGACAGCATCAATTCTCGCCGTGCCTCCGCGCACAATTAATCGACTTTTGTACATTACTCGCAAAACCCACCGCCATCTGTCCCGCATTCCTCTGCTGAGCACCGTGCCTGCTCATCACCTCCATTCACTCGCCCGACAATGGTATTTTCAGAAAATACTGCATGAATCAGTGTGATCAAGCTTTGATGCGACTCTGAAGTCTTCATATCTCATTGCAGAACAAAGAGGAAATCTGTTATTGTCCATTATAAATGGATAAACCCTGTGAGCCTCCCTTTCTCCCCCCCCCCCCCTACTCATAACAAAGACCCCGTCTAGCCCGAGCGTGCGGCCCAGTATTGCGTGGCAGAGTGGAGCTCGGGAGTGGGAAGCCCTCTGAGCACCCCGGCGTGTCAGGTGTCACCGACATCTGTGCATGTGCACGGATCAGCCCAGTCATCGGATCACTCTCCATGTGTCTTAATTGTGCATCCGAGCTCGGATCTTTTCGCCTCCCAAGTTCCTCCCGCTCAGCCCCACACGAGCTGCAATGGTCTCCCAGATAATAAAATGTTTTTGTGTTGAGGAGGGGGGGTGGGGGGGGGGGGTCGGGCTGACGGAGGTAAGGAGAGCACAGTTCTTGCAACATTTCTGAGGCGAGGAGTCTTTGCTGGTGAGCTCAGCTCTGTTGTTTTGGTTTTTTTTTTTCAACTCGCTTGTTTTCTTTCTTTTTCTTTTTTTTCTTTTCTCCCACTTCTTTATCTCCTTTCCCCCTCCCTCATGTTCCCCTCCCCGTGCTCCTCACTGTCCCTCTGAGCCAGTCATTAACGGTTCAGCCCACCCCCGTCTCAAATGGACCCAGCTGAGGGGAGAGCCTTAGCGTTTTGGCGAGCAGCTTGTGCAGGCTCTTAGGCTTTCCAGAGGTCACTCAGAGTATACCGTATGTGTGTCTTGTGTGTTTCTCATTACATATTTTACACCTCGCGCCTTCCATTTTTTTCCCCACCACCACCACCACCACCGTTCCTTCTACATGAAAGCTTTTAAAACCTGCTCGATAATCCTCAATGACCCCGATATCAACTCGAGAAGCTCCCAGAGCTTCAGCTTTAGGTTTCGCCACACCCGATATCAACTAACCTCCTCTGCCTGGTCGCTAAATGGCCCTGCTAATGACTCTCTCCCCCTGCACTCTCTCTCTCGCTCCCTCTTTATGTCATCCTTGCAGAGAAGCGATGAGGAATTACCTGAAGGAGCGAGGTGACCAAACTGTCATGATCCTGCACTGCGAAAGTTGCACAGAAATCCTATGGCAATGAGAAAAGGTGAGTTGAATATAAATACATTTGTTGGTATGCGTCATATAGAAAGGTCTCTTTGGTCCCTGGACGTTTGAGTGTTTACAACATTAAAATAAGATCTTCAGGGACCGTTTTAAAGCAGGTTTACTGGTGTAAGCGCCACCCTCTATTTGTCACCTCTGTATGTAATCACCAAATACTATTGTATTTCTAGTTTTTACTGAATTAGTTGAACAACTAATGAGATTAGCGATTACACCCCCTCTCCCCTCCCACCCCCTCAAATATGATGCAGTTATGTACAAAGTGAGTATCAGTGTTTTATCAGTGATGAGAAAAGAAGCTGCTATAAAGTCCCAAAGACGTTCCAAAATGATCCGTAGTCCCAAATAGGAAAATATAGGTCACCAACAGCCAGTGTGTTGTTTTGGGTTGTGTATTGATGTTTCTGTACTTTGGATATCTCCTTTTCCCATTCTCCATGTTGCTTTATCTCCCTGCTCGGGGTCTTGGTAAAGGGAGCTCTATCCTGCTCTGCAATCTGTTGTAACCTCCGCTGGGATTGACAATCCTGCGGCATTCACGGAAGCCACTGACCTCATACGTATCGAGCACATTAAAGACGGTAGACGTGAACTAACACCTAATAAATGACTCAGGAGAGGATGCTGCTGTCCGGGTGCACGGATTAGATTTACATAAGACTAAACCGAGACCATCGAGAGCCAACATTTATATATTGTGTATTTCATCCTTACAGAATTGCCAGCTGCTGGTGTCCAGCTCATATTGGATAAATATGCAAATGGTTTATTATTATTATTATTGTTATTATTATCTGTCTTGCCAGTGTATCTATCATCAAATGGAAAGCTGGAAAGCTACAAAAAAAAGTGGCTGTGAACATCATATAAATCCAACATGTTGACCTTTATTCACAAATGAGAAGTCGACTCCTTTATGGGCACGTTAGATCACATTGCTGGTGAAGAAGGAAAACACACTCTGAGCTGAGTGGGTACCTTGACCTCCTCTGACCTCCCGTATCTGCACAGGAAATGAGTCGGCGACCTTTTGGCTTCAGGCCACGTTCAGGTGAAGGCTGCTAAGAGCCTGAGAGGAAAGGGGGGGGGGGGCAGGGAGACAGGGGGTGTCTTGAGGGGTGAACGCTTAGAGCACACACAGTGGGAGGGTTCAAAGACCCGACCCATCAGATCCCAGAGAGTCACGGGGGAGATGCTTGATTGTAGTTTCTGTAGTTCCTGCGTCAGGCGATCACAGACCCGAACATTTTGCCCTCTTGACCCTATCCTCTTTCTCCCAAACATTTCCTGTAGCCCTCCTCTCACCTCCCTACCTCAAGCTTTCTCGTAGTGTGTATCTTTCTTCCCTCCCCCCCCCCCCTCCTACTCTTCCTCCCCCTTCCTCCGCCCGTTTTTCTGGCCGAGTCGCAGCTCTGCTTGCGATCTCATCGGGCCTATCTCTCCGTAAATCAGCTGTTGCCCGCCAACTCCGAGACACCTCTGAGAGTTGGAACGCAACAGACGAGAGAAAGAAGCAGAGACGCTGGGACGGAGACGGATTCCTCCCGGCAGTTTTCAGGCATCTCGTCCAGTTAAAGTAACACCGGCGAAGGCGATTTGTGCGGCGAGACGAGCCAACCGCGCGGCGCTCTCACATCCAGCGTCCTTGAACAAGATCAGCTGTAATGTTGCTGATTCATGACAGGAATGTCTTGCAGATAAAAAAAGGTTTCTGAATGAGTCTGTTAAGTAGGTCCCCGGGGGGCTCGATAGACAATCTACTCCCACCAGCGTTGTACACATCAGCGCCCCGACTCTGTAAATCACATGTTGCGTGTTTTTGCGCGTCTGTCTCGCACCTTCGACGGCGTCTTTCTGCGTCGCGAGGCGACGGCCCTGAAAGTGGGCGCGTGGAGAATGTCAAGGCACCGTCTCCCTCGTCTGCGCTTTTTATAGGAGGTGAAAGTAGACAAACGCCCACGGAGGCAGACGCTGGTGTTGCGAAACCGGTCGCTTTCCAGCCGCTCACTGACGCAAACACACACATTTATCTGAAGCGCGCCGGTTCAAAGAGACCGCGTTCGACTTTTTAACAATGTTGTTGAAGGTCGTGATCTCGACGACAGTGATTCTTATTTCTACCGGAGTGGGCCAGGCCGACCGTATGAACTCGCAGGGATTAGGGATTAGGAAGAAAGATGACTTTTCATTCAAAGTGGTGGTTTATATATCAGAACAGATCATTTCTGCGTTTGACAGGTCGTGGTAACATCTGCTAAATGAAGTTTGACAGTGTTGAGTCAGAAGGCTTAGAATGATTGGACCTCTCCGCATGCTGCAGCAGGTCTTTGACTGGTTTTGAACTCGGTGCAAGTCTGCCCTCTTCTGGTGACAAACAAGAGATGCACAGGGTTTTTTTTATTATTGATTATGGTTTTCTTTTATTTTTGCAATGTGTCTGTTTTTTTTAATAGTTGTTTTGATATTATAGCGACATGAAAAGTCATTAAAAAGCTTCTCATCTTGCCACCACACATTCGATTTTCTCTGGAACCTTAAAAATATTCTAGTTTTGTATTTACTGTTGCAAATTTAGATAAAGAAATTGAAAAAAATAACACAGGAAATAAGAGTACAGAAAAAAACCCACTTAAATACACCTTAAAATCAAATTTAATAAAAAAAATCTAATATTGGAATTGTTGTCATATTTACACCAAATAGTTTTAGAATATATCTTCCACTGACTGTGAACACGTCATGTAAGAATCCACATCCAACAAATGTGTGTGTGTGTGTGTTTGTGTGTAGGTTCTTCTGCCCTCCTCCCTGCGTGTACCTGATGGGCAGCGGCTGGAAGAAAAAGAAGGAGCAGATGGAGCGGGACGGCTGCTCCGAGCAGGAGTCGCAGCCCTGCGCCTTCATCGGCATCGGCAACAGCGACCAAGAAATGCAGCAGCTCAACTTAGAGGGAAAGGTGTGACATATTCGGCGTGATGTATTTGTTTGAGGAAAAGCGTTCTGGCCTGTGTCCTAACACTGTTGTCGTCCTCCCCCCCCCCCCCCCCCCGTCACCACCAGAACTATTGCACAGCCAAAACCTTGTACATATCTGACTCTGACAAGAGAAAGCACTTCATGTTGTCCGTCAAGATGTTCTACGGCAACAGCGCGGACATCGGCGTCTTCCTCAGCAAGAGGATCAAAGTCATCTCCAAGCCCTCCAAAAAGAAGCAGTCCCTCAAAAATGCAGACTGTGAGTTTTGCACGTGATTGACGGCTGCCTTCTGACTTGTATTTCTGGATGAGGGCCTCGTTTATTCTGTGTTTAGGCCTCATATGGTAACAATAGCAAACGCGCCAAGCTTCATAAGTGTTTCTGTGGGTGTTATCTTTAGTTGGTGCACGTTTTTCTGCTTGTTTGATGATTGTTTAAATTGTTTGGGGTGTAATAGGATTGAAGATTTACTGATATTTACGCCTCTGTAAAAGAACTTACAGTGAAAAACATTTCAATACCATGCAAACGACGTCACAAATTTTATCTCTCTTTATATTCTCATAACCGGTAGAATCTCTGTTACAATGATTAGTATATTCTTGTAAGTTTTTCTGTTTAATTTGATGTGTAACATCCCGTTTTTGTATGACGGGTGTGTCGTTTCATCTTGTCTTAAAGTGTTCAGGAAAACCTGCAGTGACGTTAAGAGTGGTGAGAAATTTGAGTACGACCCCAGATCGCATCAGGATAAGTAATTTAATGACACAATCAATTAAATGTAACGGAGATGTGAAAGGTTTAGAAGGAGAGACTGAAGCTGTAGGTTTTCAAAATGTCACTGTTTAGTTAATTTCTTCATCTGCATCATGTGAACATTGTTTTTTCCCCCCCTTTGTTAATAGTAACATTTCTCACCACTAGAGGGGAGTGTAGCTGTATTGAGATTTTCTGGGCCACCTGTTTTATGTCCCCTGCGTCTGGCCTCTTGTCACGGCGCCCATCAGACTGTAAACAACAGCTGACCTCAGAGCAACACGTCTTTTTGGGCGCCGCTTACATAACCGACTGTGTCCGTCCCTGTTCCCTCGTCTCCCGACCACGCAGTGTGCATTGCATCAGGAACCAAGGTGGCACTGTTCAACCGGCTGCGGTCCCAAACAGTCAGCACACGCTATCTCCACGTGGAGGGCGGCAACTTCCACGCCAGCTCCCAGCAGTGGGGCGCCTTTTACATCCACCTGCGTGAGTATCAGCGGAAAGTACGAGGTCTTGTGATCTGACGGCTCTTTCCCCCCGCGCTGCAGCGGAGTAATTGCACATCTGACTCATCACACACAAAGCCGACATTGATTGACAAGCGCGTATGAAGGAAAAAAAAAAAAAACGACAACAAAACAAGAGCCGAGCTCGTGGGCTGCCGGCGTTCACTCCCTGCGCTCTTGTGTTCACAGTGGATGACGAGGAGTCGGAAGGAGAAGAGTTCACTGTGAGAGACGGCTACATCCACTACGGCCAGACGGTCAAGCTGGTCTGCTCCGTCACCGGCATGGCGCTGCCCAGACTGGTAATAAACGTCCCTCCTTGAGGATTACGAGAGTCAAACTTTATTGGGGTGGGAGGGGGGGGGGGACTGATTGAGAACATGAAATGAGACATGGCTGCACACAAGGAGACTTTAAAGCAGAGGGGGAGTCAAACTAAGACGAGTTGAGACACCAGAAGGTTTCAGGCTCACAATGAGTCAAACACAGAGAAGTAAATGCTCACAAGAAGAATCAAAGGATCCCAGGAATGCCATTGCACCAGACCTCCAGCCTGCGCTTCTTTAAATATGTACGTTGGGTTAGTTGTAGAGATATTCAGTTCTCATAACAAACTCTTGTACATATGATAAGATGTCCCAATGTCCTGATCTGAGTCTGTCTTGATCGCTTCTGCTGAAGGTGCTTGAAGTGCATTAGATGTTGTTACTCCCTAAGACAGTCAGTCAACAATTCTGGTAAAAAAAAGGTAAATATTTATTAGAAATTAAAGAAGAACGAAGCCAAACTTTCCACACACTAGTTTCACATTTAAACATAAAGCTGGTCAACCTCTGAATATCTACAGTACCGTCACCCAACCAGCAGTGCTCATTTCAGATTCTCCGCTTGCGAGATCAACACAAAATCACAAAACTCATGAGTCACATCTCCAATGATGTCATGGGCTTTCTGAGCTGCTGTATTGTTGGGAGACGGTGGATGAACCTGATTTAAGAAGAAAATCTAATCAAGTCGTCGCAGTCCTTACATTCATTGATCACAAAGAGAAACGCTCCAGTTGCTCTTCTCTAATTCGTCCCCCTCCTGGTCTCTCTGTTCTCTCTCAGATCATCCGGAAGGTGGACAAGCAGACGGCGCTGCTGGACGCCGACGACCCCGTCTCCCAGCTCCACAAGTGTGCCTTCTACCTGAAGGACACCGAGCGCATGTACCTGTGCCTTTCCCAAGAAAGGATCATCCAGTTTCAAGTCAGTGCCCTCTCCCGTCTCCCACCCCGCCGCCACATATTTACCCGACGTCTGAGCTCGGCCTGTTGTCTCGGTCGTCTGTTTGCCTCACGCCTCCTCCTCCTCCTCCTCCTCCCCCCCCCTCACACCAGGCCACTCCATGCCCAAAGGAACCAAACAAGGAGATGATCAACGACGGCGCTTCCTGGACAATCATCAGCACAGACAAGGCCGAATACACTTTCTACGAGGGCATGGGCCCCGTCCACTCGCCTGTCACCCCCGTGCCTGTGGTAGAGAGCTTACAGGTATGGGGGGGGGCATCGCTTCTCTCTCTCTCTCTGGGATTTGACCTTCGGTTTGACTCTTAGCTGCCATGTTTGCCCGCAGCTTAACGGCGGTGGGGACGTCGCCATGCTGGAGCTGACGGGACAGAACTTCACTCCAAATCTGCGGGTCTGGTTCGGAGACGTTGAGGCGGAGACCATGTACAGGTCGGGGTTTGGAGATGCTAGTTCTTCCTGTTAATGCAGTAAAAGCGTAATCGTCCCTTTCTAGAGCGTTTGTGTGTTGACCGGTGGCCCAGCGAACAGTAACCACAGTGAGTTTTTTTCACAGCGACCTCGGTGCACAACTGCAAAATGAATCAAGCGCTTGAAACGACCGGGCCTTTAAGCAACAAAACACGACTACTGGGATCGTTTTAAAACTCCCAACTCAACAACCGATTTGTTTTCCCCTGCTCATGTTTTTAATCCCTTTTAATTTGTCTTGACTGCATTTGATTTATTATAACGTCTATCTTTTGTCCATTTTATGTAAACGTATGAAGTGTGAACTTTTAGATCTTATTTATTCTTTGTGTTTTTAAATGTGCAGTATAAATAAAGTTAGCTTAAAAGCTACATTAGCATTGGTCCCGTGTAAAAAAAAAAAAAAAATGCACGTCCTGAGAAATCAGAACCATCTTAGTCGATCCCGACAAAGCTGGACGGGCGATTGGGTGTCTTGTGTGGCGATCAGCAGACTCACAATGAACTGATCCCCCCCCCCCCCCCCGCAGGTGTGCAGAGAGCATGCTGTGCGTGGTGCCCGACATCTCGGCCTTCCGCGAGGGCTGGCGCTGGGTGCGGCAGCCCGTCCAGGTCCCCGTCACGCTGGTGAGGAACGACGGCATCATCTACTCCACCACGCTGACCTTCACTTACACGCCGGAGCCCGGGCCCAGGCCGCACTGCAGCGCCGCCGGGGCCATCCTGCGGGCGGGGAACTCCAGCCTGATCAGCAACAGCAGCCAGGAGCCCGGCGCCGCCGTCTACGGCCCCAACAGCGCCGCCAACCCGGGGGTCACGTCCTCGTCCTCCGCCGCCGCCGCCGCCGTGGTCTCCTAACGCACGCCGGGAGGCCGCTCGTTAACGACACGCCTTCAGAGCGGAAATATACCGGGAGGTATATGAAGACTATAGGAAATAAACAGAAACTGACTCACTCTAAAAGTGCTGCGTTATTAATTTTGGATACCAAGAAGCTGAAATGGAAAAAAAAAAAAAAAACAACCGACAAAAAAACGACAAACGAATCTGTGGGACAAAAGGAAGCGGACGCAGGGGGAAATCTGAAGGAGCGACACCACAAAAAAAAAGTTGTCAGCCGACAGGAGCACGCTTCTCCACACGCCCCCCCCCATACCCCCCCCTCTCCTGTGGTTACTTTGGGGACCCGCCTGTCCAGTCCTGGTGTTTTGGAAATGAGTGAAGTTCCTGCAGGCTCAGAGCACCAGCACCTTTCTACAGCTGTGAGAAAATGGGGAAACCCCCCCCCCCCCCCCCCCCGACAACGATACATCCACCGCGTACAAAACGACGAAAAGGAATTCTTTTTTTTTTTTTCTTTCTTTTTTTTTTTTTTACATTTCTTTCTCGCGCCTCCTCCTCCCCCCTCCTCCGTTTACGATCCCTCCTTTTCGTCCGGCGGGTTGGATGTGTCGTCGTTGGCGGGAGCGCGAGGATGCAGAGGGACACACCTGAAACGTGACGATAACATAGTTTTTATGGACCAAGGATCTTGTATAAGCTTTAGTAAAGGTACATTTTTCTCCATACCTTTTTTGTATTAAACATATAGTACACTTTTGTTACCAAATAGTTTCTATTCTTCCTCTGAGCGTTGGGCTTTTGTTCCCCCACCCCCCCCCCTTTTGAGGTCCAAAATCCCCCCCTTTTATGTTATTGTGACCTTACTACAAACGCCTGCTTTTTCGGTCTTTGGATTGACTTTGTTTTGATACTCTTTGCTTCTTCTGTTGGGGGAAAAAAAACCTGAAGTTTGTTTATTTACATAAGCAAAGGTTGGTTTTTTTTTGTTTGTTTGTTGTGTTGTTTTCTTTTTCTTTTTTTTTTTTTTTTAAGAAAATTGGGGAATAACCTCAGAGGGCCTATTTTTTATCCTTGGTTTTTATGAAGTCTTTAAAAAGAAAAGCTTTAAGCAACGCCTCTGCCTTGCCTGCAATACTCTACGTGCGCTATGTCTCCTGGAAACGTAAACACATCAGTACATCTCACACGGAGCCACGGCAACATTTGCAGAACACGTGAAAAAAAAAAAAACAACTAGACTTCCATTGTTACGGGGGGGGAAAAAAAAAAAAAAAGTCAAGTTTGCCATTTTTTCCCCCCAGACGACTGTAATAAGACTTAAAAGAATAGCCTTAGTACTGTATATTCTTACAAACCAAGTCGCATATCTGCTGTTATCCTACCGTCGCTCTGGAGTCCTGCACGGGTCCGGGCCTGCATCAGACTATTAGTCACCTGTTTATACAAAACCAACGGCGATGTGGCCTCCTCGCCTCCGGCCGATCAACCCTTTAAATACAACCGACAGCGCAGACCGACAGCGTGTCGATACAGAATAGTAAATATCCGGATGTTTGTGCGATCGCGCAAAGAAAAAGCACCGATTCGTGTTCTAAGGTCAAATCGTCTCCATATCTACCGTCACTTCTCCCTTAAATCCAAACAGTGGAAGTGAAAAGGCGTTTTTTTTTTTTTTTTGTCTGCACTTGGGAATGATTGGAGTCGTCGTACTGGGGAAATCTGTAACCGATCAGATGTTTGTTTGTTTTTTTTAGGGGGATTACGCTTTTGAATGGCAGCATTTCCGTCACAAATCCCTTAAACCTTTGCACAGGACTGTTAAAAAAATAAATAAAAATCTGTTTTCTAAGGCTCCGAACAATGTAAAACGGCACCAAGTCTGTCGGTTTGCTGCTTTATGTCGTAATTTGAAATCTGGCCAGTTCAAAAGTACTTTGCGGCCTCGATTGTGACAAATAATGTAGCAGGACTCTGTGTTGTCTGGTGTGTGAAGATCGCTGGCTTCAGAAATATTGCCTGGACTGACATGTGAACACATACACACACACACACACACACACACACACACACACACACACACGGACCCTGTGCAGGACTCCGCTGCTCCATCGTCACAGCTACCGTGTCGTGAAAGTCGAATATCCACACCCAGCGAAGTGTCTTCCAGTGTGATGCTGTACTTCCTGGTGGCATTTAACTCGGAAAAAAAAAAAAAAAAAACAGAAAGAAAGACAGAAAAGAGAGGGACTCTTTTCAATTTGATGTGGCCTTACTGAAAACTTCAATTACAAAAACAAAGAGAAAAGTTTTTCCTTTTTCCTTCAAAGAAAAAGATCCTTCACCTTCCTCCTCCTCCTTCTCCTTCTTCTTCTTCTTCTTCTTCCTCTCTGCTGTTTACTCGTCTTGGAAGAACCTGTGCACGGCACAAAAAGCAAGCTAAACGCCTCGCTTCTTATCACGGGAGCTCCGCCGTCCCTCCGACCCGCCGTTCTCATGCAAAAAGCAGCCTTCTGAAGGACCTTGGCCTTCATCCTTGGTGTACAAGTACAAGTAACACAGTTGTTTTGTTTTGTTTGGTTGTCTTTCTTTTGTATTCTCATGCGGTGCCCGGCACCTTCTCACTTTTTTTTTTGGTACAATGATATTGTCTCACGAGCGTCGTAAGCTCCTCTCAGCCTTCTTCTGATTCTCTCTTTCTTTTAATACGTGCGGTGGATTAGCGTCTTCTTTCAGAATGTGTGTGTGTGTGTGTGTGTGTGGGTAAGTGTGCCTGGTCCGAGTAGTTGCACTCATACATGTTCATGGCAACAGCGCCTCCTGTAGGGAGTATAAAGGCCTTCTAAATGTTGTATTATTGGAATACGTGCTTTTTTTTCTCTCTCTCTCTCTCTCCAAAAAAAAACAACAAAAAAAACAACAGCAATATTGTACAGGTCATTTCATTGTTTTTGTCCGCCTGAGCACTAGTTCACCAGCCAGCAAATATATATATGTGTGTGTGTGTGTTTCATACTGAGTCAGACTCGCTCCATTTTTTTTTTTTTTTTTTTTGTTCCGACTCCTCTCCGAGAAAAATTGGGTGTTTTTCAGTCTTCCACCGGGATCCAAATGTCTGAATTATTGTGGATAAACATTCGAAGGCAATACTTGTGATACCTTACAGTACGACTGTATTCACTTCTGGGAAAGGAAACAAAAAAAACAACAACTGAACAATACTGTAACTTGAATGTCTGCTTAATGAAGTATTTCAGCATTTTTGTTTTTCTTACTCACAGATCCTTAAAACAACAGGAACAAAAAAAGGGTGCCGCGCCCTCTTCCATGTAAAAAAAACAAAAAAAAAAGTTAACTTATGCCCCTCGTTCGGCCCTCCTCGCCCACCTGTGTGTCATTCATGTTAAATGTTTTATATTGTAATATTGATATTTTTTAAATTATTGGTACAAAGTCTCCCCCTTGTCTTATGTCAAAAAAACAACAACAACAACAAAAAGAGAAGTGCATTATTGCCCGTGCTGCCTAGGTTGGCCTGGGAGTTGTGTATTTTGAAATTTTTTTTTTTTTTGTTTGTCTTATTTTGAGAGAAAAAAGGCCACTTCCTGTCTGTCCTGGAGCGAGTGGAGGAGTCCAAGGTGCTGCAAGCAGCAGTGTAGCATCACGTCTCGACCCCCCGGACCCTTTACTCTGTGGGATGGAGGTCACCAAATCTTAACTGTAGATTTTTTTAACTTTGCGTCTTTTCTCTTTGTCGTCCAGCTCTACGTTTTGGTTTTTGTTTGTTTTTTTGTTTTTTTATTACATAAACTGCATTTAGCATCATACCACCACCGACCCCGACAGCTACAAATCGATGAGGTCATTTCTTTGTTTACACGTCATGTCGCCTTTAAAGGTACAACACGAGCCACTGTAGCGTCCACTAATTTGGTTTAAGTGGACGTTAAGTGGAGTTACAGCGCCGCCTAGTGGCCTGGCATGTGTACTACATCCTCCATAGTGACGCGTGAAGGGGAAAATGACTGGACGCTGCTCATGTTGTACCTTTAAGCCCCGCCCCTCCCCCCTCCCACCGCCGCCGCCTTCTCTTTCTGGAGGCCGAAAACAAAAGCAGCTTTTATTCCCGTCGGCTCAAACTGCTAAAACTAAAAAAAAATAAAAGAAACAGTGTCGCCTTGACAATCCGAGCTGGTTTACGGTTGATTTTCCTCTTGAAGCGCCTGGAGTTTGAAGAGAAAGGGACGACGCGTCGCGCCGTCTAAAGGGTCGCAAAAGAAAAATGTTACATGCCTTTTGTTTTGTTTTGTTTTTTATTTTCTAATATCATTAACGTGGCGACGCAGCTTTCAGAGGGAAAAGAAACCACCGTCTCATTAGATGCTTGAAAGAGAATACTTAACAGTTTGTTTGTTTTTTTTCTATCTGTATGTGTGTGTGTGTGTGTGTGTGTGTGTGTCTGGTCGTTTTTACACCTCCAAAAGCAGCTGTTTTTTGTTTGTTTGTTTGTTTTTATAATGAGCTCTGAACAATGTATGTATCCTCTAATATGCCAAATGTCTTTTTATAATGTAGTTTTCATGCACTGCTAAACGAAACAGGGCAGAGTGAGAGGCAGCTTTAAACAAATTAAGAAAAAAAACAAACAAAAAAAAGAATAAATAAAGGAGTGTGGAGCCCTTCTCTGTCGCACTCAGCCTTACTTCTTCTTCAGACTCTTTGGCTGTTTGCACTACAGAGCGCTAACCTTTCTATTTCTCTCTCCCACATGTCATCCGCACTTCTCCCACCATCGTTTTTTTCTGTGTACATTTTCTCACCTCGTTTTTTTTTTTTTTTTAACATGCAGCTTGTTGTGCTTAGCTTCGCTACAGACGGCTCACTCTATTTTTTTTTTTTTTCGGTCATTTTTTTTTTCTCTCTCTCCTCCTCACCTTGTTCCACCCTCTTTCACTTCTCTCACTGTATCTGTGTATTATTCTAGTAACTGGTAAGCAGAGGTGTCATTGTGGTAGTATACTCAGTGCTCAAAGGGTTGCTGATGGTAGAAACCTGTGCCGTTTGTAACATTTAGCAATAACGTCAAAAACAAAGGGGATGGTTTTTTTTTTCCAATTTTTTGTTTGTTTTTGTTTTGTTTCAGATTTTTTTGTTTGTTTGTTTGTTTGTTTTTATAACATACTTTAGTTTGTTTTTGTACATATTGCAGCTCCAGACATTGCTCAAATCTGTATGTCATTAAAAGAAGAAAAAAAGAAGAAAAAACTTGCAATATTGGCATAAAAACGAGAAATAAAAAAGTGATATAATATCTGACTCGTGTTTTGGTTCTTTTTTTTTTTTTAATGGTCACCTGAAGCATTCGTCAGTACATTTTTTAAACTTTTTTTTTTTTTTTTGTCCCATGTTGACCTCCACAGAAATACATGGATCCAATCACTTGTGTTTTTTTTTACATTCAGCTGTGTGCCCAAGTGAAGCCACATCATCATGCAACAGGACTAAAAACTTGTATTTTTTATCCCCCCCCCTTTCCATTAAACACAAAAAGTAACAGAGCCACAATGAGGTCATGTTATCGACACGAAAACAAGTAAACGTAAGTTGCTACATCGATGCTGCGATTATCTGACGGGGATGAATCAGTGGAAATCGGGTGGAAATTCCCGGGAATTCGCTCTTTGAAGAGGAGCTGCAGGTGGCGCGAATCCCACAGCGCGATAAGGCCTCTCCAGTTCCCCAAGAACACACAGTACTGAGTCCCTTAGTAACACACACACACACTTTTCCTTCATATTTAAGACGACTGTTATAGAAACATAATTGACCGCAGTTCCGTTTTTGTTTTTTTTTGCGATGTGCAAGCAGGACACATTTCTATTGCGCAGCCCTGGTATTTTATATAAATTATTAAACATATTTTCAGCAGTTATCGAAGCTCTTCCCAACATTAGTCATGCTGCCTGCTAAAGTAAATAATTGCGTAACAAGCAGATGCATGACGCCATGTTTTGTGAGCCAGAATTAGATGTTTATGTTGAGGTGCGCAACCAGCAAACGGGTTGGGGAACCATTGTTGTTGTGTCCCGTCTCGACTCTACTGCGACTTCAGTGCCAGATTAAGGATGGTCAATCTGAATCGCTCCGTATTTTCCAAACACGACACACCTGTAATCCACCATAGAAATGTATTGTCATTTTTTTCATTACTTGTGTAATTTGAACTGTGGCCACTAGGGGTCCCCTGCTCACTTTACAAGCAGATTAAGTGATCATTTTCAAAGCATTTGAACATCCCAACCTCCCAACATTTTTGAATTACCATTTGATCGTAGAGTTTAAATTCTTTTTTTTTTTTTACGTTTTCTTGCGTACTTACAGCTAGCATTGGTTCAAAAGCCACGTTTTCAGGGTCAATCTGTGTTTTTGACCATTCAGGTTGACAAACTCCTTCCAGCCTCGGGGTTAGGTTCTAAAAACACCTTGAAATGTGCTCTTTGCTTCTTCTTTTTTTTCTTTTAAATGGCCCGGCGTCTTCGCTTTGACCTATCTTACCGGGCCGAGCAAGAGAACTGAAGTTGTGAAATAAGTCATTAAGTCCAACGCTTTTGTCACCGAAAATCGCTCATCGCCTCAAATCGCCGTGGAGATTGAGGTGGATTGGAGTCAAATTGGCTTTTTTCTGCCCCGTCGAATCTTTAGCGTTCTGGGTCAGACCTGTCGGCACCCCCCGTCCCCCCCCTCCCCCGAGGCTGAAGGCGTTCAGGCGATTTGGTCGTTAGCTGCTATACGCCCGCGTCCCGTCCCGCGCCGAGCCGAAGCATCTGTGCCGCTCATCAACTCTACAAGCTTTACATCACACGCCGCAGATTTCCCTTCATATGTTCGTGGCGGGGGCTGGGAGAGGGGGGGGGGGGGGGCGTCTCCGCCCGGCTTATGTCAGCTCGCTCCACGCCGAGCCCCGGATGCCGGTGTAGGTGAAGCGTGTGCTGGCTCCGCTCGGCGGCGTATGACCATTCTGCTCGGGGGTCTTCTGCCCCGCTCTCGACTTGCCGCTCGCTTTTTCTTTAGCCATCCTACTTCCGGCTGACCGCCCCGCTGGGCCGCCGCCGCCGCCGCCGCCGCCGCCCCTGCAGCAGCTGCAGCAGCCGAAGGTGGCGAGCATCCCCTGGCGGAAGCGCTTGTTCATGAAGCAGTAGATGATGGGGTTGACGCAGGCCGAGGTGTAGGACAGCAGGTGGATGAAGGAGATGGGCGCGCCCGTCAGGCGGTAGGCCGAGCGCTGGTCGAAGGCCTGCCACGCGTTGACCACGAAGACCGGCGTCCAGCACAGGAAGAAGAGGAAGACGATGACCAGCAGCATGCGGATCACGCGCTTCTTGGCCATCAGGTTGGACGTGGAGCTGTTGCTGAACGCCCGGCTCATCCTGGGCTTGCCGCCGGGGCCGCCGCCGCCGCTCGCCCCCGCGCCGATCGTCGAGCTCCTGTTCTTGGACGGCTGCAGGTAGCACCCGTCACTGTCGCCGGGTTTGATGCTGCCGGTGCTGGGTTGTCTCTCTGTCAGGGAGAAAGAAGAAAAGATGAGTTTTTATAACCACAGAAATGGAACTTCAGCAGTCAGATCTATAGATCTATAGATTTCCTTCCTAGTGTCCTTGAGCAAGGCCTTAAAACAACATCCTTTTACCAATTCATTGATGCAAAAGCTGATAAATCAGCGAGGCGGCCATCTTGGATGGGTCTTCGTTTCGCCTCCAGTGTTTTCACATCTACAACTACATCTACAACTTTCATGCATCTTCGTTCGTTTACAAACATTTCTTTGTAGAAGTATGATCCTTTTCCCACAATGCAATGCTGGTTTGGTAAGATACCTGATTGGATGAGGACCTACTGTGACCAAATCTAGAGATTTGGGTGTGTTTTGCTATGAGGACTTTCCAGTGCCGTCTCAGTGAACAATGGCACATTGTGCAGTGCATCAGTACATCAGCCATGATACTACCAGGACTTCAGACCAGCGACTTTTCATCCAAATGTGGAGTTAAAAAGTTTATTAATAAAATAACTTTGAACCTTTTTATCTGGTAACATTTCACGTAAAAGCCGTCACGGCTGAAGATAAATAGAAAAGAGTGAATTATTGTTGCAGGAGGCGGTTTGTCGACTGCAGTGGCTGATTTTTGCACCTTCAAACGGATTCCATTTTACAGGAATAGCCTAAATTGAAGTCACGGTTAAAAGTCACTGAAGTGCATCTCAGCCGTGCGGCTGGATGAAAGTCTAAGACAACAATAAATGTCAATACAGCCAAGATCTTTTTATTGTAACCTGTGAGCTTCATACCTCGGCTGGACTTCCTGCTCGACAGCTCAAACTTGATTCCCCTGTAAAGCTCCAGGGAGATGAGGCCGTACGCCGTCATCATGACAATGCCGGGAATGAGGAAGAGCAACAGCAGGAGACACACATACCTGGGAACGAACACAAAGCAGGTTGCACGGGGACGCCGTCGACTGCGGACGTGTCGGGGGGGTGGGGGGGGGGGGGGGGGTGCCCGGGGCTCACCAGGACTGCTGGATCATGTCGTTGGGCCACACCAGCCTGCACATGTGGCCCGTGCTGTTGTTGAGGCGGGTGAAGGGCTTCAGCGTGCTGGAGATGGGGTAGGGCAGCATCAGGATGAAGGACGCCACCCAGGTGACGGTGATGACCTTGGCGGCGTGGGACTTGGTCTGCCAGGCCCGGGAGGTCAGCGGGTTGCAGATGGCGCTGTAGCGCTCCAGAGAGATGGCCACCAGGTTGAAGGTGGAGACGCTGACGGAGACGCCTGGACGGAGCGGGGACACATGGTTTTTGGAGCTCTGGCGTCAAGTCGGGGGCGCCGGAGGCGACGGGCAACAGCCGACCTGCCGCCACGCGGCTTAGATAATGTGAAAATCATTAAAAATGTGTTTTTTCTACAATCATGCAATATAAACTGTATTTTCCTCCTTCTAATTTGGTTGATTATGGAAAATCATCATGCGATGTGATTCGACGTAACATAACATAACATGTCTTGATGTAGAACAAAAAGACAAAAAATACTAGTTAGTCTCATAATGTTTGGTTTTTAAATGGCTGACTAGTGATTTTCCTTTTTTTCTTTTTGAACTTTCTGTGGAAAGAACAACTGCCCCCCTGGGTGATAATACAGGTTTTTAATCATCCATTTTAATGAAAATAAATCAAAATGGCCAAGTTCAAATGATCAAAAATATTGTTTTTATTGAATTTTCATTCAAATTAAACAGTCTTTTTTTAAAGATTTGAATTATTTGAGTTTCTGTGCCATAAACATCCAATTTATTTGATTTAAAATCAATTCCAATGTGTGGAGATCCACGCTTATAAAGCTAATCACACTTTATCAATCCCCTTGGGGGGGGGATTCTCGGGAGCTTCTAATTGGGGTCAAAGGTAAAGAAAATTCAACAACCAGAAGAGGAGAACCATCATATTTGAAATCTAAACCTACAGCAGCGGCACTCGGAAAATTCTCCAGCCTGAAACACGAGATTCATCCAACGTTCAGCTTCAGCGCTGATCTTGGTGCTTTTGAGACGCGACATAACCAGATCTAACAACCCTAACAACACGACTCAGAAATATAATAACTCAGATGCTTGGTAATTGCTGAAAGGTTCAGAACGCTGTTTGTTTTTTCCCCCTCACATTTCACACTAATTCTCCACTGCTGAGCATCTCGCCGGATCGTCATCAACACCACGGCCGTACCAGGAGGTTCTATAAATACACTCCAACAATCATCCCGGGTTCGACGCGCGAGGTGTGACACGTGGACGGATAAACACGGGGACAAGTGACGCGGCGATCCCGGAGGACGAGCGAGCCGCTAAATGGAGAAAAGGGGACGTAAGCAGAAATGGAAAAAAAAATCACATTTCGCCGCCGACCCGTAATTGGATGAGGACGAGACATTAAGTGTGAGACGCGGCTTCTCTAATGACGGCACTTTTATTACGAGGCTCCCGGCGGCTTTCTGAGAGGTACAGGAAGAAACCTGGGGATTTGTCAGAGTTACAAGCAAATTAAAGCCACGAGCTGATTCGGGTCCCCGGTCGACTTGAGTCATCGCCTCAAGAAGTTGTGCGTATGGAAGATTTCAAATCCCCGACTTAAAATCATTAAGCACCATTCAAACAGATGGCCAGTAGTACATCATGTGGCTCATTTATACAAGCATGTTAAAAAAGACTAATGTGGCTTTCATCACCTCTTATTGTAGCTTTATTCAATCTTCTGCACACTGGATGCGACAGGGATATTTAAGAACAATTTAAACTGTTAATAAAAACAGACAATAATCACTATTTTTCAGTTCAATTTTGATTTAGTTGTCATACTGTATATCCGAGTGAGTGAACTCCTTTAAACAAATATATTAAAGGGACAATTATTAGTAATGATAATGTGGGAAACAGCTTTTGTTTGAAGTATCAAACGTGACCTCAAAATGAAACATTATTGAACAAAAATAAACCAAATATTTATCATCCTGTACTAAATGTAACTGAATCGGTTGGGATCAACAATCAAATCAATAAAACTATTGGTTGAAATTATTTAAAATGTAGTTTTTGCGTGCAAATTATTATCAAACTCTGTATATTACATTATATTACTCGAGGTTTATTTCCTCACATCAACACTTCTGCATTAACATTATTTAGAAATACAAAAAAGTTAAATCAAACAACCACTTATGGATGAATGGATCAATAATAGATCAGAATGACACTTTATGTCAAAGTAAAGATGTGTTTTTCACATTTTCTCTTTTTTTTGGGGGGGGGGGTAATTGCATTTGAATTTTATTAAATTCTATATTGTACACTTTTTTCTTTTTAATGCATTTATATTTTTATATATTGATTCATCCAGTCGTACACTGGTGGACAATCCATCTTGACTTTCAATGATTTAGCAAAG
Source organism: Blennius ocellaris (assembly GCF_963422515.1). Classification (NCBI taxonomy): domain Eukaryota; kingdom Metazoa; phylum Chordata; class Actinopteri; order Blenniiformes; family Blenniidae; genus Blennius; species Blennius ocellaris. Next base: position 9,222,387 of record NC_137672.1, read on the forward strand.
TGTACGTCTGGAATCGACACACACACACGCTCATAGCACCAATTAACCTCAAATGGCACAGAGAGAAACATGCAACTCCTGTATGAAGTCACAAAAACTAGGACTTGAACAGGAGATATTCTCACATATTCATACACATTAATTAATGTATATATTTTTATTGAATCATTCATCTACAATCTCGTGTTTTAACGGATTTGGATGCCACTCACCCATGAAGTACATGGCCAGTTTGCAGATGCCGGTGCCGAAGATGAAGTCCCTCATGAGGTTGGGGATGAGGGTGAAGGGGATGCAGACCAGGGACACCAGCAGGTCGCTGACGGCCAGAGACAGCAGGAACAGGTTGGTGACGGTCCTCATGCGTCGGTTGCGCAGCAGGACGGCGACGATGAGGCTGTTTCCCAGGACGCTGAGGAGGAAGATGAGGCTGTAGAGGACGATCCGCACCGTCTGGTTGATGTCTGGGAGAGGAAAAAAACACATTAAACTACTTTAAACCGCAAACTGGTGAAGGTTTGAATTAAAATAATCATCATATATAAGCGACTAAATGGAACAGAGGTTCAAAAATGCGCAAAAAGTCTTGCCTTTGTCGTCTATATTTGATATCTATGAAGAGGATATCGTTCCACTTTGTTCACTGGACATGTGCATACTTTCTATACAGCCGCGTGATAGTTAAAAAAAACATATAGCACACCGCATCAGACTTAAAAATTATTTGTTCCTTTGCGTTACGCGCACAGACGCAGGAAAAAACCTCCCCGCAGCAGAAAGAGTGGAGAGTTTAGTCATAAATGTGACACAGTCACCCTGAACACAACGATCTAACCTCCGACACGACGTGTGTTGCAGATTTATTCCATAAGTAAATAAATAGTTAAAGGCTGATTAATCATCCAAACCTTGAGGTTCAGCCGCCGCGTCCTGCTCGTTCTCGCACTCGGAGATATTATTGATCCCAAAGTTGCACAGAATCTTGTTCAGATCGGTTGAATTTAGGAGCATGTCGCGTATTGTGAACGTCTCCATCTCGCCTCCTCTCCTGAATCGTCAAATTAACAACTCAGACACGCGGGAAGGCGAAAAAAAAAAAAGAACATGGGAATGAAAAGAACAGAAGATCCAGCAGAGAGCTGGGAAGGGATTTGAACCAGCCGTGGTGGAACCATGAAGGAGACGCAGAAGAGACGACGATGAAGGAGAGATGATCTGTCTCTCCAGAAGTTTGTGTGCGCTCCTCCCGGTGCGCTGCGCTCCTCTGCCGCGTCCCGCTCGCGCGTGGATGAAGCGCATTCTCGAGCTCACCGCCCGCCTTCAGTACGCACCCCCATCCTCCTCCTCCTCCTCCTCCTCCTCTTTTTAAAAGCACCAACTGCTCAATAATCGTAGTCATATATATCAGCATGGCGAAGAATTTAAAGCTTGCGTGGCATTTAAGACATTTCCGGGCTTATTTCCAGGACACAATTTGCGTAAAATTCAAACTTTGAAAGCGCGAGCATAAAATATAAAATGGCTTTACGTAACCATCTGAGTTGTTGCGCTCCAATTTTTTTAATTTTTTTTTTAATTAAGATTGTGTTTGTTTCAGCAGCAGTATGGAAAACACACTGAGGCGGAATGTAATTGTTCTGGGTCGAGAGATTGATAGTTATCACCCAAACTCGGAGCAGCGGTGAATCCGTATGAGCTCAGAGAATAATTAAAAGACTCAGATTTGATGAAGACCTTCGACGAAGATCCTCACATGTGAGACAAGCATGTTGACATTTCAAGTCCTGCTAGGATTTTCCCGAACTGATCCAACAGAGAACAAAAAAAAAAAAAACAATTCCCAAACAAACGAAAAAAAAAAAATCGTTGGTATTTGTGCAGCTCAGTTGCTTCGTCTGTTACAAGTCCTGTCACGTCCAGGCAATTTTGAAAACAGTCCAGATTGCCTCACACAGAGGTGCAAATAATAATCTAATGGAAGCAACTGGTTGCACAGCATTGGTGCGAAAACAAGCCATATATTCATCTTGCGCTCGATTTGAAGTAAATACTTTATGTGATTGAAGCTCTTTAGCTCCATAATATCAACACCGATGTTAATTTACCTTCAGACTGTATGTGACCAGCGTCATCTGTACTTCCTTAGGCAAGGCAAGCCAGGATGTTTCCTTTTGTTATTGTTTTTGACTCCAAATAATATCAACGATCAGTGTGAATCTGGACCGTGTCGCTCATAAAAAAAACAAGTCAAGGCAGAAATCCGGGTGTAATTATTGCCTCAACTCAATGGACTGAATTCAACTACCAATAATAAAAAAATCGCCTCACTGCCATTTGAAGAAAAAAAATAATACAGCCAGAATTAAATGATTTCTGAAGGACTCGGAGAAACATATTCATGCGTTTATTTATGGAATGGACACACGGATGGATGAATGGATTATAGGTGTTAGTAAAATAAAAAAAAAGAGAAATAAACATGTAGACATGAAGAGTCACTCACCTGTGGTAAAAATTCATGCTGCGTCTATGCAATGTAGCACGTATGCTAACGTTAGCCCGTACGCTAATGCTAATACATTGGTTGTAAGCATATGCAAACACGAATAATTAGCGTGTATGTTAATGAGAGTTATGCCCGGTTATTATGCTTGATGGTTGTGACTCGTCTTTTAACTGCCGTCAGATGTGGACCCTCAAGCAACTTGGGAGGTTATTAGCCAGAGCTGAGCACGTACGTGCCACTCGTGTTTCCAGCAGGAGGCGCTATGTCTGACGGCAAATTCAATAATTTTTATTTTCATAGCTTAGAAACTATGCAGAAATGTACTTTGTTGCACGTTTTGACATTAGAATGGTTAAAATTGGACATAAAAACAAACACACATTAAAGACTGAAAACTGTTTATGTATTTTCTTCGAGCATTCACATTATTCTGTGTAAATGTCTGTAAAAGAGGTGAGCAGTTTCTTTTTCCATCCTGGCTGGGGGCGTGGTTTAATTAGCATAACATAAAGTGTACCTTAATTTGCATATTTTAATCAGACACGTGACTGAGGTGCCAAGATCATAGGCTGATGACGTCACAAAAGATCATAGCCATTATTTGCCTTTGATGTCAAGAGACACAGATCAACAGCTTCATAACTTCATAACACTTGTTGGATGAACCTTTTGTCTGCACTTTACTCTTGCATACAAAATTATCTCAACTGCGGCGATTTTGAAACTACAAGGACCTAGGACCAGCTGATACAGAAGCGACAAGGTTAGTTTTCAATATCTTTTAGACTTTTTAGAAATATCATAATTTTTCTACAATTGTTTACCCATATAAATGAAAAATGAGGATGAAAAAACTCTTCTTCAACTTTGAACCACTTCAGGTTCACCATACTTTCAGCTAGAGACTTCATTTAACTCTTAAAACATTGCCATATCTGTCCACTGTTCTGGTGACGTTCTCTGAGTTCCACAAGAAACGAGGAACTGTTCAATTGCGCTTGCAACTTTAATTATGTACAAAACTCTGTTCATGACAATAGTGTTGCTTTTCTGTGCACTCTTCAGCTCAAATTCGAAAGCTCAACAAAGACGAACATGCATGCTCCAAGAGTCTTCCCCTCTCTCCACGACAAAAACAATGAGAGCATCAGGCCTCCTCTTCGTCCAAACACAAGAGGACCAAGCCCTCCGTCTGTGGGAAACTCCGTGCCCGTGGTTGATCTGCAGTCTTCAACAAAGACCAACTACATCGGCAAAAGGCCCAATTCGAGGTTCTTTCCCTGGATCTTTGACGACATCAACGAGAGAATCTGGCCTCCTTGTCACCAAAACGCAAGAGAAGCAAGCCCTCCGCCTCTTGGGTGCCAGTCTGTTCCATGGAGCGATGCGACCAAATACTGCGAGGCCTCCATCTGGTTCAAGGAATTGGAGCTCAGCCACATGATGGAAGACACAAAGGGTGTCCAATGTGAGTCTACATGTGTGATAGTTTAATAGCTCTTATCAGGGCTTGAGAAGAAGAAAAACATTGTGTCAAATTCAATCAAAAATTATTCACTTACATTGTGGTTCTTTCTCTCTTTCAGAAAAATGTCTGCGGGACATCCAAGCCAAAGACAAGAAAAAAACTTGAGAATGTTTACTTGGTAAATAAAGTATTTACCAAAACAAAAAATGTCTTGTGTGAATAATTTGGTCAGATTTTTCGATGTATCAGAAAGGAATAGTGGATTCACTATAAAGGAATATTGATTCACGGTTCAAATCAGATCGACCCGTTTCCAACTTGTAAAGTTCCCTTTTCACAATTTTAAAGCATTAAAAATGCATTTCCAGGTACGTTTTAAGTATCGTTCATGAGTTAGTTTACAAAATGCACATGCTGGCGAACATTGCCGGCACATTGATTGTTTGAAAGGAGCTCAGAGACAACAAAAGGATGGAGACCCCTGCTTTAAATAGTCTCAGGACTAAGAACAACTCATATTTACTAGTAGAATATGAAACATCCAGACCCCAGAGGTCCTCAGGAAGCAGTTTACTTGGAAGAAACATGGTGAAGCAGCTTTTAGTTCCTATGCTCCTCAACTGTGGAACAAGCTTCCTGCTGACAAACTCAGTTCTTTTCAGACGAGACTTGAAACCTTTTTATTTACTCAAGCTTTCCATCAAAATAGATGTGACTTTTTTTTAATAACCTTTCTCTTCATAAAGATTTAGCTTTATATATAATGCCACTTTTAATCACTTTGCTTTAATGTATTACATAATGTTCACCGATTAAGATTAAGATTGTTATTCACCTCGTTTTAATGGACTTCCTTTATTTCCTTTTAAATCACTGTGAACTCCGTTGTGTCTGAATCGTGTCGTAGAAATGGGGATGGTTGTTCACATGTTTGAATTCCACAATGAACAGGTCGCCACTGTGGTTCTCTGAACATGACCCTTGACCGTTGTTGTGCCTGAACGAGTTCACTTAATGCTCGTTCATATTTTGGGCGAACGTGAACTGAACATGCTGTATTTCCGCCTGATGAAAGTAACAGTGAACGCCCTCATTCTGGCGTTTGTGAACTCTGCTCTCACAGTTTGACGTGGTTTAAGAGGGTTGTCAGATTTTTTGAGCCTTCCAGTGGAAAACCTGGCTGAAGCACACTGTAAACAGGCCTTAACATGTTGAGAGGGACTTGTACCGCCGCATGCATCATCAACATGCGACGCTTCACAACACAAACAAACAGAAGACAACAGCACTGCCTCAGACTCGGCCTCGATGATTAATCCTTCATCTTCGTATGATTAGTTAAAATAATTTTATGAAAAGGTCAGTGATGATCCAGGTGGAAACATCTGACCTTTTAGTGTAAACTTTGCCCGCCGGGTTTCAAGAAGCTCTGAGCATCAACAACATCAACAGCAAACCTGAGATGGCACATTTAACTGAAGCAACTGGCGAGACTATAAAAGACCCTTCAAGCAGCATGTTTAGGAGAATAAACTGTAGCAGTTGGCTGATAGTGGGACTGAATGGGGGGGAAGCAAGAGGGGAATGGCAGTATTCTGAGGTAATAGCTCGCAGAAACATATTGGGGGGGGGGGGGGAACTATGAACTACTTCACTTTTGGAACTGAATTATGAACTATAAACTTCATTTTAAAATCTGTGAACTGAACTTTGAACAAGTTCATGTTGAAACTGAACCCCCACAAGCTCCCGAATGTTGCTGCACACCACATCATGGAAATAGTAAGGGTAAATGTGGAATTGCCCCATGAATAAAGAATTGATAGTAAATAGCTTTCTGTCCTTCTGTGCATATATTTAACATGTGGATTTAAACTGCACCAAAATAATAATAATATTTGCTTATATAAAGTGAATTCGTGCTGATTATGCTGCATATGAAATAACACATTATTCTAATAAACACGTGTAATAATCATACTGTTGATATTTGATGTTTTTCTTTTTTACTTCATCTTTCAAAAAGCCTCCACCGGAACTTTTCTTTTGATGTCGGAACCAAATGTCGTCCCGGTGTTTCCTGGGGTCTGCTCAGGGGGGGCGGGTGCAGTCCGTGGATGCAGATACTGTAGCGATAATAAATCAAACCTAAATAGTAAAATAAATAAAGCGAGGATGGATGAGGGGAGCGAGTTATCTCTGAGTATCTCTCAGATCGTGCAGCGGCTCAAAGGAAGTCATTTACACTCTCAGATCGAGAGACAAGCCAAAGTGAGTAGCAGTTAGCATGTTGCTAACGATGTCAGTGTTTACGCTCTCTTATGACTTCCCGTGTGTTGCAGGAGTGTTTACATCAGCCCGACATTAAACTGGAGTCTCTTAAAGAGGATGTCCGCAGCTTTCTTAAAGCATCGGGTAAGATTATGGTTATGATTTATGATCCTGGTGGAGTTACACACTAATCCTTCCTGAATGCTGGTGGCTGGTTGCAATGTGTTCCAGGCTGGGAGAGGAAGCTGCAGAATGCAGTTTACAGAGAGCTGCACATGTAAGTGACAACTGCTCTGAAGGGGGAGTTTATAAATCACAGCACCTCCCATCCATCCATCCATCCATCCATCCATCCATCCATCCATCCATCCATCCATCCATCCATCCATCCACTGTCTGTTTGGTTTGTTTGTGCTTCCCTTTGCTCATATGTGTTGTATTTGTAGTTTTGTGTCTCTTTGTTGTGGATGGAGTCATCTCTCAGTAATTATGCATGTCTTTGTGTTTTGGTTTTGTACATTTTTGTGCCAATTTTGCATGTTTTTGTATTAGTTTTGTAGTTCTTTGCTGTTCTTTTATGTTGTCTGTAGTATTTTTTTTACACACTTTATGTTTGTATCAGGTTGTGTGTTTGTTTTGTGTCTCCTTTTATTTGCTTTCATTTGACTTTGTGGTTCTTTGCATGAAGTCATCTTACATTAGTCAGTAATACAGATACAGGTATATTTTACCGCTGCAGACCGATACGTCCTCTGCAACGTCAGTAGTTTTCTATATGTTTACATCAAGTATAAATCTCAGAAACTGCTCTTTCCTTTTGATGATTTTAACTCCACAGCTGTTTGTCCATAAATATTTTTTAGTCCCCAGAATCCTGCAGAAAGGTATCCAGAGTGCAGCAGTTAACTCGCCACCGCACGCTTTATCCACACTCCCCTCTCACTTTTATTGATTCTGGTGATTTTATTTCTCCTTCCTCCTCCAGCCAGCTGCCCCCGAGGCACCCGGCCGCCCCCCCGGAGCATCTCAAAGAGCCGCTGGCCTACATGCGCAAGGCCCAGGTCAGTCCGTCCACGCTCGTCTCCTTCCCCTGGTCCTCTGCTCTGTGTCGGTATTCCTAATCTGTAATCTGAAGCGCCGCTTGTGTCTGCGTTTGCTCCACAGGCCAGCTGGGAGAAGCGTGTCCTTAAAAGCCTGAACAGCATGAGCACGGAGCTCGGAGTGCCTCTGGCTCGAATGGTATCCCAAATATCTGCTAAACAATCGACGCCGGGGTTTTGTCATTGGAATAAGTCTCGATTCAGACCTCATGAAAAGATTTTATATATACTTATATGCTTTATTTACTAAATGAAAGTATTGTTACTGGTGGATTATATGAGATATGACCATTGTCATGTAAATTTTTTAAGAGCCTTTATTTAACTATTTTCACTCTTTATGTCGTACATTTGCACTTTTGTGCACTGACGTTATGTGATACATTTGTAGGCCAATGAGGCAGGTGTCAAATTACAAGCACTTATTGCCGCGTGTCAACAGAGAGCTGAAATGGCATATTTCAAACCGATGTTGATGTTGTAGAATGTAAATAAATGAAGATATTTGAGCTGCGAATCAGGAATAGGTGCTGTAGTGAAGCTGAAAAAAAACCAACCAACCCTCATAGCAGGTTTCCTTTGTCCCACGGCTGACTGAGCATTCGCACTGTTTGTGCGCATGAGTATGTGCATTAAGTACGAGTTTGTTTTCCTCTGGCTGTGCTGATCTCCTCTCCTGCCTCCTGCCGCTCCACAGAGGCCTGCAGCGGAGCAGAAGGAGCTCACCAACAAATGGAACGAGATGGGCACAGATGAACCAGGTCTGCAGACGCTACCCATGGACACCCCCCCCCCCCCCCCCCCCAACCCCCCTCATTCCCCCCACCTCCAGCAATATGCCCTTTTTTTATACAAAAGATTAGTGCGTTCGAAAAGGCTTTCGCAGGGAAGACTGAAATAATATACGATGTCGTTTCCTGTGTTTACAGGTAGTCGACGGTGTAAATCTCCTCCTTCAGGGGAGTTTTGACGTTGTTTCTAATCTGAAATATACATTTGACTCGTGTGCCGTTCAAAATATTTCCCTTTATCGGATAGTATCGCGGCTAAGCCTTGGATCTCAGAGGAGAGACTGCGTTCGCTCCGGGCCAGTACATTTTCGAACACACGTGCTAATCTCGCGTCCCGCCGGTGCTGTAATAACATTTAGGATGTGCCGTCGCTCGGCTGTAAACAGTCGGGGCCGCGAGCGGAGAAGCTGTCCAGACTCCCGCGATAACGAGCAGCACCCCTCGTTCCGTCCGAGACCCGGACGCACCCTCGCGTCGGGGACGCCGCCGCTAACGGCATCTAAATCATTTCGACTCGCTGCCGCGTCACAAAGAGTCCCGGCTGCCCCTTTGACTTTGCAGACGCTGCCAGCTGTGACCGTGCCAACCCGCTTAAAAGTCGCTTATTAATAAGAGGCTCCGTGACGCGTTGGCGTCCTCGACATTAGTCTGCCTTTAAATCCTTCTTCTGAAATGACGTGTTTAATATCAAACACTGCAGAGAGGGATTCCTCGGTGCTGCGATTGTTGTGTGACGCTTTTAAATGTGTTTCCATTGCTGCAGATTTAACCCGCTTCAGGCCCGTTTATGCCCCCAAAGACTTTCTGGAGGTAAGAACGCTCCTAAAAGGTCATTTGACCTTTTTTTTTCTTTAACTATTTGAATGTGTTGGTAGTGGACAAGGGGGTTGCATGTACATACACTGTATGTATGCAGATGTGCATAAACAAACTCTTAACAATTGTTATAGTACTACTATAATCAGCTTTATTGTGATTAAAAAAAATAAATATGTAATGCATTCCAGACATGCTGAAACATGAACAAAATACAGATAGATACAAAAAAAGTAAAAAACCTATTTACACTAATATGAATTTGTCTACATGCACGCATCCCGTGTGAATACATGTAATTTATGAATAAACAAAAATACAAAATATGCTCAATAGAAACACACAATTACGAGGTTCAATAGCTGTTAATATCTGCTGCGTTTGATCATCTCGCTATACCCAAAAAAAAAAAAAAAAAACGGCAACGAAGTGTTAATACTTGTGCGATTAACAGGTGTTGATCAGCCTGCGGAACCCAAACCACGACAGCAGCGAGGACGTGGGCGTGCGGAGCCACTGGGGCCTGATTCAGGTTCCCCTCAGCGTCCGCGACGTCCCGCAGCTGGTAGGCGTCTCTCGACTTCACAACGTCTGCAGTGTTAGCCTGTGAAACTGAGCCGGGCCTTTGTTTGACCGTCAGAGGCGGGCCTACGCCGAGCTCAACCTGGCCAGCGGGCAGCTGGGAATCGACGACAACGCGCACATCCATCCAGGTATTTTTTTTTTTGCCACTTTAAAAAAAAAAGAAAAGTTTCCAACCCTATTATGAAACTTTTGACTCTGCCTAAACACACTCGGTCCTGTATAATGACCGTGTTTACCGAGCAGCCAGAGGAGTTTAATGATCCATAAACCACACCGGCCTCATTATCAGCGCGTGTTCCTCCCCTCCGGTGCCACGCGGCTGTTCTGGGAGTTTTCAAGCCATATCTGTGTAAAGTCCGCACGCTGACGTCGCTGGCAGTTCGCTGTTTGGGCTTTAAATAGAATCGTTTCCCGCCATGTCTTGTGTTTGTAAATCAAACAGATAACATTAGGGGCTCGAAAAAAACAGCCCGGTGCAACAGCTGGTGATGAATCTGTTATGTTCTCTCTCTCTCGTTCTCTCTCTCTCTCTCTCTCTCTCTCTCTCTCCAGATCTGTTCGAGAACGAGTACATTCAGGTCGGGAAGAAAGGTTCGTGTTCGCTTCTTGACGTCAACTTGTTTCCATCCAGTAAATCTATAAGAGTCCCCCAGTTCAGCGAAGTACTAAGTTCCGTGTTTATTCCACAAAAGGTAGAAATACCACTTCTGACAGCAGCAGCAACATTATAACACCTTAATGTCCTTCCAGAGCAACTGAGTGCTTTTGACTGAAGTACTTTGAAAGCAGCCCACTTCACCAGGACCTTTTCTCCATCAATCCACGTCCAAACAGAGAATCAGTCACTGGGGTCTTGGGGGGGGGGGGGGGGGGGGGGACTGTGAGAGGAAGGTGCTTTAAACCACATTTTAACCCGATATTATGAATAAATGGACTTTGAAATAGAAATTATTAAGTATTTGCATGTTGATGTAATAAACTCAATATATAGAGAACGTTTTGTGGCTCATCCCTGCAGGACTTTATAACTTTACACGTAAAAGAACTCAACATCTTTAGTTTATTAGTCTTTTTTAGAGTTGAAACATCTCCTCCCACTTGATTTGAGATAAATTCACCTAACGAGTAATATTTCAGCAAGATAGCAGGACGAGCTGAGGTGTTGGTCAAATATACTGGTCAAATATACTTTAACATAAGTTTTCCCAGCTAAGTTTATCACGATTTATTTCAGTAAATCCTACAAAGACAATTTTCACTTGTTCTGTTGTCAGTTTTTTTCAATCCCACTTATTTCAACCTTGAAATAAGTTTTGTTTTCTTGTTTTTTTTCCCAGTATCGTAGTTCAAACTACAATTAATCAAGTTGTTTCAAACTCTTTTTTTAGACTTTCAAACTTGACATACATTTTTTGTAAATCATAAAAAAAGAAATCTAAGAAATGCCCCATCCATGGATCTTCTGCTCGATGCTGTGCGACTACGTTGGCCACCTATCTCTATATAAAACATTTTAAACCCTAAAGTTTACTCTCTGCATTAGTAATCCCATCATTCCATATATGTGCATAAAAAACAATCAGTTTTCGAGACGTGATCACTTTTTCTTCAACATTCATACTTCATTGGGACTTGAGGTGCTTCTGGTTTTATCATGATAATAATTAAAGAAGCCAGCAGTTTTGCCTTTCAATCCTCTTTTGGCTTTTGTTTCCGTTCTAAATTTAGATGACAAACAGTCTTTGTCTTTTGAGGAGTTTCCTATTTAAAATAAATCTAAATATATCCACTGCGACCCATTTCTGAATCCTTAAAATAAAGCAGTAGTATGGAACAAAGAAAAAAAACAAACCAAAACTCCTCTTCTCTCGGCTCTGCTCTCGCCCTGATAAACACCAACTTTATTACGGGCACCAATCAGACCTGAATGGACAGGAGGCTGTATTTTATGTTTACAGCCACGCGGCCCCGCGCCACCATTTCCCCCTGGCCTGTCGGCTTCCAGAGCCGCGAGGCGGCCGCCAAGCAAACCCTCAGGTCGGAAACGTAGGAGGCTTGGAGCGTGTTAGTTTACGTTATGACGAGCCAGGAGCTCAAGTCAAAGGCTGGTTTGTTTTTGTGCTCTTGTCACCACAGATTTGCAGAGTTTGTTTCCATAAGAGCCTGGAGTGGCTTTTTTTTTTTGTGTGTGTGGAACTTATAGCAATATTAAGAAAAGTCTGTTATGTCTAAACACTTTTTCAAAGAGTGCAGAGCTTCTTATTTCTAATCACTGTTAGAATTTCAGCTTTTTTTCCCGATGCCACTGACAGGTGCTTCTCATAAACACGACTTCAAGACTATTTGTGATATATGGAAAGATGGAAATGCTGCCGGAAAGAGAGATGAAGCTTTTGATCCATATAGTCCATATAGCAGTCACAAATGGTAGTAATCAAAAACACATTATAATATCAAATAACTGACTAATATTGAATGTTCAAGTCATTTGCAGCCGTAAACTCTAAATTACCGGTAATCCACAAAGCGTGTATGTAATTACAGTCACGAGATGGTAAATACATGAAATAACTGAGGTTTGATCATTTTTCACACTCTGTCCTCATTAAATGTTAATTTCTTTTGTTAATAGAGAGTTTTAAATGGTCTCATTGGAGTAGAAAAAGAAAACATCCTCAACTAAATCCATTGAGATTATGCGATTATGACCTGGACAAACTACCTGGATATTAGATTAGTTTTTTTTTTAACCAGACTTTTGTTCTGGCTGCTCTTCATGTTTTGACTTGTTGAGTGATGAATGATTTACAAGATCAAAACATCATTAAATACTAAAGAATAATACCCCCACTAGTTTTCTTTCCACGAAACCTAAATTTTACCTTTCGATTTTTCCAAATTCTATCATAAAAATAATATTTGGTTCAACAAACATCAATAAAAAATAATGATAATAAGTGAGTCGTAGTCTCACAGTTGGATGTGTGCGCCGCTTTAAATCCCCGAAGTTGGATAAAACGGTACCGAAGACGGATGAACGGAGTGTCTCTGTCTCTTTTCTTTTCCCCCGCCCCTGCCATTGTGTCCTGGAGCGTCTCCAAACGGGGCTGTCCTTGAACGCCTCTCAGACGGCGTTCTGACCGCTGCCCTGCTTGAACGTGCTCCTCGCCTTAAACAACACTGAGAACGAGTTCACTGGTCACGGAGGAGAGCTCCAGACTATACGACGACGACGACGTCAGTGGCGAGGGCGCGGTAGAAACCTTTGCTTTGTGTGTTGTTGCCCCCCCCCCCCCCCACAGTGGTCACGGAGCAGGACAGCGCCGCCGCCCAGCAGTACAGCCGGCAGGGCTGCCCCACTGGGCTCCGGGCCGAACTGTGGGGCCTCATCCTCAACTCCACCAACCAGCCACAAGTAAGTCTGTAGCCTGTTGTTAAAACGCCGAGAAAACGAGAGCCGAGAGGTCACGGGGGTCAACGCCGAGACCCCGGAGCTGGACGGCAGATGCTCGTTATTGGTTGCATCCAATAAATACTGAAATTCAGGTTGTTGCAAAACTTGATTTTTATTATAAACACATTAAATATGCACATATTAGGAATGCTGGCTTTATATATCTCCCTCCTGGGAAGTATTTGAAAAAAACAACCACATTTTATTGTTTTTATGCACAAAGAAAATGCAAAACAGAGAAACAAAGCCCCCCCCCAAACCCATCAGATCGCCTTTCATCCGTTGAGACAAGAAGTGCAGCGTTTGAGTTTCATCAGAATTGACTGAAATTTCAACATAAAGCCAATTTGAATGAAGCCTTCTGGTGCAAAACTCAGTGAAACGTCTCAAAACTTCTAACTTCACCGTCATGTTTTGGAAACGCTAATGCTAATTTGCTAACTTTCATCATTGATATCTCAACTTGGGTGTCAAGTGTCGTGTCGCGTCTGATTCTAGCAGGAAATTGAAACCCTGACAAAGGACAATGCTTTTACTGTCTATCGTCAAAACCTCTGCATTATTATGGTTTTTTTTTACCTTTCTTTAAATCTTTGCCGGAACGCCGCGACTTCGGTGTTTACGCATGTGAAGATAGACGATACGAAACGTTGAGATAATCAGTCGTACGTTTAGAACAACCAGCGCGAGCGCCTGCCTGTGTGGCAGACGTCTGTGTTAACGCCTCCAGTGATTAGACGATTGATTTGTTGAAGAGGGAGGGGGGAGTGTCGGAGCACGAGCAGGAACCAATCGGAGGCCGGCCGCCTCGTGGATCTCGCGTACAGGTTAAAGTTCCAAACGCTAATTTCTTCAGAAACAATTCGAAGAGATTGAATAGGACGATCTCTCCAGCCGTTGCTCAGCCACCTCTGCTTCCGCAGCGCTGCGCTTTGCCAAGGTGCTTCAGATGCAGCAGACATTTTTATTGCCCCAGTTTTTTTTTTTGTTGCTCCTTTTCATTTACAACAACCTGTCGCAAAAACCGGACGCGCGCTTGAGCCTAACCATGAAATCGGAAACGTTCCCTCCTTCCAGCTGTCATTCCAGCCAGTCCTATACTATCGAAGCTTATTTCATGGCCTTTAGTTTTTTTTGTGTTTTTTTTTTTTGTGCTTATTCTTCGTTAAAAAGTCCCGCCTCGTCACTTTTCGTTGTTTCTAAAAGCAAAAGAGAAATGAATGTGTATCAGGAATGCATTGGTCTTTAATTCCCCTTAATTTGATGTTTATTTGCGTGCACGCTTTTCCTTCTAATGTCTTGTTAATGGCGTGTGATTTTTCAGGACGTCATGCATTATGAACAGCTGAAGGCCGGAGTCATACAACACGACCTGCTGGTGGACAACCTGATCTATAAAGTAAGTTTGCCTCAACTGTCAAGTCAAACTCATATATGGAACTACTGTCACCTACTGCCACTTGAATCCCCTCCCCCCCAATAAAAGCTTCTCTTCTGAACAGGATGTGAAGCTCACAGCCAGTAACGATGATTACTACTTTGTGTTTGAGGATTTCCTCTATCAGGTAGGTCGTGGTCTCTTTGTCTTTCTGTGTCTGTAACCACACTAGTTCGGCACCGATGTGCAATGAATGACCCGAACTAATCAAAACGAAGTCGCCACCGCTGTCCATTCGAGTCCAAATGACTTTTCCCTCCAAGAGCCTCCGGAGGTTTCTCCCATCGGTGCAGAAAGACTCGAGTCCTTCCATCAATATCGTATCTTTCTTATCAAAATGCTTTTCCACACGGAGAGGAGAGAGGGGGGGGTGTTCATCTCCAACACTCGCCATGATGGCCTTTCTTGACAACTTTAGAAGTCCCCACTTCTTCACATTGCACAAGGGACTCGGCAGCAGTTCCAAGGAGACATGAAAGGACCTCCAGACACTCGTGTCCCCCGGTGCTGCACTGATGCCGCGGCGTACGGCTTTCCGAAAAAATGTTTTGAGTCGCTCCACGTTCCCACAGGAAGTGCAGCAGTGTGGGTTTTTACATTTGGGACACTTTGGGGGAAATGTGTCTGTTTTATTCTTTCTATACGTTTGCAGTGGATAATAACGATAAAGCCGAACTTTCTTCACTGGAGTTCTTTAAATTTGTTACAGACTGAAATTTTGGAAGGAAGCGGCACAATTTTATCAGAGTACACCAGGATGGGACATTTTGCAGATAGATGGCTAGATGGATAGATAGATAGATAGATAGTTTCAGGCTTCTTGAGGTTGGTACAACATGTCCGTGCCACTTCTCGATTAATAAAATTGGATAACATACCGGGATGCGTTGTACCCGGTAATAAAGGTGAACGAGGAGACGGTTTATTTATAATCCTCATCTAATATCATTTCTAGAATCTTCCATTAACATTTCTTCCATTCCGCCGATTTTTTTTTCTTTCTTCCCCCCCCACCCCCCTCATGTCGTCCACCTAAAGTGCTCTGTGGAAATGAAATTTTGTCCGGAAGAAGACCCGGAGATTGGATTGAAATAGACGGCGCTCCGACTCTCACGGCCGTTTTTTTTTTTTTTGCACGATAAGCAGCCACTCGAGTCTCGGCTCCAGGTGCAGCGCTTTAATAGACCCCTACTTACCCGATTGGACACGAGGCCATTGAAGGCCGTCGTCCGGCCGCGGAGCACTTAAAGGAGCGTCGGCTCCCGGTGCCGTGTTTATGAAACACTGCTTTGTGAAAATTATGTTGTAATTTTGTCGTGTGTATGTATGTGTGTGTGTGTGTGTGTGTGTGTGTGTGTGTCTGTATTCAAGCATTGATCCTCCATCGTCTCTGCTCTTAGGTGTTGCTGTGCTTCTCCCGCGACACCGTCGTCCTGGAACACTTCAAATACAACAGCGCCACCCCTCCCAAGTCCTACATCCAGGGTGAGAGGACACGTCCCTTCCAGCAAGGACACACACTTCACTTCACTTGGCCGTGTTGCGTCTCTGCATGCATATGGGTGTTGAGTGAGTGTGTGTGTGTGTGTGTCACAGGGAAAGTGGGAGACCAGGAATGTGCGGTTGTCTACCCTCCTAATGGTAAGCTTGTGTCTTTACAAACACTTTGTGACGCGTTCCGTTTGCCGAGTCCAGGAAAACTCCCAAAGCGCTTTGAGACTGCTGATAACTGGTGAAATGTAATGTTTTATCTAAATCAGGGGTGTCAAACATGCGGCCCGGGGGCCAGAACCGGTCCACCAGACGACCTAATCCGGCCCGCCATGTGGTTTTTGAGTATAAAAATGAAAACTGACAGGCTGATCTAAAAACACCAGATTGTCAAAAACGACATTCAAAACCACTCTTGGTCAGTATTTGACTCCCGACATTAATGCATCTGTGGAGGTCACATAACGCAATACCTTTCACAATAAAACAATGAGTCCAATTTATGCGAAATGATACTTTAGACACGTAAACTCAAAACAATTTCCAGATGATGACAAATTGTTTTAATCCCGAATACGATTAAGGTTTTTCTTTTGGTGTTTTTTTTTTGCAAATATAGTAATATCTGATTTCCTTTAATATGTGTATTTCAGAATAGACTGGCAAATTCTTGCAGTTACAAAAGGATCAAAAGAAGGAAAGACATTGACATTTGTCCATATCTGCAGTTTAACATGTTATGTTTGACTTGTTGGGCCTCCAGAGGTCAGATCAGGTTGATGTGGCCCCTCAACTAGAATGAGTTTGACACCCCTGATCTAAATGAATTTACTGCTTTTCAACGGTAAGGAATAGGTCTTCTGGTGGAATAGATCCTCGCACCTCGTTGCTTCTGTCCCGTTCAAACAAATCACCTGTAATACTAATAATCGACGTTCTCTCTGCCTCCCAAAGTTTCGCCCTGTTGCTCTACTGCTTTGAAATCTGACCGACTTTGTACTTTTCCTGTACAGGCGTGATTCCTTTTCATGGGTTTTCAATGTACGGTGAGTGTCTTCGCTGCCGCTCCACTCAGAGCCGAGGACGATCTGGGTGAAAACAGTGTGTGTGTGTGTGTGTGTGTGTGTGTGTGTGTTTACGTTTGTTTGTCCCACAGTGGCGCCGTTGTGTTTCCTGTACAACGAGCCCTCCAAGCTGTACAGCGTATTCAGGGAAATGTACATTCGCTACTTCTTCAGATTGCACTCCATCTCCTCCTCCCCCTCGGTGAGATTTTTTTTTTGGGTTGTTTTTGTTTGTTTTTGTTTTTTTCTCGCCCTTTGCGTCGTTTCGGGGCCTCATGTGTTCGGGGTCCGTGTGCTCCTGCAGGGTATCGTGTCTCTGTGCCTGCAGTTCGAGCGCCTGCTTCAGGCACACCTGCCGCAGCTCTTCTACCACCTTCGGCAGATCGGGGCTCAGCCGTGAGTAGCTGGAACGCCGCTTTGCTCCGCCTTTTTTTTCTTTCTGGCGCCAACAATGGTGAATAACAAGCTGAAAGAAGCAGGAAATATGTTTGTTTTTTTTCTCCAGTTACAATCAGAAATCTCAATATCCGCTTCAATTCCTCTAAAATCTCACGATCCTGATTGGAAAAGTCCTTGATGCAGCTGTATTTTTTTTTTAAGTTTCTTTAGTTTACAGGTAATTGATAAATGAATGTATTTTTCTCGATACCACATCAAAAGCGGCCATAATCCTCTCATATTCCCATTTAAATCTTTTTGAAGTCGCATCTGTGTTTGTTCTTTTCTGGTTCATTATGTCTTGTTATTTCTATCACCCAGTCTCAAACTGTCCATCATGCACTTTCACACAGTCTGATGATTTTCTTGCATAATGCCGTCTCACTGCAGTCCTCTTTCCTGCACGCTACTGCCACCTTGTGGCGAAAGGGCAGAATCACAACACTATTCAATGAGATGTAAAAACACTTTCTTGACACTGGAGATGCAGTTATTTTGTGGAATTCAAATGAAATGGAATCACAAAACCGTGGAATAACGTTTGCATTAGTTACGACAAAGATGGAACCAAATAAAGTATGAATACTTACCAGAGTTTAACTGTGCCAATACAGAACCGATTAATAAGATTAGATTTAAATGTCAGATTTAAAAGAAGAACAAATAGTATGGAGCACAAATGAAAATCATTGATATCTGAAAAAAATAACTATATGCAAAAACTGATATTGCATTCATGAAATATCAAAGGTGGACTATAGGTATATTTGATTACATTTTGAGATTTTTCCTTTTTTTAAATGGATTTTCCTACTTTAGCCATTTTACAGCCGCTCTGTGATTCCAATTGTTCTAGTAGTTCTTTTGTCTTTTTCAGTTTTTCCATTAAAATCTTTTTTTTTCCTGTTTTCTAATTTCTTCTTTTTAAAATTTTCCTTTTCCCCATTTTCCTTTTTCTTACTTTCTCTGTATTTCTTTTCCCTAAAACAAACAAGCAAACAAACTGTACTCGCAATTTTAATCATTTTAGTTTGACCTTTCTTCCTGTACAATTTTAGTTTTTAGGAGTTTTTCTATTTATTCCAATCTAAGCAAATCCATCTATTCTGGCTATTTTAGTTGCTTTACTGAATTTGTCCTGGAAATACTGCAAATAAAACAAAAAATTCAACTAAAATGTTTCTGTGAAAGCTTCACCGACTGGCAGAGCTCAGAATTGTTACCTCACAAAGTAGATTTTCACAGTGGGGGGGGTAAAAAAAAAAAAAGAAGGAAAATATGGATTTTTATTTTCTTATTTACTGAACTTGTAATCTTGAAAACTGTGATTCCGATTTCCAGACAAAGACTCTGGGGAAAAAGTGTTGCAGAGCAGCAACAGTGGCTCATAAATATTCTGTTCAAAAACAACTTTTTATCAAGAGATAATTCTTACTGAGTCAACTTATGTCTCTGCCTTCAATGGAGTTTTCACGCGGCCCTTTGAGAAAACGAGTTTCCCACCACTTTATAGAGAAAAATCTGACTTTTCTGAACTGATGTGGAGCACAGCGCACCTCAGACAGGTCCAGTTGTGGATCAGGGTGCGAGGGCCTGATTTCTCCCGTCTCGGCCGTTCTCAGATTGCGCATCGCCTTCAAGTGGATGGTGCGAGCCTTTTCTGGCTACCTCTCCACCGACCAGCTGCTTCTGCTGTGGGATCGAATCCTCGGATACGATTCGCTGGAGGTCGTTGCAGGTAGGACCGTGTCACAGCTGCAACCTTAAAATTCTCTTAATATTCACATGTCTGCGCAAAATGTAAATATGCACGTATTGTGTCCGTGCTCCTATATTCACCAAAATGGTTTGGCCAATTTTCCTCCGTTTTTTGGTGACGTTTTGCCGGAGGGTTAACCAAAGTCTATTCCAGAATTCTCCGCACGTTTTGGTGTTCTTCTTGTGTTTGTGCTCCTGAGAAGAGTTACGCCTTGAAGGAAAATAAACAGGATAGTAATCTTTGTGATGATCTTAAAGAGGGAAAACAAATGGTCAAATGTGGTTTTTTTTTATTAATGAATTTATATATAAATATGCAGGTTTGTACAGTATTAATAGATGAAACTTTCTAAACAGAAGTGCAGTTGGCTCTTTAAACATGACATCTTTCTTAAAAGAAATCTATATATATATATTTTTTTTTGCCTGAGTTTTGATTGTCAAACACGACGACTTCACCGTCTCGTTTCCTTCCCTCCTCTCCATCCCGCAGTCCTCGCGGCCGCCGTGTTCGCCTTCCGCGCCGAGAACCTGATGGAAGTGACGTCGCTGGCCTCGGCTGAGGTGGGTCGCTCTCATATTAGACGCCGGTGTGTTTGACTCCCCCCCCCCCCCCCCCCCCGAGGCTGTAAATAGCCGCTAATGACCGGCCAGCACCAGTAACCCAGTCTTTTGAATGCACATGTCTTAAAAAACCCGACACTTTAAGACCCCCCCCCCCAACACTCTCCTTCCCTTCAGCGCCAAGATCACCACCTTTAAGCGGGCAGGTTTGTTTCTTCAGTCAGTTCACTGGGCAAACAGCTGCTGCTGATGATGATGATGATTATGATGATGATGATGATGATGATGATGTCTTCAGTGCAGCCCGGTGAAGCGGCTGCACTCTCGCTCGTGTTGCATCGTCGACGCAACTCGTCTGGCGATCCTGAATATTTGCCGGGAATCAGAGGTCGACCTCACAATGAGTCATCTCACTCTTTTCCTGTTACACCCCCCACACCCCTCCCCCTCCTCCCTTCCCCCCCCCCCCCTCCTCCTCGTCGGAGGGTGAAGGAGGTTAAACTACACGATGACGCATGGGGGGGGGGGGGCGACGTGCAGACCCGCTGCTCTTAAGACGCACTATCTGCTTGCTCATTCGCCACCTGCCCCGGCGGGAGAGGAGATATCATAACACACCGCTCCTTCTCTTATATTTAGAAGCCCAGAGCCGGCGTTGAAACGTTAAACCTTCGCTCGCCGAACAGGATAAGAGTCCCTAAATTTAATCCCCCCAGCCATCCCGAAAGGACCCGGGGGGGGGGCGGGGAGCCGCCGCGCTCTTAAGCATGGATTGTCGCTTCCTCGGGATCCTGCATCATCATTATGCGTGTGTTTTTTTTTTCTTTCTTTTTTTAAATCTTGTAATGTGTCTCATCAGAAGGGGGGGTGAGGGGGGGGGGGGGGGGGGGGTTAATAGCCTCCCAGGGGCTCGGTGGGCAAAGGTAAGATTGCTTTCGCTGCAAAAACTCAAACTCCAAATCTCACGCGTACATTTGGCCACAGTTGAATCAGATGATCCCGTTACCGACTTTAAGACTCGTTATCAGAGTCTGAGTCATTATTCTGAGCTGAAGGTTTTCTTGATTGGATTATATGATTTTAAGTTAAATGAGTTGTAATAGTTGGGTTTTTTTTTTTTCATTCTTTGTGCAGATAAGTTCATCTTCATGTTTTCTATCAGTTTAAAGGAAAAATGTATGCATTATGCAAAATGCACTGTAATGCTGACATAGTACTAACATCTGAAATTGAAACATCAGAGAGACAGAGATATACATATAAAATATTAAATATTGCAGTGGACAAGGAAAGTATATTAAACAGTCAACAATGAATACTTCCTATATGTTCTGAAATCTGAGTTTAGCTTTTAATACCAACATTTTCTGCGTTAAACTCAAGATCAAGATCAACTGTTTGAAAGGCAAGTTCCATAATATATCCATATTTCCTGCTGATGTCGGGTCATATTTCAACTTCTAGGAAGGTTTTAGTTCAAGCAGAGGATTGCACACCGATGTTGTTAAACCAACAATAATGACCACTGGTTTCAAAGAAAAATGAAGTTATGAGTAATAAAGAGGAAAGTAAACACAGCGAGCTAATAGCTCTCAGCTACATGAGTACACACGCCCCGAGGTGTGTTCCTGGTTCAAATCCCAGCTGGGGGCGAGTGTTGCGACATGTCAGGGACCTTGAATGTACTGTTCAGGAAAAAAATAATTACTGACAATGACATAGTGGTTGGGTTAAAATAAAATAAAAATAAAATAAAAAAATAAAACTTTTTTTTTTTAATACACATTTTTAGGAATGTTAAAGCTCTTATAAAAAAAAGTCACTTTATAATGGTTTTCTAACAGTAATCGTATCCATAGCCTGTGTACGAAGCCCAAGAAGTGAAAAAAGTCCATCATCTCCCTCACTTGCTCCACTTTTTAACAAATGTGTGCTCAAACAGGCCAGTCAGAGATTTTTCCCTTCGTGACATCATGCAGGGAAATAACCACCCCCTCTGGTGGATTACTGATGTGATAAATCGACGTTAGAAAGGGAAACCCCTTTCTAATGTCGATTTATCTGGAACTTTAATCTTTAATCTGACACACTGGAAAGCTCTTCTCACTGAGGCGGGACAGGAGTTGGCGTGGACAGACACAGTCCGGCTGAATTTGGGGAACTTCACTTTAAACATTACGTCGTTGGACCTCTTGACACGGATGTGAATATGAAACCTTTGTAGTTTTCTCTCATTGT
Organism: Blennius ocellaris; assembly: GCF_963422515.1. NCBI lineage: Eukaryota > Metazoa > Chordata > Actinopteri > Blenniiformes > Blenniidae > Blennius > Blennius ocellaris. The sequence goes on from NC_137672.1 coordinate 9,244,369, forward strand.
AAGCAAATCCCACCTTGTGTTCATCGTCCGAAGTGACATGACGGGTCTTATCTGTGCTTTCTTTCTACCAACACGCCGCAGGCCGTCCTCGCTGATCTGTCCACCCTGAAGGTCATGCCACTCATCCAGATCTTTCTATTTGCCACGGCCATCTGAAGAATGCTGAGACAACAGTATGAGTTGTGGTTGCGCGCATACCGCCGCCGGGAGGATCACTCCACGCTAGAAAAACGCCACCCGGGTATGCCATGACCACTGCTTACATAACTAATCCACCCGTCGGGGAGCCAAGTACACGGGAATATCAAGAAATGATGAAGGGGGAGACCTGCGGAGGGAGGGGGGGATCGTCTTGCATCGTCTTGCACCGGTTGAAGCAAAAAAAAAAAGCCAAACCCATCTTTAGCATGTCCTGGCTCCCCTATATCATATTATTCGAGAATATCCAGTATGTAAGTATAGCCAGCGAGGCTTCGCCAGCCTCCTCAAGCCATATGCTCGGTTTCGGGAAGACGATCCGCGCAGCAGTCGCACGGATCAGCCGAGAAGCTCGTTAGGAGACGAGCTCCACGGACCAGTGGTTGTATTGTGATCGCAGCGTGCGAGGCGGAACAACAGCAAAGTCTGCAAAGCTTGGCTAATGAAGTGTTAATTAGCTCGTGCGATTTATTTATTTATTTTTGCTCTGCAGCTCTCAGCTTGTCATAACGCTATTAGATAATGCTGCCGGTGATTACCGAGCAGATTAGAGGCGGCAGTCTGCGCCAGAGAAAGGCGAGAAAAGATGCAGAAGGAATGACGTTGCTGCTGCATATGAGCGCAGTTCAATGTCTTATCAAGGTATTGAGTATTGCCGCGCTCTTAAAGGGACGTTTAGCACCTTCAGTGCCAATATTTGTCTCGCGGCATTGTGAACATTTTCTGGCTTGTTTTTCACTTTACTGAATGTTTTTCTCATGTACTGTAACGTGACGCTGGTTCAACTTGATTTGACTTGTACCGTGGCCGCAATGAAATAATGACTTAAGGACGAGAAGAAACTGACTCATCTCGCAGGTCGACGTCTTCCTGAACTCACGGCTGAAGTCACTTTTTTTGGACAAAAAATTAAAAAAAACCTCCGTCCTTATAACAGAACAGATCATACTTATTTTTTTTTTACAGTGTACGTGAAGAGTGTGACTTAGGCTGCTTTGTTGATCTTAAATCACAAGGAAATGTCACTTTTAAGTATTAAATACTCATTATTTGATACTTGTGTCAAACATAAAGAGGCTCCAATCCGGCCAAACCACTTTATGACATTTCTCACTAATATCAACACTGAGACGTGCGTTGACGTGTCGGTTATGTTGCCATGAAAGATCACAAACTCGTACCAGAATCAAAGCCATGCTGTCAAGGTGACTTTTGTGAAAACTGCTATAGGAGATGTTTTTTTTTTGTGGACATTTGACTGTATTTTGCATTAGAAGGTGTCGATAAAACTGGATTCATGTTGTGATTGTTGTATTTTTTTGGCAATAACTGCATTTTCATCACGTATACTCTGCACCGCCGTAGATGGAAAGCTTTTAAAGTTTAATTTGTTAATTTCTGTAGCTGTTTCTGCTTGAAAGGTAACAATATCATCAATAATAAGTAAAATAATGGCTGCTGTCAGCAAAAATTGAAAATAAGCAGAATTTTGTCATTCCAAGCTGAAAGATCTTTTTCTTTCAAATTATACAACAAGACAAATACTTTTTTTTTGTTATTTCAAGCAAGACTGTGAATGTATTGGCATCAGTAAATTATGCAAACCAGCTGGAAATGGGACATAAATAGTGTTATGACCTTTAAATTGGACAAAAAAAACCCCACTTATTAAAGTATATAAGTCAGTATTTTAATGAGAATCATTGTTACTTTAAACATTATTATTCTAACCTTTATTGCAAACACAGGTCCACAGAAGACAAGAACACACAAGTACATAAGTAGAAAGTAGAGAAAACTAAACCGTGCAAATACAATTTTGGGGGGGAAAAAAATTGAAAATATAAAAACTACCACATGTTTATTTCCTAACCGTTCAGAAATCTGAGAAGCTGTCGCCTTTTTTTTTCTACTTTGAGGAAAGGAGAGATCAATATTTTCTCAAGCTTTCAGATTCTCATGTTGAGTGTGACAACTGAGAACACACAAGTATTTCTGCTATGTAAAGAACATGAAAACAAACTTGAACATGTAAAAAAAAAAAAAAGTAGGCTAAACTAATCCTCTTGTTGAACCTGCTTTTCTTTGCAAGGCAGCCAAGTTACATTTTGAGGACTAGTTCATCTCATTATCTAGGAAACTCCAATGTTTGTTTTTTTATTTTATTTTGTGTGTGTGTGTGTGCGCCTCATGTGATGTTAATATTATTATTTGCAGGCTGTTTTCACGTGTTTTATGTTTTTCTGCAGGTTAAAACAAACATTAAAAAAAATAAATAAAAAACTAAGTTTGTATGAGTTTTTTTCCCCCTCAAGTTATTAGAATTTTTTTTTTACATGACATTTGTACAAGGTGTTTTGTAAGTTCTTTCTAATGAATGCAAAGTGGCTGAGTGACAGGAGGTTGCACTAAGCCCCCCGGCCCTCTCCTCCTACTTGTAGCATCTGCTCTATTCCTCCCTCGTTGTTGGCTGCTTTCCTCCCCACTGCCCCCTCGTATCGAATTATGCTGTTCTTCTCTTTCGTCCCCCCCCCTCCCTTCCTCCTCTTCCCAGTTTGTGCTACATCTGCCACCTGTTTGCTAGGACTCCCACGGCTGACTCTTTTATCAGTCATGCTCCTCCTCTGCCCTCCCTCCCCCCCGCGAGACGCCTACGACCCACTGTGGAGGGTCACTCCTCACGGCGGTCCTTCCATGTGGATCGGCGGTCGCATCGCAGCGCAAAGGTGCCTTCTGTCCATCAACTCCTACGACCTCTGCTTCCTGACCCCAGGTTAGGAGTTCCTGATCACAAGCAACTTCTGCCAGCTCAGAAAGTTTAGACAATCAGCTTGCAGTTACAAAGAAGAAAAAAGAAGAAGAAGCAGTTTAAATCCATGTTGATAAGATTTTAATCTGGCACCCTTCATTATCCAAAGGGGACAGAGTATTATTCTTCTCATGTCACTATTTATTAAAATAACAAACAAAAAAAACAACCTATATCTTCTAAAATGGATAGATATTAGGATACTGGGTTTAGGGCAACGCTCATTGCAGGCCAGTTTAAGACAGTCCATCAACCAGAGGACATTATCGAGACAGACAATCTAAGATAACTAAGTAACTTCAAATACAATGGTTTTGGGGATATGTCATACCTTGGTCATGATAAGTGCCACTAAAATGTCCTTCTCACTGCCAGAAGGCCAAAAGGTGCATTTAACAGAAGAACATACAAAAACAAATGCATTCAAATTATTTTCATTAAAAATTAAGTTGATACGGTCATTGTATAGTATGTACAACTGAACTGATTCAAATGTGGTTCATTTCGTATGTGACAGTAATAACGAATTACTTTTTGCAAGACCAAAATCCACTCGGTAAGGCGTGAACATGCAGCCTTCATAGAAATATATACATGTCATGTTTGTGGGAAACCAAAATACTAATACTAAAGAGCCTTAATGGGGGGAAAACTGTGGTATTGTCCTTTACTGTGCTGGTCGCTCGTCCCGCGCACAGCATCTTAAAAACACAGAGAAAGAAAGGGGCGTCTCAGACAGCCAATCAGATCGTGCCATGTTGGGACAGTCCAGCCAATCAGGGGAGAGGACCACTCGGACAATGGAGCAGGGTACCACGCGCATCCTCCTCATCGTCTCCGGGCACACAGGTTACCCCGGGAGCTCCTGTCTGCTCCAGCCGCGCCCCCGGTGAGTGTTAAAGGGCTCGACTCCCTGTGCGTGACCAGCGGGGGGAGACGCAGGAGGGAGGCGGGGTGATGCTCAACGAGAGCCGCTGGAGCCCCAGCTAAATGACAAAAACAGACGCCCCCGGACTGGTGTTTCGGATTGAGGGGTCCCCCGGTCAACTGGTGAACCACTTCCTCCAGAGTCCCATGTTGCTGCGGATGTTATAAACCAGAGTAGCGCCGGTTAAGCACAGTCACGATAAAGTTTCACAGTGTCGGACCCTTTGTGGGGCTCTATTTTCATCTCGTTTGATGAATATGTGTCAGGCTGTCACCCGCACAGCGAGTTTTTAACAGCAAGAAGGGACGCTAAAGGAAATCGGTCACCAGTTGACTGGGAAACCAGTCAATCCGAAACACCGGCGGGCGAATTGAAGCCGTGCCTCCTCCTCCTCCTCCCTCCGCCTCCTCCTCCTCCTCCTGATGTCAAACCGCTTTGCATACTGACTTCCGCCCCGCTCGGCTCTCCGCATCAGCCGGCGAGCAGCAGCTGATCTGACAGGAGGGGGACACACCGGAGAGCAGACTTTAAAACCCTCCGTGCGGGGACTCGGCGGATGTCGTGTGCGCTCGGTGCGACTCGGAGACCTTCGGGGGGGCTGGAAGACAGCGCGAGCTGACTCGAACTCGGCGGATGTCGCGTGAAGTCGGTTCGTCTCGCAGACGGACTGTATCCCGAATCCGGTTTTGATGCAAAGGGAGCTGCTACTTTCCCGGTGAAGAGGCGGACCTCGGAGACACACCGCGAGTTCAATATGCTGGAGCGGTCCCCGGTGTTTGTGTACTGTACGTGGAAGTACAGAGACTGTCTGTCCCCAACTCGCAGCTCCCCGTGAGGATTTAATGTTGTTTTTGTGCGGCGAGGACAGGGGATCCCTCCACACCGGCTGCATGTGCGTCGCTTTCCTCTTTTTTAGAGCCATTTTTGAAATCATTTTTTAACATTTTTTTCCTGAATACACAGATGAGATATGGGGAGCTTGCTTGTGATAGCAGTCTCCCCTCTGGAACAGCCCTCTAGAGGTTTTTAGTTTTTTTTTTTAATTATTATTTAATTTTTTTTATTCTAATAGTAAATATACTTGCAAACAAATCGACTGCAGGATTTTTTTTTTTTTTTTTTTTTTTTTTTTACATCGTGACGACACATTTTTTCTCTGTCTTACTTCTACAAAAAAAATAAAAGAAGACAGGTTTGATTGCTTGCTGTGTGTGACCCTGACATTTCACCCACCCATCTCGGATACTAGATCTCCACCATGAGTTACATCCACAAGCTGGTGAATGTATTGCTCCGTGGACTCGTCATCTATGCGGTACTGGGCTTGGAGTGCACTTACTCGAATGATCTACCCAGCCACCAGCCTGATGCCGACACTGTAGTCACCACAGGTAAGACCCGGACCCATGTCGGATCATGCATGTGCACAATTTCCCATTCACCCTCCTCCTCCTCCTCTCTTTTTTTTTCTTTTTTTCACCTCCTCATTCCCAGTAGCTTTCAGGGGGAAGCCGAGGAATGCCCTGCGCAGGAGCATTAATGCAAAGTGATGCATCTTATGTCGACAGTCACCTTTTTTTTTTCTCCTTCTTCTGCCCTCCCCTTCTGTACATTACCCAAGAATGCATGACATGACAGGAATGCAGGCTGCAATCCTCACTGTGGGTATTTACTGTAATGGTGCACCTCGTGTGCCACCAAGGTTGTTGAGGAGAAAGACCCCCGTTTTTGTTTTTTTTCTCTCCTCATTTTGTGCGCACTGATAAATCCTGCATGTGCAGGAGGATCAGATGCAGAGTAACCCCACGCTCAATGCCCTCTGTTTACATGGCTGTGTGTCAGGAGCCATGCTGATCGCTGCTACAGGTACTGTTGACAACAGGAGGGGGTGATCTCCATCTATTTGCATCTGTTATTTTTTTTAATCTAGCTGCAATGATCCTGTGTTCATTTAACTGTTTTAGTTTTTTTTCTTTTCTCTACGTGGCGCTTACCTGAACTTGACAAGGTTAAATAGAGACACCTGCTCATTTTATGATCTTGTACCGACCTGGGGCCTCCATGGGAATATCAACATCTCAGTTTATTTGTGATTATCAGCGAGTTGAAGTCCAGCTCCTTTTGCTGATTTCCTCCTGCAGTCCAAAAACTCGACGAGGCTAATTCGTGACACAAACAAACCAAAAAAAAAAAAAAAAAGCCCGCAGGTGTCAATGTGACCTTGTGTGATTTGCCCTGTGATGACTGGTGACATGTCCAGGACGTATCATGCCGTCGCTGGGATCGGCTCCAGACCCCCTGCAACCTTAAGTTGGATAAGTGGTCTAGAAGATGGATAGATGGGTTCTCTGTGGGGCTTTATGGTTGTACAGCGGCTGACACTCATTCGTCACAGCGAGAAGACCCGGCTCTGAGTTCCATTAGGGCCTGACTGATGTGGGTTTTTTTTTTTGTTGGGGGGGGGTTCTGATGTCAGGGAATGAAGAATATTCTGTTAACTTTGTTGTGAGGTGACTGGAGCGTGACATGAAAGGAGTCGTAATGTCCTCTACACAAGGGCATCAGAAAAACGCCACGATTCCCTGCATTTGATTAGTCAAAAGTGAACATCGGTGTCAATTGGCCAACGTTACCGATTAAGCTCCAATGGCCATAATCAGCCGATTGACCCATCGGGCCCTACTTTCCCTGTAGATTTAATATATTCTCCATGTGTTGGTTTTCATCATAGGTTTGAATAAGACTTCCTGCCTCTTTGTGTGGTTGACATGCACCCCTTCCCGTCTTCACCCATCGTCAAATAAGATCTCTGTCCCTTTAAGATGGTCAGCGAGACTCGGCATAGTTAGTTTCATATTGGAATTGTTTCCTTGAATGTCTCCCGTCTTTAACTTTCCAAACAACTCGGTTTCCTCCACGTTGCAGCGCCCTCACTGTCTTCCACTCGCAGCGTAGCCCAACATGAGCACACAGAGAGAGAAGACTTCAGGTCACACAATACTCTTTAGCATCAGTAATTAGCGGTGATGTAACCGGACGCCACGTTTATTAAAAAAATAAATAAAATATTTTCAATGTGACAATCACACTAATGCTTTCTGACAGCCGTGTGTGGATTTGTTTACGGCCGTGCGCTGAGCCTTTTCCTTCCTTTTCAAGAAATAAAGCCTCAAACGTGACGGCGAACCGGCAGACGCAGCCCCCCCTCACTCCCTCCGCAAAACTGTCCACTGGCGTCTTTACCCTCCACCTTTTCCTTAACCTTGAATTAAGTGGCTTCAACAGCTGCTCGCATGATGTTGCTCATCATCGGGCCGCCCGTTTTTTGGACACTTTCTTAATGCAAAGCGGCTTTAATGTCTTTATAGTTGGTGGGCGATGTGACATGGGAGACAATAAATGAGGATTTCCTTCATGCTTTGTCTCGGATCAGGAAAATATTTACATTCCATCACAGATCTAATACCTCTGTGAGCGCCAATTAGCCCAGCGCGCGTGTGTTTGTATTAGAAAGAAGCAAAGCACAGGGAGAATATGGATGGATATAAAGCTTCCCTAACAGTGCAGCTCGAGGAATTCCTTTTTTTTTTTTGTGACATTTAAGGATGTATTCATTCAGTTTTTTCAATTCCATGAAAGTCCATGTCCTGCTCAACATACGTGAAAATCTTCCCCACAACGAGCATTTCGGTGACACATTTACTTTGACAAATACCCGTCTCCGCTGTGTACTTTTTGCTCATGCAAATATGAGCCGTTTAGCTTCATAAGGAATTGAGTGTTGACGTGGCTGTAGTATTCCCACTGACAAACACGCCGATGAGGCTTCTCCCTCCAGCCAGGCCCCCACGCTTCTCTCTGCCCACTTGTTCAAACAGAAGTGTCCTCAGTGCAAATATCGGCAATCCACCCAAATACTGTTTCTTGTGCAACTCCCGTGAAAGTACATTTAAAATGGTAATTTCACCTGTTTGCTTTTTGGAACTCTTTCTCGCTTTGGGCTGTTTGCGCAGTCAATGATCTGCACGGCCGACATTGTGACGAAAGACACAGAACGCCTTGTAAACGGAGGCCCACTGACTCGTTTGTGTATTTATGTCCACCCAACACTTCCGCGCACGTCTCTCAACCCTGCTGGAGAAAGTAATAAACTTCATCCCAGGCAGCTGTTGGGTATTCACGACTGTCCGTTTTTACAAGTGGCGAGCCGCTCCTGAAAACGAGCCCTTGCGTATTGATTAATATGGCAAAAGCACACTTGGCCTTTTCCACGGCCGGCAGTGGGGCTGTATGAAAAAGGCGCCGGGGGAACGACGTCTGGGCCCCCTCCCCTTGGAAACAATGAGACGTGGCTGAGGCGGTGAGAATGGAGGCTTCATACAATGCCGGTAGAACGTCACTGTACCGTCGCCCGTTTTCCCGCGCGGCTCCCTGGAAAAGGTCGGCCGCCTTTCCTCCGGTCTCGTGACGGTGCGAGGAAAACCCCAGCCTCCGTATTTGGCCATCATGCTTTCAAATGTTCTTAACCTTGGCATTCAAGGCTTATTTATTTATTTATTTGCCATTAAAAATGTTTCCTTCACACATTTAAAGGGACAGTGCAGGTTTAGGCCACGTTTACCTGAAAATGCATAGTTTTTCTGTTTGTTTTGTTTTTGTAGTGAGGATTTCTTTAAATAAATATTAATTTTATTATCATTAGTCAAAACAAGAAAAAAAAGGACAACAATGAATTGAGAACGTTTTTTAAGAGTTCCACATTTAAAGTTTCGAACTTGACATTTTTATTATGTTTTATTTTCCATTGTATTCCAAGTTGTTTTGTTTAGATACAAGTTTACATTTATTTTTCTTATTAATGCAACAGTGTCACCATGAATGAGGGATGGTAAAACATCTCTTGAAATCAGAAGAAATTCATAACAATGTAAATGATAAATTAAATCAAATAAAAGTAATATTTTATGATGAAGTGTAGGGTAATGAAATAACCAATTAAATTATGTAAATCCAAGTCAAGCTCATTGACAGGGGGACGGTGCCACCCCAATATGAGCACTTTCTCCTTATAGGTCTGACTGAGAAACTGCAGTGGCCACAATATTGATCATTTTTAGGAATATTAGCCCACTGACAAACTTGCATAACACGATCCAGGTGGTAATAAACTGTTCTGGGTGCAGATATTTCAACACACACTGGTCCACAGGTTCATCTCGGTCTGTGTCTAATTGCCCCTCAAAGTCAGCGGTACTGAGGGAGCTTCTTACCCTGATATAATGGAGGTTAGAGTCCAGGTTGAAGCCGCTCGTGGTTCAAAGCTGCCATTTATCCCGCTGTGAGCAGTCAGCCGGGGGAAACCGTGGGGTCGGGGTTTAACATTTGCTGGGTCACCTGTGATTCGCCTCCTTCAAAGACCAGGGAACGAGTCCACACAGGCAAAAAAGAAAATCCACGGCTTCGGTGACGGGGAGGGGGGGGGGGGGGGGGGGGGATGACTCTGCAGTTTTGACTTCCTCGGCGTTTGACTACAGCTTATGCACTTGTTTTAGGACCATTGAACACTAACTCGGTGAGTTATTTGATCAACATCCGACAACCGACGGCACCAGATTTCAATTGAAGGTCATCCAGTGTGAATTTCGTTTCGCAGTCTAAAGAAATTGGAGTGGCATATTTCAAAGTTTCGTCCTTGCCAGCAGCCGCCTGTCCCAGTTGCCGGTGTTTTCAGCTGTGCAGTTCTGTCACTTCATTGTGAATTTACCTTGCATGTGCAGCAAATGCATCAACATCAGCCCCCCCCCCCCCCCCCCCTTTTCAAATCCTCAACAATAGACTTCATAAATCAGCACTATGGGTGATACTAAAGACGTAACTCAAGGCAGCGGATGCTCAAAAGTAGATAAAGAAAGCGACATTTGTCAAAAGGGGAGGGGGGGGGGGGTGTCTGCAGAGGCAGCAGGGACGTGATCTTCCCCTGTTTTAATGGTGTTTTGCTTGATTTGGCGTTTCAACAAACAAAGCTCCTCCTCAGAGAACATCCAGTCCTGGAGTAATGTGCCTGCTGGATGATAGTCGACTCAGATACACGTCCTCCCCCTTTAGCATGAGCTTTATGTAACGCACACATACGAGGAGGGGGGGGGTGGGGGGGGGGGAGCTTCAGGTTTAGTTGCTCAGACTCAAAAGCAGTAAAAGCAGTCACGACAAGATGTTTGACTTTGTTTTCGTACTCGAACATGATCTAAAAGTGTGTCATGGCAGTGTCGTGTGTTCATACAGGTAAGTGTGAGGTGACGACGGCTATGTCAGAGCTGAGTGGCTGCATTATTAAATGTGTTTGGAAGGGAGCTCTAACATTTGCCTATCTCGACCACTGCGTGCTTAAGTACGACGGGGAGCGCAAGAATTTGCATTTTTTGCATTGCTTCTACCGCTGCCGGCCGGCCCTCTAATTCTTATATCTAACGAACACACATGCACACCAGAGGGAAGGGGGGTGTCCTCTGTCCTTGCTTAGACAAACAGACAGAGAGCGAGAGACAGAGAGAGAGAGAGAGAGAGAGTTTTGGCTTAGCTCGGGGGCTAATAGTGATAAAGTGACAGCAGGAACACGAAGTAAGTCATAATGTGCCGGTTCTGCAGAGGACAGCTCAACAGGCAAAGCCATTTCCTTTTTCTGATGAGAACAGGCTGTTCTGAGGGGTTCCTCATAAGCCCCCCCCCCAAAAAAAAAAAAAAAAAATCAAACACACAGACATGATAAAGACCACAATCAACCCGAAACTCACACTGATCCCAGCTCAGTATAGTTCTTCTAAAAATTACCCTAAACTACTATTTATATACACTGAATTTTTTTCAGATTATTGTTTTAAATGTCTCAAAGGGTCACATTATCCGGCTTTGCAACACTTCCACATGGTGTCCTTGGTCCAAAAACGTTTTATTCAAAGTTTATTGCCCCCAAATCCAACTTTTCCTTGATTTTTCATCCATTTGAATATTGGATCATAGGAGCTGCATTCAGAATCTGCTGTGTCTGTGTGAGCTGGACTGGCTCCGCCCACACATGCCCATCTATGGGAAGAGGAGGAAGTACTCCCCTCTCGTGGTGCCATGTGCCAGAGCAGAGCTGCCTGATTGTGTTCGGGGGGGGGGGGGTGGGGGGGGGGGGGGTAGGAGGGGGGAGGGGGGGGGGGGTAATTGGCTAAACCCCTGATGACACTATATAGGCTTTTGATTTCTGATTGGTTGGAGCTACACACTTTAAAATTTGAAACAAAGCAGGGAGAGAGATGACAGGCTTTCTTCATTTCTGGGTTCCCAGATATGGGGGACGCATATTACTGTTGGAAAACCATTAGAAAATTAATTTAGCATAATATGAACCCTTTAAAAAGCTGCGTCAGGTGTAGCAATTGGCATCATCTTTTGCTCGACATGATCCAACTCGGGGGTTTGCAGCCTTTCTGCCAGTTCAGTGTAAACAGACATCGTTTTCAAAACATTGCTGTGTAAATGCGAAACTTTTCTGAAACAAAAACGCAAAAATTATGGCCCTTAGTGTCATTTATAGCTCCCAAAGTAAAACATTAATCATGAAGCCTAAAGAAAGATGCAGGCTAATGATTCTCCACTTCTTAACCCATGATAGTCTACAGGAGTTTTTCTGTGTTGTTCTGCCGCCCAAACAGAGTCAATATTGGTATAATGTGAAATATCCTTTCAACAGGATTGCTAATATTCACTTGTCTTGTCAGATCTTTCATCAAAAAGCCACATTAATGTGTCTTTACTCTACGTTCTCATTCCCCCAAAAGTAGGAACAGCTGCCACCCATCTCAATCTGAGAGCTTTAGGGTTCTGATCCGACCTAATCAGTCCCCCCCCCCCCCCCCAAGTGTATTTTTAAAGCCAGTGGAAACGTTTTCCATGTTTGTTTTCCATCGTGCAGCCTTGTTGTGATTGACCTGAGACTGAAGAGACACGTGGGGGTCCTTCCTACAGAGATCCTTCACTGTGTGAGCAGGGGGGGGGGGGGGGTTATTTAATGGTTCAGTCCACGATGGAGAGCCGAGGCTGGATTTAACGCCACTAACAAGCAACGACCTGAATCCTCCGTTTGTGGGCATTGTTAGGTGACTAATCCCCGTATTAGCCTTCCAATCATTCCCATTGTATATTAGTTTTTCCTGAATCCCCATGACAAAACGACACAGTAGAACCATCATTGAACTCAAAGTCCAGGCACAATCAAATCCTCAATTTACATTCTTAGGAATCTAATACACACGTTCCTGTGTTCTTGATAATTCATTCATAACCAGACAACACTGGCAGCCAGTAAGCTGATGCACTCTTGCACCAAGCCCCCCCCCCCCCACCCCCCCCCCCCCCCCACCAACCCTGACCCCCGCCACCACCACTCCCCCACCTCCCCCAGGAGATGTAGGTCACTGTACTCAGCTGGACAGCATTTCCTGCCGTGAGCAGCCCGCAGTGGCAGGGTCTGCCCCTTACCCTGCCCAGAGTGCGTAGGTCGGGGGGCTATTGTTGTTTTTCACCAGCACACTCCAAGGTGTTGATCCCCTCGTTGGCAGTGTGGGAGCTGTCGGGCATGAGAGACCTCCGACAACCAACACCCAGGCAGCACTAAATACCAGCAAGCATTAAAAGGAAAAAAAAAAAAAAAAAGGTTTAGAAACAGCCACTGATGCGACAGTGTTGTTGGTTCCTGTTTCTCTTCCTCACATCCTCTTATCTAAAGTTGTTTTGTTTCTGCACACAGGTAGAAACAGAAGTGCAGTCGGCACTGACGGATCGTTGCTCTTTGTTCGGCCAAAACGAGACCGTTCAGGAGTTTCCTGATCATGCGACGAACTGTGTGGCTACAAAAATCATTTGCACCCTTGAGGCAAGTCTGGTATAAATGGCCGCCGTGGGTCGCAGCCTCGTCCTGTTGAGAGAGGGGAGCCTGCCGTGATAATACTCATCACCTTAACACAGGAAGAAGCCAATGTTATGTCCTTCACTGATGTCCAAAATAGCCTCTGTGTCTCTTTGCATTTGTCATTTCATAGTGATTATCTCCTTGTTCTGTAAGAAACGAAGATATAACCTAACTACCCGTGGGACTCATCAACATCCTTTTAATACGAATACTTTTGATTGAGCTGGCTTCATGCATTAACGCAACAAATGAGATGTTTTTCTTGTTCGGCATTCAAATTCAGGCAATATCTATTAATATTTGAGTGGGTTTCAAAGTTAGATGTTGTATGCGATGAGCAGTCCCCTCTGATTTCAGGGACTTTCCCTCAGCAGGGGGCACGTGACGTGGTGGCCTGGGCAAGAGGGGCAAAGAGCGGTGTGGATTTCTTTGGTATGTCGTCCCCTCGCAAGTCTGTCTCCACCGGCGTACTGTGCACTGACCTGTGCTCATAGCAAAATAATTTACAAGGAGAGACCGAGCATAAGGTGGAGACTCAAAACTAATCGACGACAAAAAAGGTGAAGACGATCCGATGGAGGGTGCACGTGTACGTGCGAGCGAGCCGCGATATCTGCTTTTCAGCGAATTCGATCATTTGTCACTATTTAAAGAATCACAATTAGGTACGGTTTTGACTTGTTAAACATTTTCTGATCTTATTGCTAAGTAAACCTGAACAGATGCTAATCATAGCTCGTAAAGCCGCCCCTATGAAGTAGCTGAATGTTTGCTTTAGCATAGCACTTAGCGCCATTGACTCTCATTCGGTTTCCATGACTCACACGGGTTGGTGCTTATGCTGCCATCTACTGGTGTGGTCATGCTCCTGCTTTAGATCGTCAGCAAACAGACACCAGTGGCTCCATTTTAAAGGATTATGGCTGTGATTAAAGTGTTTTTCAGTTACTTTCTCTGTAACAGCTTAGAAGAACTTTATTATTAGAACTGAGATAAGTTTTCACAACTTTTTAGGTGAAAACACTTTGTTTTTGCGTGCTTTTCCAGACACGTTTTGTGTTTTCACTGCGATGGCTCTTCAACACAGAAATGGCAGAAACGTTGAAAACAATGTCGTTTTCATGTCAGGCCACTAGTAGATGCTGCTGTGTGTTTTTGTAATGAAACGTTTGAAAAAGTTGAATGAAAAAGTTTTCTTTGGCCTGTTTATATAATTTTATTGATCTTTCGATGTCTGTTATTTAGAATAGCCGGTCTAAGCTCCGCCTACTCCTCCTTTTGTAGTTCTGATTACTGTGTAATGAATCTGTTTATTTTGTAAAAATGTTTCAACTTTGATAAGATCTCCGCTCACTCTTATAGCCTGCATTTCCTTCATTATTTGAATCGAGCTAGAATACAAGGTTGAGGTTTTTTTATCTACACTTCATGGAAATCGGATTAAAAAATACTTAACTTCCAAGCATTTTCTTTCTCTCTCCACTAACAAATGGGTCAAAGATCAGTTCCCTTTGCCAATTCTGAGATGGTCAATATTTTCTGGCGTCTGTTCATCATCAACACTGGTATTATTATATAATAATATTTTATTTTTTTCTTTCAGACTTTCATTGATGTGATTTAATGGCAGGTGATGTGTCACCTATTCTTAACCATGAGCAGCAAAGTAAAAATAACAAAAACAGCCAAATCCTGTCGAGCAGGAAGGTGAAGATCGCGCACAGGATGCTGGCAGCGAGCCAAACCTACTGTTAGTTGTAGATCTTCCATCCGTGGCATTCCCAGACTGGGACGTCCCAAACATTATACGTCACCTTGTAGATCCTAAACACATGTTAAATGACATCCTTCTTATTCAACGACGTGAAAGAGCTCCGGCAGGATGTAAACATTCAAGATGACAAATTTTACACCAAGAGAGAGCAGCCTGCAGGGTTTTTTTTCCCCTTGAATTGTGTTTCGTCCCATTTTTTTTTTTTTTCTTCTTTCAAAGTTATTCACGCCATTCATGAGCTCGGCTTCCCGTCACAACCAGACACCGGTAACACGAGCCGTCTCATTGAGTGGCGCAAATAATAGGATCAGTGTGGTCGAGGTCACATGGAAAACATCCCACGCCGTTATGAAATTGATCAACTACTGTACTAAATGGTAAAAAAAAAAAAAAAAAAAAAAGACATTTCGATTTTCACCTCATCATCCAAACCATTGTTCAGAATTCAAAACTGACTGCAGATAGGTTTTGAGTTAATAAATAAAAAACAATTTCTCAGTGGTCCAGTGGGGGGAAGTCTTCATGTAATCCCTGCTGGCGTTACCCAAGATGCATCTCGTCTCCACATGTGTGCGATTTAGATCAGCGCAGATCATCTGGACGGGTCCCGACTCTTCAGTCGCTGTGCTACAGGGATTTAATTTGCGTGACCCATGAGCCTCATCATGCGATTCATTGTTCTTTGTTAACTATTGAAGTCGAGCATGTGATCCCCAAGCGTCTGCTCCGCTGGTTCGCTTCTCAGTAGACATGCAAGCCATTAACCTCCTATCCAGAGGAGCATGTCGGAGGCCGAACTGGCTAATTAAACGAGTGCTCAGCCCCTCTCTCTCTCTCTCTCTCTCTCTCTCTCTCTCCTCTCTCCCCTCCTCTTCATCCTCTGAAACCGGCCGCACACCTCATGTTCAGGGCCGTATTTGAAACATTCCTGGGACGCCAGGGTGCATGGAGTGTCTCCTTTTCTGGAAGTTTTTGGCTCAGATTTTTTTTTACATGATTTGCTCTAGTTGCTCTCCCTGCTCTTCCCCCTTATATTTTCTTTCTTTCCTTTTTTTTTTTTTTTTTTTTCCCAACTGCACTCTTAAGTGAAGTATTAATGAAGATGACTGGGGTGGTTCCTCTGTACCAGTTTGAGTTCTGGGTTCAACAGACCAAAGACAAAAACACAGCTGTTTTATTTATTTATTCAAGAAGATTTGGACTGGTTTGACGGACTGGAATGTATTTTCATCACTCACGGGTTGATTAAAAAAAGAAAAAAAGATGTTTGTTTGTTTATAATTTTTTATTTCATTCAAAAGTAAAAATCAAATTCAACACATTTTGAAAGAAAAGAGCAGCAGAAAATCACTCGTATAATATCTACCCTTTCGTTGCCTTTCAATACCTTTACATCAGTCTGTTACACAACATTCAACATTTGCAAATATTCTTATTTTATGTGTAGTATTTACAATATACACACACGAAAAAGAAAGAACCATCAAATATCTAACCTCTCTATATTGTAGAATTCAGCCCATTAGTTCACCTGCAATCTGAAACGAGCTTCTTTGGATTAACCAGGATTCAGGAAGCCTGATTTTATTTTTTTATTTTTTTATTTTTTTATTTTTTTATTTTTTTATTTTTTTATCCATCTATCCATCCATCCATCCATCCCGTCCCCAGCAGATCAGGCCTGTAATTTCACACCAGCTTCACTGTGCAGACGGAGAAACTATCTGTAGTGGGTGTGGACGTGAGGGCAGCAGATGTGACGGCTTACATCCATAGCATGCGAACCTCCTAAGCCGGTCAGCCTCCACCTCGATGATGATTATTTGCGGGATCGGCTGTTTTCGTTGCGTCACGCGTTCAGCAAATTGCCACGGGTAAGGTTAATCCAGTTCAGGGTGGGTCGGGTTCAGTTCAGACACGCCGCAGACATGTGCAGTCCAGCCGGTGGCTCCGCGGCGCGTCGTCTACGTTCGAGTCTCGTCCTCCATGTGGGCGTCTTCTTGTGAAATCTGCATCGAGTTTATGGAAGCAAGCGGCGACTCTCTGCACGTCGCTTGCCCGTTGTGGTAGCATCAGCTCAAATGCAAACCTCGCCGCCCGGCTGTTTGTTCCCGACGTTACTCTGCAGAAAAGTGCCCCGGTCACGGAGATTGCCGTTGCCATTGCCACGTTTCCAAACATTCGCCGCGTTCGTTTTAACAGCTTGTGCAAACTGAGAGTAACCCAGAAACACTTTCCGTATCCGGTTTCGTCCTCTTGAACCAACTACACCTCTCCCGGCAATAGCTGGGGGGCATTTGTAGGCCGGCTAACGATATTTGTGTCTCATTAATGGCTGCTGATGAGCTGAAATGGTAGACTCTCAGAAGCTTTATTTACTGGCTTTTAATACTTTAGCCGTCAGTTTGATTTACGCCGCCGCCATATGGACACCGGTTGCAGGGGGACAGGTCTTGGTACCCACCGACATCACACTCCTCCCCTCACTTTCACACAATCTGGAGCACGCGGTGGGTTTATTAAGTGCATTTTTCACCCGATTCATAAAACGCGTGGGGGGGCCGTGTACTCTGGGCAGGGTCAGACACGAGAGGCGCCGCCTCGGAGCCAGGCGCGGGGTTTTCAGCCGTAACTCATCAATAAATTGCAAGAATTTATAAGTTCCATTTGATAGCCATATGGCCCGTGCGTGCGTGCGTGGTAAACGTTCGAAAGCCGAGGAGCCAGTGGGTCTAATGAACCGCTGACATGGCCGACGCTGCGATGATGGAGAGGACGCGGAGAGGCGGGGCCTCAGGCCGCCTTGCGGTCGCTGCCGTTGCATAGGAACACATTGCAAATAGAGAGAGAGGAAGATGGTGTCTGCAGGGCATGAAAACGTATTTTATTGCTCTACAGTTGTTGGTACAGAGATTTTGTCGCCCTGCTTTAAGCGGTTAAATCATTATAAAGTTAATAGACGGTTAGGATGATTTCCTTTTCTGAGCTGCGCGTCTTTAAATAAACTATTTGCTATATGACGAGACTATTTATGTCAGGCTTTGTGCAATCATGCAAAAATAGCTCCTTTTAAGCAGCTCTTTTTTTTACCTTAAAGTCCTTCTCTACTCAGACGGTGCTCATGCTACCACGTCCAGATCTACCCCACCCTCGGGAGTTGTTGGTGAAGAAGAAACCAGTCAGACCACGACTACCTGTCACCTGACTTGCTTTCTTTGCAAGAGAATCTCAAAAATGAAATATGAAGAGCTGGCGCTCGTCTGTGATCTGTTTACCCGTGTCTTTGTCCCTGGTTGGCGCATCACGTTTTTGAAATGTCGTTCAGACACCTTGAAGTCTGTATGAATAGACGTATGTGTGTGTGTGTGGGCAGGAAATAGCTGACAACCCTGCGAAATCTCCAGCAGTTTGTGATTAAGAAGATGGAGCTTCAGACCGCTTTCCGGTGACCGGAGTCAGATGACGGTTCCGCCAAATCCCGTTCTCTTAATTCCGCGATGTCTCGGCCCTCACCCAACCAGTGCACGGGATGCTCTTGCACTGAATCGGGTTCGTCATGCAGGATTTGGTCTCCTTGGTGGGGATCTCAGTCTCCCTGGAGTCACTGTTTGCTGCTCTGGACCCACATTTGTCCAATTCATCGTATTCATATCAATATATTCTTTCAGTCTTGATGGAAAACACATCAGAATTTGTTTTTTCGCAAAACTCGTTCTTTTATTATCAATCACTATCCAGTTTTCAGTTGAAGCCATTAAGTGAAATCTTAATTTTCTGTCTATTTAAGCCCAAAGGGAGAGACTTAAATTATATGTCACTCGAAATGCAACAAAATAATTTTACCAAGGGGATCAATATGAGATGCTTTCATCCTTCAAGACTTCAATACATTATTACAACTGACTAGTGGCACAATGCAGAGTGGCACGACATAATTTAATCAAATTGATCTTGTCCATTTCTTGGATATCAGTGGGGAAAATGGGACAGAGGGATAGTTGATTTGAAGGCTGTGTAACTCTGAAAATACTTGGTTGGATACGAGACTACAGACCGGAGTGAAACAAATCCTTCAGTTGACATCTTGACAGATCAGATGTGTGTATATTGAGATTTCTGAGGGTTTTGATCACAGATCTGAAGTGCAGAGAATCACAGCGCCGAAAGAAGACCGGGCTTATTTAATTAGAGCGTCGGACACTTACACAGCCTCGGGAGCAGCGCGAAGAGACAAAATGTTTGTTTTTTTCCCCAGATTTTCTGAATTGGACCCAGATTTATGTTTGCCGTATCGATTAAACCGTGTAAACATATTGGCGAAATGTTCCAGTGTAGCGAACCAGGCAGACACAGTCTGCTTCTCCTGCCACAGCACCCTCCTAAAGACATGCATATAATGTGCAAAAAAAACCAACCTAAACTTGTCAAGTACTGAGATTCACTTTAAAGTAGGCAGCTGACAACTAAATGCTTTGGTATCAAACTCTTTTGAAGCAAATCCACCGGCCTCTGTGACAGCAGCTCGCACGCATCTGTGAGTTATAGCAAAGTAAATTATTTTACAACTGTTTTCCCTGCTTTGTGTGTGTGTGTGTGTGTGTGGTATGTGTGTGTTTTAGGGAGACCTCTGCCATTGTTGAGCTTTTACATCCTGACAACCGGGAGCCTGACGTGTTAAAAATAACTCCGTGCTTTCCAATTTTGTCATCTTTCGGGACCGCTTGTCCCAGCTGTTTTGATTTGGCGTGCGTCCCGCCGGAACACTCGGGGTCACCGACGGCCGCTTCCCGTCACATGATTCCTCATTGTAGTGCAAACAACCCCCCCCCCCCCACCCCCCTCCAAGTATTCCAACACTCAAAAATAGGCCACATGGGAAGGAAAAGCTTGTGATGTCAGATTTCTGAATTGCATGCCTAAATACTACGCGAGACTGACACTATTTTTCTTTTTCCTTTTTTTTTGTACGCGCTTGGAAATATCTTGTTTTTTTTTTTTGTCTGTGAGCTTCTGAAGAGAAGTCGGTTCATCAAGGGTTCAGCACACACGCAAGATTACAGAATTAGGACGCTGGCTGCTACCGTCAGGACAGATGTGACAACAAATGGAGGCGTCAACATCAGAGAAAGTTGTTTGTAAAAGTCTGCGACTGTCGGGGGTGACATTTCTGCGAAACAAAAGAATTGGGTGCGGACGAGTTTTTGCGTGTGTGTGTAAATGGACTACTTTGTTTCTACGTACATTGTGGGCACCCGTATCTTTACACATAAGTAGTAACGATGGTGACGTTTGGACAATGCAAGTTGTCACGATGACCCTGAAATGCTTTGAGAGCGCCGTGTGTTTCGTGCGGTGCGTGCAAATCTTCAATTCCGCGTCTTTAAGTAACCAAACAGCCGACTCTCGATGTGTGCTCTGCAAACAACAAGGCTATGCAAACTTCCCCGGCAACCTAAGCAAATACGTGATATAACTCGTTGTCAAGCATTACATGAGACCGATGGACGAGGTCGCAATAAAGCTTATCTGAACCAGACGTATTGTGTTGATAATATTTCCTGTTGATTATAGATAAAACCTGAAAAACCTCTTGTCTGAACCTCAAGGGTGGAAGTGATCTGTGCTTTTCCGCTGCGCGGCGGAACGGCGGCCTCTGTGCTTCCACCGAGGTCAGCCGGGCCCGTTCTTGATTGATGGACGCCACGTTGCTGCCTCGGTTCCTCTCACTTCAACTCGGCCTCCTGCGTCCGTTTGCCCGAGAACAAATGATGGCGGCGTTATCTAACCTCCGCTGCTGCATCATTCAATAGTCCCGAGGTTTAAGTCCCGCCGCAGCTCCCCGCCAGCGCCGCTTCCTTGGTTCTGACACATTCATCCCTCCCCAGCGTCCTCTCATCCAAACTTAGCATCGGGCCGGCGTCCAACCCAATGTATCCTTTTGCTTCTTCTGTAGATTGCCAAGTGGCAATTCTATAACTAACGTGTCAAGTCTCCGTCGAGTAAATGGATCCGACATCAAAAACCCCGAGAAAATGCCACACGGTCGCCTACAAGCTGGTCACAAATACACTTTTTGACGTTTCACCAGAAATAGCTCAAAGTCAGCGTTCATCCTTTTCTACACATTCATAAAAAAAAAGAAGAGGATTCTTCGGGAGGCACTTGAAGCTCTCCGGCAGAAAGTCAGACATCGGGATTCACGCCGTCTTCTCTTCTGTCTGATATGAGACTGATCCCAGCAGCTGCTAGTTAAGTTAACTAGCAGGAGACGCCTACAGTGTGTCGCTTCTGCGGGTCGCTTTCTATGGACATTTATTGAATTTGTTCATGAGCCTTAAGGTAAGATTAAAGGTTGCATAACCAATGCTGGAAGCCTTTAAAATTTACCGTGTCGTCAAAGTCAAATTTAGGTTACTAAAGGACAATAAAATGGCACGAGGAAGGTTTTTTTAAAAATGTATGGCTAAAGTTTTAAAAATTTGAACTTTTTCCTGTTTCTTTGGCTCATTTTCCAACATTTTGACTGAAATCATAGAGACATGAGGGGAAAAAAACATTTTTCTTTCTTTCTTTATCATGAAAAATTGAGAAAAAAAACATCTTCAATTATTTAAGGTAATTTAATTTGACATTTCATCTGGATTTTAACCAGTTATGAAATGCCCTCATTGCCAGATTGTATTCTGGTAATGAGATATTCCTCATTTAATCTCAACTCATTTCTCTGTGCTTCCAGTTTCATGGCCTTCATGTACTCAGCCTTTCAATTCACACTCCATCCATCCATCCTTCCATCAATATTTTCTAATCACCTGGATTCTTTTGGTTTACTTGTGGCTTTTCTATCATCTGTACACTCGTTCTGGATCTTTGTTTGAAGCCCGCCCGTGTGCTTGTGTGCTTGTGTGTGTGTGTGTGTGTGTGTGTGTGTGTGTGTGTGTGTGTGTGTGTGTGTCACAGTCTGGATGTCTGTTTGTCGGTTTGCCAACGACGAGCGCCGTTATTTGTTCGGCCGCGAGAAAAGGCCTTGGTCTGACTTGGATCGACAATTTAAAAATAAAAGCTCTGTCCTTGTGCGTGTGTGTGTAATTTATTAAAGGACGGGACAGCTTTATGATTGTGACGTGTGTGTGTGTCTGTGTGTGTGTGTGTGAGTGGGTGTGTGGTTGTGACATGGCTGTTTTGTGGCTCTGCTGGGACGATCTGGCTCCCAGCCAGTGCAAATTGTCCACTGCTCGGAGGGCTGGAAGCCCCAGGGGGTATCTGGAGAGGGGAGGGGGGGTTAGCTGAATGAAAAAAAGAGGGGGGACGCCTGGGGACGCTGCGGGAGTGGCAGCAGCACACGACAGTCCAGATTTGTCTGAGCCTCTTCATACAGTCTGCTGTCAGGATCCCTGATCACTGATTTTCTCTTATGTAGAAGCTCCTCTGCATAAATTAGGATCTGCAAACATTAGAGAAGGACTTTGAATATTACCTGGTATTCATTATCAAGCATTGGCTAACTCTTTTATTGTTCTTTCAGCTCAGGGGTGTCAGAAACACGTTAGTTAAGGGGCACACAAAGTGCCAAATTTCATCTTCAGCAGGCCGGACAAGTAAAACAGTGCTATAATAACCTTTAAATTTAAATTTTAATGTTTTTCTTCTTTGTGGCGCAGAGAATGCATGATGAAAATGCCTATATTTTTGGCGAAAATCAAACAATTACAACAGAAAAGGACTCAACATGAGGCCATTTTTGAATGAAACCTTCTGGTGCAGTAAAACGTCCCAAAACAAAAGCTTCTATAGCTGTTGCATCATTTTTACAAACTCACCTTGCCAGCATGGCTTTGAGAGTAGTTTGATAGCCATGTGCTTCTTTCAAGGCAGCATCACTGATGCCTCAGAAGAACAAATGTCAAGTTCTCGCTGCAGGTGTTTGCAGAAAATGCTGCTTTTTTGTGAATTTATAACTTGCAGACGTATATATTCAAATAAAAGGTGAACTTGTGCTTCCTGCTGTGTAATGCAGGCTTGCCCTGCTTGAAGTAAAAAAAAAAAAAAGAAGAAGAAGAAATCTGATATTTCTGAGTCTTCCTTTTATGTCAAACGAGGAAGTACAATGCTTTACAAAATACCTGGAGGACGGGCGTGGGCCCAACAGGAGCTTTAGTTCACACAAACTGTGTTTAAGAGGAGCGGCCAGAAGGAAACGTCCTCATGATGAGAAGATAAATGAAAACCATCTCTCACAGTTTCCTCTGTTGTTTTTAACCGCTCACTCCAAGAGCCACGCGCATTCAAACCTCACGGCTGTTAGAAGTTCCTGTTGAACACACGTCAGTTCCAAACAAATCAAACAAGTTTGTGTTGAGTCATTGCTGTTTTTAATGTGACAAAACCCTACTAGTGTCATGTGCTCATTGTGTTTGGGACGTATTGTTTCTGCAGTCGTCATCTGCACACGCAGCTTGTAGGCAGGTCTTTAATGAATCACAAAGGAAAAATTAGTTTTCATAAGAACGCCAAAGTTTTAAAGTGGCTGCTGGTGAACGTTTATCTTCTAAACTTGTGTTAAAGCCATGTTGTCAGAGTGGGTTTTTTTTTAAAAACATGCATAACATGCATTTTTGACATTTTACTGTATTTTGCACCAAAGTTTTTCATTAAAATCGGCTTTATGTCGAGATTGCAGTGATTTATGGTAGTAATTGTTTTGATTTTGTGAAAATGTAGACATTTTCATCACATATACTTAAAATGTGATGGTTACCAAGGCATTCTGCGTGGAGTTTGCATGTTGGCCTTGTGCAGTGAGGGTTTTCACACACGTCACTGTCTTTACAGCCTAATTGGCTGGCGTGTTTATTGACTTTGGAAACGCTCCGGAAAGAAAATGTATCAGTGTTTTACCTCGGTGTGTAAAAGCCTCCAGGCAGATCCAAACCCCCACAGGTGTAGCCCTCCACCCGGCTTCTCGGTACACCGTTCAGAAAGCCGGAGTTTCCGCGAACTGTTTTCTCCTGGCACGCGGTAACTGGAAGACGTGTTCGCCGTACTAATTTGTGCCTTTGACCTCCTCCCGACCCTTCGTCTCTCAACCTTGTTCTCCCGTCTCCTCCCCCCCCCCCCCCCTGCAGATCCCTGTCTCATTGTGATGCCGCCGTGCATGGGCGACGCTGACCGCTTCAGCCTGGAGGCACTGCGGCACATCCACAAGCAGCTGGACGACGACAACGACGGGGGGATAGAAGTCAACGAGAGCGTGGAGGTGAGCGGGATTTTGGGAAAATGAGGCCAAAACCGACACGCGAGGGTCTTTTTCTCTGAGCTAAACTTTAATGTCTTTAGAATCTTAACAAGATTTGGTCTTTTTAGTCTCAATAATTGGACCAATAAAGATTTGAAATCGCAAAAGGAAGTTACGACGAAATTATTTTTCAAGCGTTCTCGTTAAAAGGAGGTGGAAGCAGAACAGGAAAACAATCCTTCCAGTTTTTGTTCGGGTCTCGTAAAAGTCCATGGAGAATCCTTTCAACCCAATTGACCTTTGACCTTAAGGAGACGTTTGTCCATGTTTTGTTTGGGATGAAATAAACCACGTTGTTTATCCTTTCTGGATTCCTCGTCTCGCTGTCGCCTGTGCCCCAAGGGACATCATTTGACTCTTTCTGCTTCCTAAATGACTTAAATAGTTTAAAGTGCTTTTGCCTCTAATTCTTCTCCACAGATTACAGTTCCGGTTTACATTAATGCTTCAACAGTTTGCTGTTAGATCGAATTACATAACCTCCACAAAACTCATAGTTTACACACTAAAAATGATTCAATAAAGAAAATTGGATTACTGTCCTTTATTTTGGTGAGAGCCTCATATTGTGAATATTTGACCTCCACAGCCACTTTCTCCTTCTCATCCAGGAACGCTGTAAGTCATCAGTTCTGAACAAAACTCGCTTGCCCGTCACCCCAGGACGTAGATCAGCCACGTGTCAGTAAATATTTACTCCACAGCACTAACTGCGAGTAACAGCCTGTGGCACTGGTGGCACTGGGCTGGCCTAAAAGTCATTTGACTTTAATAATTATCAGTTACTCATCAGAGGAGACGGCCAAGTTAGCGTTCCTCACACGGTGACACGTCGTCAGAAACACTCACACATGCCGAGTGGCTTTTTATGTCACCAATATATTGTCATTTCAAGCTGAAAAATTGTGTTTTTTTTCCCATTTGGAGTCATTAAATGGGGTATTTCCATTATACTGTCGATTAAAGGTGAAATATGAGCATTTTTGTGTCCATTTTGGTGAGAACTTCTTATATTTGGGGGTAAATTACTCAATATACCACAGTTCTATGTGTGGACAGAGAAGCTGGAGGTTTCTGTGAGGGTTGCGGTGGACACCTGAGAGCACTCTGACCCGCTGTGCCCTGTGGGTCTCTGGGTAATCGAACGGACTCTTGCTTTCACAAGCAGTCACTCGGGATCACGGCTGCATTTTCTGTTTGTGTGTGTGTGTTGGCAGGCGTCGTTGTTTTTTTTTTTTTTTTTTTCTTCTAACTGGCCATGAAAGGCTGGTGTGAGAAACGCTTATCCCTCTCGGCCCTGCGGTGGCGCCTGCCGGAGAGCGCTGTACGGAGAGCGGCGAGGGGCGCGGTGCAAGAACTGGACCCCGGCCCACGTGAAAGGGACGGGTGTCCGATGGCCCCCCGACGCAGAGAACGGACGCGTGTTCTCGACTTGCCCCCTTGTCAGTTTTCACCTTTTGTCTTTATAAGGGCAGCGAGTTGTGTGTGTGTGTGTGTGTGTTTCTCTCCGGCCCAAAGCCCGAGTTGTTTTTGGCCGTCGCTCATCACTGAGGATTTTCCAGCTTCTTCTTTGGGCTTCGGGATGAGACGGGTCTCATAACTTAACAGAGTCTCATGTCACTTCATCGGTTGGTACCTCAGTGTAATTCAAAATAAATGACTCCTCGTCGTCTTCTTCTTCCCGTGGTTATGTAACGTGGGTTCTTTCTGTTGATTTAGCGTGTTACAGTTGGGATTAGGAGAAGCTGTAGTGACTCAGTCAGGAGTAGGCGTAGAGATTATAAAACACAGGGTTCGGATCGCATGAAGGTTGGTCGACTGTCCGTCTGCGTACACACTTTTTTTTTTTTTTCTGTTGTGTTCAGATGGTGCCGGAGAAAAACACGTGGGTGCAGTAGAGCAGGAGAGGCTGTATTTGTTTCACTGCGTTACTGAACAATTCCCACAAGGTGCTCCAAGAATACATCCGAATCTTTATTAAAAATGGTCAACGTAAAGGCTGAAGTTTTCAACGCCCTCGCGTTTGCGATGCGAGTTGAAGACCAATTGATCGCTATTGGTCGCCCACGTACGTTAAGATGTGTCACTATCCAAGAACGGAGCCTCTGTTTTTGGAGCATTTCTTGAGAATTTCCTCAATAAAAATGGTCAAACCGTTGATTTTATTGTGTAATGTCTGATATCGGTACATTTTTTGTTTTTCTGGTAAAGTCACTTTAAAGGAAAGCAATTTCAAGAGTTGATCGGCATCTTTAGTACCCAATAACGCCGTATCAAACGATTACAATGATATGGTTAGCAGGCCTAAATTTGAGCTTTTAAATAACTTTGTCATTAGGAATGAATTCAATTTGAAGCAAAAGCTTCAAAAGTTAACAGGAAGTTGGTCATAAGTTGGTTTTTTTTTAAAGCCACCATGGATCATCATGTTTCTGTAACGTTTCTTGAGCATTCTATTCACACAACGCAGCATTCATTGTTGTCATGACGAGCGGATAATATATGGGGCAACGGTTCTCACAGCTTCATCTGCAAGAGGCCAAACCAGGATAAAGAATAATGATAATCTGGCTCACAGAGAACGTAGATGAACAGTGATTGCTACACGAGGAACCCGAAAAAGATTTAGAGAAACAATCTCGAACATAAAAAAAAAACAAAAAAACAACAACACATCAAATCACTAATGGCTCGTGTTAAACCTCATGCTAGTACGTGATGTCTGGCGTATTTTTAGATCAAGCTTTACAATGATCGCCCCAATGCTCATTTCTAGGAAACTTGAAGAACGCCCAGGCGCTTTAAATCTGGCCGTCACATGCGACGGCGAGACAAAGGCAGCATTTCTGCTTTGTGTTTGTTCGCACGGTTTTCACGCAGAAGCATTTTTTTTCCCGCCGCTTTGTTTTGAGCGGAGTGGCGCTTCCGAGCTTCAAGGCGTTTTGTCTGCTGTGACCTTTTCAGCTTCACACTTTCAGGCCCGTACTTTAAATAGAGTTCGGCCGTGATGATTTCCTGCTCAAGCGACACGGAGACGCCGACTTAACTGGCGTCTGTTTACCTTTCCGCAGTTTGTCGTCGCAGCGTTTAAGATCCAGCAAACGGTAATCGAGCTAAGCTGAGATGTGGTCGTCTCAGCCTCTGGAGGGTGAACTGGTGAAGCTCCGCTGCAACTTGACAACAATCCCTGTTGCCATGTTTGACAGAAACGAACCCACACAGACATGTTAACGCTAAGCCGAGTGATGAAACGCCGGTTGCGGCATCAGCGCTTCTCGGAGCAGGAGGATTCACTCAGTTTTACTCTTGCGCCTCGTTTCATCACTTCCGCACAAGACCAAAAACAAACGATGGAGAAAACTCATATTCAAATCTCCATTTTGGATTATTCTGTGAAATGTGACGGCTCATATTCTTTCAAATTGGGACTCATTTTGATAATAGTGAAGTGTCGCTTCGCGTCCGTGCACATTTGCATGTTCCTGATGTAAAACGATCTCTTAAACATATTGACAGAACCGGCGCAGGAGAAAGACGAGCAAACAAAAGTGTTACTCACCGGCTGATGGATTTCAATTAAACTTCGACTCCCTCGATTGGAATCAAACCGTCCAGAAACTTCAAACTGTCTTTGGCTGCTGGGACAATTTCCCTGCTTCACAGTTTGCGTGTCTTCGATGTGCATACATGGCTTTTTTTTTTAACTGTTGCAACGAATTAATGACACAGTCCAGCACTAACCGCAACACTGCTTTTACAAGTCTGTAATGCCGTTAGTCACCTGTGGGTGTGTCTACTGTAATGTTCATTGTACAGCAGTTTTCTGTTGTAATAGCCCCAAATGAACCTATAATCACTTCTATTTACTGTGACATACTTTATACACATGTTGCTGTATGGAACTCTTGGTAACACATAAGAACATTTGGGAAACTAAAAGAAAGAGCTCTGGTTAGAGACACTAGGCATGATGATGAGTAAAAGCAGGTATAAACTTTGATTGTTGGACGTCTCAGACAAATGATGATTAAACATTTCTGGTGTTTTGGCGTAAAAAAACGAAAGCGGTTCATGGACGGTAGCCCGAGATCGTCTCCTGACAGGATTCGGACTTTTAAGAAATAGAGTTGAAGTTGTATTAACTTTTCATATCTTGATTTGTGCCATCATCAACTCAAATCCAGTGTCACTTCAAGTGAAAACTCCAAAATGTTGTGCAGTTTGGGAGCCACTGACAACGTTTTGAAAACGCGCCGTCTCTGTGCAGACGGAGGAAAATGCAACTTTTACAAAGTAGGACTTCTGATTTTCGGAAAGCGTCCAGAATTCGACGACTGCACAGTAATTTTATTAGCAATCTGAAGCCGTTGAACACGTCCAGTGTCCAGTTCCTCATCGAGTAACGGGCGCTGTCCGAGGTTGTGAGTGACATTCGGTGGGTGTGTTGTCGAGCGCCGTCGCTGGGGACGGCAGGTGCACGTCCTCGCTCCGGGGTTCCGCCTGTCTGCCAGGGAAACGCTGCGCCAGATCGTGTTGCATCACCCTTGAAAGCTCACGAACCCAACCAACGTCACAGCGGCGAGTGCGCGCTTCCACCGCCTTGTGTGCGCATGTGTGCACTTTATTAGCGGTTGACAGGCCATGCATAACACCTTGGTGGACAAAAAAAAAAAAAAATCAAGGCTCGCATGTGAGTTCTACATCTGTGCAGGCATACTGTAGGTATGTCTTACTTGAGCGGTATGAATAGGAGAAACTTGAGGAGGCCCGAGGAGCGTTTAGGCTACGGTATATCTATAAAAAGACGCTTCTTGAAACAGTTTGTTGACTCGTCTGGGAATGTTCTGGAGATTATATTCACAATTTAAACCAACGCAGACCATAAACTTGAAAATTGGTTCATGTAAAAAAAAATCAAAAACGGAAATCTGCTTCCAGAAATCTTGACGACACCAACAAGGAAACGAGTAATTGCAAATGCATTTCCTCTCGTGAAGGAATCCAAACAACTGGGATGATAGATTGGCAGTTAAAACCGGCGTGTCTTTCAACAAAGTGACTGTCAGTAGATGAATAAGTGTGACGAGTTGTTCTTCTTTAAGACATTTGACTGTCAAGACTATTATTCTCTGAATACGCCGCACGCTTAGTCAAGTTCGATTTATATTGCAAAGAATGTTTCAGGGCACTGAATTGGCATGCTGCTGGATCAATAATGTCAAAAGGCCCTCAAGAATTACCCCCCCCAGGTCTGGAGTCCCACATTCCCTACTTGAAAGTCACTTTAACAAATGATCTGTAGAAATGTATTCCAGTGTTGATGTCGTGTCTGCCAGAGGGAAAGATGTGCCAACTATTTGATCAAATACTGCTACTGCTCACGCGACTCGCCTGTAATAGCTAGCCAACCTGGTCGTCTGTCTATACGGATGTCCGTGTTCTCATATGATTAATGTTTATAGTGTATCACTCTCTGCGTGTATGCGTGCGTGGTTTCATTACAAAAACAACCCACAGTGTCCGCTCGTGGCCTGACATGCTAACTACTTCATTTTCAGCATTTCAGTCATTTGAGAAGAAAATAAGACATTCATTTTATGAAAATGCTTCCAAATAAACACAAATTCTTCGTCAATTACAGTCAGAAACTGAACAAGCCTGCTTTTTTTAGGATAACTTACCCGTGATAGTCGGTAAAATGCATGAGATCCTGTCAAATTTGAGCTCTAACGGTTTGAAATGTATATAATTTACCATTATTTTTTTTTTAGAACTCAATTTTTATTAAGGTTCATAACATTGTACAATACAATCACATTTATTACAGTTTATAAGTGCATGCCAATATACAGATATTGAAGAGTGTTGCACAAATAATTAGACAAAACATAAATAAAAGTAAAATAATATATACCAGAACATAAGAAAACAACATAATTTATCATTTCTAAACGCCAGACATCATGTAACATGGTCCCTGTCAACGTATAGTGAAACATTTCTCACCCATAAAAGACATACTTACCCTTGGCTACACGCTACAAATATGAAATAAACTGATGTTATCGTGATGAGTGATGAGACAATCCAGCCGTCACCCGTGATAAATCAGCTGTTGCCCATAGTTCATGTTCTAGTGAATCACAGCCAAGTGCACTGTACCCTTTGTCCTTAATTTACACCATATTAATGACAATTAATCACCCGAATGATCCTTTTTGTCGTCGGTCTGTGATTAATGTTGATTAATGTCGGGGCGTGTTGAGTAAAAAAAAAAAACCTCATGGGGTTATGATGATGGAAAAGCAGTGGATGTTGATAACTTGAACGAAATGATTTGGCTATATGTGGACAGACGGACTGATACAGTAGATGTCGGGGGGGGGGGGTGAAACGAGTCGGAGGGCGAGCGGAGGCTCACGGGAAGCGTCTCTACCCAATCTGGAATGCGATGTGAACAGATATGTCTTTGTGTGGCGCTCTGCGCGCCGATGTGTCACCCTCGCTCGCTGCCAGGTCCCTTGTGGACGTATTATTGTCTTTGCGGGACCGACTGTTGACCTCCAGGGGCCGAGTCGAGGCGCTCTGTCCCGTCGTCCCGTCACAAAGACCATTTCATCTTTTGTTTTGTGTTTATTTCGCACGACTTTCTCCTCTTTTTCTCCACGAGATTAAACACCGCATCCGTTAATATCACGCTATCTTAACTTTTAACCACAAACGCAGTGAGGCAGCCACACAAAGGACCAACTTTATATTCGTGGTTTATGTCTTTTTTTTTTCTTTTTTTTCTTTCTATGGCCTCATAAAGCTTCGTGTCCCTGCAACAACAGGCTCTTTCATCTGGCAGTGTACGAGGGGATGGTCTCATTTTCAGCAAGAAAACTCAATGGAAAAGATCTCTCGGATACAAAAAGGAGATATACTCGGTCACTTGTCCATGGAAGTCGTCGTGTTTCGCTCGCAGGACTGGATTTTGTTAGATTTGCACACGACGTGGTCCCTCCGGTGACTCAGCAGGCAACCGCTTGAGTTTGTGCCCGGTGTTACATCAGCAGGAAAATACATTTGCATTTGTATTGTGAAAAGGAAGAGGGAGGGGGGAAAAAAAAGAAAAAGGTCTCTCAGAGGATTTTGTCCACTACTGTGGTGTTGAAAGAGCTTTTCAGGCAAGCCCATGTGGGAATCCCTAAGAGGGGAGGGGGGGGGGGACAAAACAAAAGTTCACGTGTTTGAACACACGCCACAAGATGTGACATTCTTTGTGTTTACTTTAGGATCTCACAGATACATAGTCGGTCGGCAAACATGCCGGTCATCATTGGACCAAATCCTCTTGATCTTTCTACGGCACCTTTTACCATAATTTCACCAAATGTCAATATTTAAACCAGGGGAGACAAACACAGTTTAGTTGAGGAGCCACAAGAAGTCTCATTTCATCTCTCGTGCCACAATGACCTTTAAATTTAAACTTTGAAATTCCTCTTGTGTGCAGAGTCCATGTGATGAGAATATCGACATTTTCATCAAACCAAACAAATACGACCACGAATGACAACAAGCTCAACATGGAGCAAAAACAGTCGGACATAAATAAACGTAGTTGTTGCATTAGTCATGTTTTTACAAACTCACCCTGACGGCATGGCATTAAGGCCCAATGCTAGTTTTTAATACTTCCGCTTTCCAGCAGTAAGCCATGGTTAAATATTGTTTTTTCACGCTGAGCTACGATCGCTGACACGCAGGTGAGATCCCGCCTGGCGCACCGGGTTTCTGTCTGAAGGCAGGATTCAGACCTCTGGCGAACACTTTGCATCGGCAGGTGGCACACCCTAATCCCTCCGGTGCCGACACAAATCTGGACTTGGTCCAGACTGAGGAGGCGAATTCATAAACACGGATGCTGAACTTGGATGTTTTTGATCGTCGAGACAGTCGTCGCTGCCACTCACTGTGAGAGGTGCACGATTCTGTGTAAACAAAGACGTGACCCAAAGGTGATTTATTTATTTGCGTCTTGAGAATAAATGCACCAAAAAAAAAATCAGAATACAAACACAGAAAATGGCACAGAAATGCAACTTGGTAGCCATTTTTGATTTTTGCTAAATAAACTAATCATTAGTTTTGAACTACATGGAAAATGACGCCCCCTCTCCTATGTTATGCAGACTTTATCTAACCAGGAGTAAAGTTTGCAAACTGGAAAGATGCTGCTGAAGGCCCGGCTGTGATATGTGTAAACAAGATGAACATTGTTTTGCAGGATGTGAAAGCTCAAAAGTGATTTTCTATTTAATGTCGACCTCAGATGAGCTGATTTCCATCTAAACGTGCGACATGTGTCGAGAGAGAGAGTTTTTGAGATGTGTCCACACATGCATCCAGGACTACTTCAAAGGAGTTTGCTGCTGCAGCGGAGCAGTGATAACATCTGTGTCAGTGCCAGCACATGATGTGTTTTAAGCTGGGATACAATCAGGATGTGCTGTTTTTTTTTTTTACATCCTTATCATGTCAGATATGAAAGTCATTGATCTGTAACTGTGATTCATTGCTGTGTCAAAACAACCTTCCCTTTGTTTGTTTTGTTTTTTCAGGATTTGAAAAACGCCACGATCTGTCACTGATGAGTTTTCTTGAGTGTTGAGCTGCTTTTTTTTCTTTTACTTTTTCTTTTTTTTTTTTTTTGTTTTGCTGCCGACATGTACACACAGTACAACCAAGCCGACGGTACACCGAGTTCCTCCATCGGTCACGCCACGGCCTGAAAGTAAAGGGACTCTTCATTCTTCTGTGAAACTACACCTTCTTCTTACACCTACACATTTGCAAGTCATTTCGCTGGCTCAGCTTCTATTTATCAGTCCCCAAACTCCAACTAACAACATGTACTCGCAGATCGTTCTGTTTCTGCTCCTAATATCTTTTGATTTATACCCAATTTCTGCATGCATGAAGGGCGATCCTCCAGGCTTATTTACTTTATACATTTATTTTTTTTACTGGAGTGATAATTCAAGTTTCTAAAAGAGTGAAAAACACTATTCTGTGACTTGCCGAGCTTCACTCTAAACAGAATTAAAGTACATGTTTCAGGTTCTTTGTAGAGATCTATAAAATGAAATACCTTTTAGCTTTACAGAGTAGCGTCCTGTTTCTCTTTGCTGAGCTAATTGTGGCTGCCCAGAGACAATCTGCACACAGATTACGACTTTTAAGGTTCATGATAGGATTTGATTATACATAAATACACAAAACATGTACAATTATTAAACCCCTGTTTCTCTCGTCCTCAGTTTGACAGGTTTAAGTGATGTTTTTTAAATTTTTTTTATTGAATAAGGCAGTGGCCAACAGATCTCATTGTACTGAAAAGGATCTGGTTGAGTTTTACAGCCTCTTTGTGTTTAAACTCGAAGCTATTATCACGTGAACTTTCAAACTTGGATTCGTCCATTTGTCTAAATTCGGGACCTGATTTACCGAACTCTTGCATAAATTGTACTGATTTGCGAGAGAAAACCAATACACACATAAAGAAAACATGCAAACTTCACACATTAAAACCCCACAATGCTTCTCGCTGTGAGGCAAAACTGTGGATTCATGTATTATTAAGTGGGACTTGTGTACCTTGTGCTTCCTTTCTGATTTCTTGACGCCGTCAGTGCGAGTACTGGGCTCGTTCAGAGTGATTATGGGTCTGCAGCAGTAACGGCTGCACCGCAGTGCTATCAAGGGCTAATTAGCTTTCAGAAACAGGTACGATCTATTAATTAGACTGAAGTTTGGTTGTTTTTGTGGTTTGTGCCAAGTCCACACACACACAAACACCGAGCTCCGAGATGAATGCTTTGTAGTGCTTGGTCGTCGGCCACGGCCCTCGTTAATGCTGCCGGCGTTCTGGCAATTCTTTGGCGGGTTTGTTTTCGACGGCTTTCTCTGCAGGGGCATTTATAACCCAGCGACCAAAGGAGGACGGCCGGAAACACCGAGAACACACACTCTCATGCACACACACACACAGGTGGAAGTGGTGCCTCCACCATGGATCGCTTTCTCTTTGCAAAGTCCCTAAAAGGAAGAAAGCTCAGCAAAAAGAAAAAGTGTGTGTATGTGTGTGATCCAAAGCCAGACTTTTAGACAAAGCCAACTCTCTGCAGCTCCCTGTTGAACCCACACATGGACATACAGAGACGATCTGAGCTCTCAGTGAACCACCCTCACTTTAGAATGCTGTAAACTGACATAAAGCCTTTTTCTCTCTCTCTCTCTCTCTCTCTCTCTCTCTCTCTCTCTCTGTTCTGTTGCAGTTCATAATAGAAGACATGAAGCAACAACAAACCAACAAACACAGCAACCTGCACCGTGAGGACCAGCACATCACTGTGGAGGAGCTGTGGAAGGGCTGGAAGACCTCTGAAGGTAACACGCATGCCCACACACACACACACACACACACACACACACACACACACACACACACACACACACACACACACACACACACACACACACACACACACACACACACACACACACACACACACACACACACACACACACACACACACACACGTCAAGTGGCTCTGCAGCAAACACTGCTTTCATATTCCTGCAGAGCTCGCACAATAAACCTGGAGTTACATTATCTAGAACAAGAAGAATCCTGCCAAAGTGTCCATCAGCATCGGACTCTCTTGACTTTTCATGCATATACGAGTCGAACCAGGTCCAAAACCTGTCGGTAGCACCTTGTTACTGTTACCTGCAGGTCGGAATTCAGCCTCATTCAACTTCAAATTCACGATAGTCCCAAAATTAAATGTCCAGAAGTGACAATAAACTGTATTTATTGTAATACATGCTGATTTTTACGCTCATCAAAATGACACTATACCGCCTCGGGATTGCAATGTTCCCATATTGATGTTTAACTTTAAATGGTGGTAAATAATGAAGGTGAAATCGATCGGGGATGAATAGAAGACAAATTCATGCTGAAGGATTGAGGAGGGATAAATTTAGCATCCAAGAAAAAAACCCCCATCAAATTCTCCCAAAATTAAAAGGCCGACTGGTTACGTGGTTTCTTTTTTCTGATCTTTGACAGCCGTGTGGCGCTGAATCCCGAGATTTATTCCACGTTTTCAAGTTTTAATAATCAGTTAATACCACCAATAGTAATCAGTAGCTTTATTTGTACAACACAAAACATGACAATAAGTGATTCTTGGAGATTCGTCACGATCACCACATCCTTTCTTTTCATAACACACACACACACACACACACACACACACACACACACACACACACACACACACACACACACACACACACACACACACACACACACACACACACACACACACACACACACACACACACACACACACACACACACACACACACACACACACACACACACGTTTTATCTTCAAACAGTCTCAGCCAGTTTGTGCCGACGTTTGTTTATAACTCATATCTGTGGAGCTCAGTGGTTTTAGAACAAGTTCTTTAGACGCATGATTGGGTATCTGGAAATAAAACACACGCGGCATGAAAAAGAAAAAAAAGAAAAGAAAAGGACTGGGTGGAAGCAGGTCCGTCGGGTTCAAACAACAGAGACAGATGAGCGACTGCTTTGCATCAGCTCACTTGTTTTAAATCGGTCAGTTTCCCTGAACGTGTTTGGACTTTCACTCGGGTAAATCTCCGCTCGACGTTGTTATGGAGCAGCGAAACAAAAGGTGTTAATCTCACTCGATTTTAAGTGGATTTTAGTTTAGCCGTCTCTTACTCGGCCCTGAGTTATTGTTTACCTCCTTTTTTGTTTGTTTGTTTCTATAAAACATAAAAAAAATTATATTCTCAACCCCGTTTGCCTTCATTATTGCTTTTACCCGTTTTCTGAAACCTTTGTTATCCAGATTTTTAAAAAAAAACGAAAAACCCTCCATGTTGTTCCAAAATGCAATTAAAAGCAAAAATACATTTAAAAATAGAAACTTGAAATAGCAGTGATTTAATGCTGAATGAGCCACAAATGTGATTAAGATAGAAACCCGGTTACATGAAACGGATGTCAGGGTCGCACAGAACATCTTTAAGAATATATTTGTAATAATCCCAGAGAGAAATTCATTACAACCGAACACTCCGATCCTGAGTCTGCGTCTCTAACCTCATATCTTTGCCTTGAATTCCTATTTATAGAGCCCAATGAAAGTAACTTTACATAAAGCCCATTTACTTTTGACTTCTTTTCATTTTTCTGTGATGAAAGACTTTCAGTGAAATTCAAATCTACTACTTATAGTGATCACTGCAGAATAGACATAATTAAGTTCAGAGGAAACGTCTTTGTAGCGTCGCTCCACACACAATAAATAGAACAGACAGTGAAACTATCAATAAAACATAATTGAATAAATACATGTTAAATCCATACAGAAGCTCTGTTCATCCTCCGCTTTCCATCAGCCGTGAAAACGGAAGTAACTTGACCTAATTTCTCATTTTTAAGGACATTTACCAATGAAGGTTGTATATTTACTGACGTCGACCTTGTGAGCATCGGGAGATCTTATTTAAGACGAGACGCGATGAGACGGTGCGACTCAACTTGTCGGTATCGATCACGTTGTCGTCAGACGACGCACAGAGCTCCGTCTTTATATTCATATTCTCCCTCGCAGTTTGCGTCTCCATCATCATTTTCCTCTTCGTCTCAGTCTTGGTTTATTTCCAGATTTTCCCATTACAACTTCAAGGACATAATCAATCATGTACAACAATAA